>NC_069508.1:16351697-16356697 GCF_027579735.1 Bombina bombina
TTTCTTTTTATGACTATTATCTGCAATAAACGTCATTATTAATAATTTACTAGGTGCTTATCCTTTTCTTTTTATCACTATTATTATATGCAATAAACATCATTACTAATAATTTTCTAGGTGCTTATATTTTTCTTTAAAGGAAACTGTATTTAGCTAAGTCATTTTGTGAAGTAGCTTTCACTTGTACAACCCCCCTGAGAAATAAATAACAATCATACTGGAACAATAGCATGTCCCCTCTGAGCCCGACATGGTTGCTGTGTTACAGCGTCCTGGCAATGGGTAATGTAACCGCAGAGAGCCGGCTGCTAAATGACAGGGTGTATAGTTACCTAACTCATTGCTCTATTTGAGATGGGACATGTAGGTATTTTGACAGTGCATGTAACCTGATGCACGCATTGTCCAGGGAAGGATACACGTTGTCCCCTGGTTTCCTTATCAGGCAAGATGCAGAGAGAAGCCACTTTAATGGGTAAGAAACAAATCATTTTATATTTCTGCCTTTATCTTTAGACTTCTTCATGATCCTCTAGCAATGAATAGATCACAAATCAATTAAAAAAAAATAATAATATTTCTAACAAATGGTGTAACGTACATGCTTTTACTCATTTAGCTGAAATACTCACATAACCATGTCAATTTATCACCCTGCTGCATTTTTCCATTTAGTGCCAATTTATCCATTTGGAGCAGAGTTTACCAAAGCAGTCAGTATTGGCAGCTGGGTGTTGATGGGGCAGTACCAGGCATTAGTGAGGAGGCAGCGGCCAATTATTGACCAGTAGGGGAGAGTATTGCAGAATTTAGGACTGAAGGATACTGAAATATTGTTTCTTTATTAGTATATTCACTTTTGTAAGAATTTGTGCTGGAGGTCAATCACCTGTCCATACGTTATCAAGGTCCTGATGTGTAAAATATCTTAGGATACAGAAGCATCAATTAGGGACGTCTAAGATCACAAGGGCTATGTATTTAGATGTATACAAGGAATTGTAAGCTTTAAAGGGGAACACAAGGATGGAATGACATGTAATCCATGTAAAATTACAGATCCACATTATTCAGTTTCTACAAAGGGCATATCTCAAATCTGACCCTTCCCCCTCAAATTTACATTTCCTATAGGCTAAATAAACATTGCGAAACTAAAGCTTAAACAGAAAAGATATTTTGGTATAAAATAATTAATTATGAGTGTTGAAACCACTTAAAGGGACAGGAAACACATTTTTTTTCTTTCATGATTCATATAGAGCATATAATTTAAAACAACTTTCCAATTTCCTTCTATTATCTAATTTGCTTCATTATTTAGATACCCTTTGTTGAAAAGCATAGCTAGGTAGGCTTATCACCTGCTATATATAAAATGTGCAGCCACCAGTCATCAAATAACACCCAATGTACAGTAATGTAACTATTTGTTTTGCCTCCTTTTCATGCAATTTAGCTCTGAAAATAATAATGATAAGAACTGAAAATGCACCTGCTGCCTTCTCAAGACTAACCCTGCCATATATCTGCAACACAATTTACTTTATGCTAACATTAGGACAGCCCCGATTGGCTCTTCCAAAAATGGCAAATGGTGGTTGGAGTTTAGCTTCTGATAAACAGTTGTAGTAAAAAGGATGTTAATTTGTTTTAAAAACATTTAAATTTGATTGCTAATTTATTCTATAGCTACACAACAGAAATGTCTCATAATCACAAGGTGTTTGCTGTCCATTTAAATTCACTAAAATGAAGAGATTGGGGCCGATTTATCAAGTGTCTGGCACACATGATCCGCTGTAGCGATCATGACCGACAGACATCAATAAATGCCGACAACATACGCTGTCAGCATTTATCATTGCCGCCCCTTGCAGATATGCGGCCAATCGTCCGCTAGCAGGGGGTGTGAATCAGTCCGATCATATAGGATCGGGAAGATTGATGTCCGCCGCCTCAGAGGAGGCGTACGAGTTAAGCAGCAGTGGTCTTAAAAACGCTGCTTCTTAAAGGGACATTCCAGTCAAAATGTAAATGCACCTAGATGAATTACATCCTTGAATAGGAATTTTTCTGCACGTGCATGTGAAGCATAGCTAGATATTCTCAGTGCACAAGCATTTTAAATACTGTAACTGATCAGAGCCTCAGTGGGGCTTGTATCATGTCAGGAAATAACAAATTGAGTCATTACCAGATGGTACAAACACAGGCTCTCTGAGCAAGTGCTGTGTATAAAATGCTGGTGCACGATGCATACTTAAATACACTTTTGAAACAGCTATAGCTTTTATTAGAAGCATTTTTGCTAATGCATGTGTATTACAAAACTGCTTCTATTCAAATCAGAAATGCATCTATGTGGTTTCCCATTTAGGCTGGAATGTCCCTTTAACTCCTGTTTCCGTCGAGCCTGAAGACTTGTGCGGAAATAGAGGTATACGGCCCCATTCAGGCCGTGATAAATCGGCCCCATAGACTGTACTTACCAAGGAAGAACATAAAATGGGTGACCAAGAGAGCATTTGATATGGATTGTGCTGAACATTCATGTTTTAGATAATACATAAAAAAGTGGGTTATTATGGTTTAACTTCTATATTGCAGGTACAGAACAGGCTCATGTTAGGCAAGTGCAATTATTAGTATCATTTATTTGTATAGCGCCGCCAAATTGCATAGAGTTTATGTGACATGCTAATAAGATAAATGGTGAAAGCGTACACTTTATTCATATAAAACAAATGTACAATTATAGTAAATACATATTACTGATTCCTTTTTTACAGCCCCATGAAATAAATTGTGTTATGTACTGGGCAATCTAAATGTCACACTTCCATACTCAATCGGTCTACAATAGAAACTAAAGGGCAGTGAATAGCACCTATAATTGTCATTAGTTTTTTTCTCTCGGTTTCCCAAAAAATGTATAATCATGGAATATCTGTTAGACTGACCATTCACCTTGTCATACGTTTTTAACATTTACTTCCTGTGAGTAGTTTCTTTTTGACACCATAAAACCCTTCTGTTTCTATTCTAGAGACAGATCGATTCTGGAAGGGGGATGCTTGGTTTGTCAATTACATAACACGTTCTATTTCATGGGACAAGTGAGTTTTTATATTGCTTAGACCAGTGAACCTGGCACTCCAGATGTTTCAGAACTACATTTCTCATGATGCTCAACTGAACTGGAGAGGGCCTAAGCATCATGGGAAATGTAGTTCTGAAATATCTGGAGAGCCAGGTTCACCATTACTGGCTTAGACTAAGTTATTTTTGCAGTATTCACGCTGTATTGATATTTGGTTTTAAATAAGCTAAATTGTGACACCAATATTTCTCTAATTGAAATGAGACGCTGCAGCTGATGACAGGAGTGGTGAACAGTTTCATTGACAGCATTACTATTAAGCTGAGGGACATGTGTGTAAAAGGGATCACAGGTGTTCACTGATTGCCACGTGTCCGCATCTGTGTGGTTCTCAGTTGCTTTTATACAAATGCAACTTGTGGCTTCCATTAACATTTTCACTTTAGCTGATATTACACTTTTTTTTAAAACGTATTACAGCTGATGAATAAACCAAGTCTATCATATAAGGCTTGTGGAGGCCTGGGCCTCTATTTATCATAGTCTGGCGGACCTGATCCAACAGTGCGGATCAGGTCCGCCAGACCTCGCTGAATACGGCGAGCAATACGCTCGCCGTATTTAGCATTGCACCAACAGCTCACAAGAGCTGCTGGTGCAACGCCGCACCCTGCTGACTCACGGCCAATGGGCTGCCAGCAGGGGGGTGGCAATCAACCCGATCGTACTCAATCGGGTGGATTTCCGGCAATGTCTGTTCGCCTGCTCAGAGCAGGCGGACAGGTTATGGAGCAGCGGTCTTTGTGACCGCTGCTTCATAACTGCTGTTTCTGGCGAGTCTGCAGGCTCGCCAGAAACACGGGGCATAAAGCTCCATTTGGAACTTGATAGATAGGCCCCTAGGTCTTATCCACCAACAGAACAGTGGGAGTTGTCCCTATCAGCCAATGAGCATTAATATAGCAATCCCAGGTGTGCAAATCACACATTTCTTACTAGTTTCATAGGTGATTTACAGTTTTTATATAACTCTTTAAATGCCACATATATTTAGCATAATTATTTGAAACTCTGTAATATGATGATCAACAATATTTTAGTACTATGTCCCTATAACGTTCTGCTTTTAAAATGGGGGACTTTTTTTATGCGTTCACATCACTGTTGAAATATTTTAAGATATTTAATTAAATTCAGGATTCAAACTTTTTTCTTATTGGATTCTTAAAATGAACATTAAACATAAAGGCCTAGAGTGCAAAACAGCCTAGCAGTTGCAATATCTATTAAAAGTATAGGGGCGCTAAAGGTATGTCGGCTGCACTAAACATTCTCTAGTTATTCCGTTTTACCATGGACTTGTAATACCAGATTGTGCGCTAATCCTAGCACCCTGCACTATCAATAATGTTCCAGCTGTAATCTAGCCAAAATCATTTAATGAAATTGTAGCTTCATTCCTGGGATGCATTTTGCAAGTACTGTATGCAATTGATAGTTTTTAAATCCTGAAGAATGAAATTTAGTCTTAAACCTCTATATGTAATTAGTTGGTATCTAACAAACTGTAATTCATTTCTGATTTGACACCCCCTGCTAGCAGCCGATTGAATCTGCAGGGGGCGGTATTGCACCAGCAGTTCACAAGAACTGTTGGTGCAATGATAAATGCCGACAGCACAATGTGCAGCGGACATGGTTCGCTATAGCGGATCATATCTGTCCGCACATATATAAATAGACCCCCTTGAGTGCAATTGCAGACCAGTATATAAGAGAGAAATCACATCAGAAAGTAACAGTTCTTATATTTTGGGATGAAAGAAACTGAAGTTATTATTATTTTTTTTAACTATAAATAAATTGTATTTTGTTACTTGCCAGGAGTCAGCAT
>NC_069508.1:16361697-16364197 GCF_027579735.1 Bombina bombina
CACTCTGGGGTGAGAACAGAGTGCGCTGATAATATTAGGGCCATGTCAGACACTGCGTCACAGGTGGCAGAACATGAGGACGGAGAACTTCATTCTGTGGGTGACGGGTTCTGATCCAAACAGACTGGATTCAGATATTTCAAATTTTAAATTTAAACTGGAAAACCTCCGTGTATTACTAGGGGAGGTGTTAGCGGCTCTGAATGATTGTAACACAGTTGCAATACCAGAGAAAATGTGTAGGTTGGATAAATATTTTGCGGTACCGACGAGTACTGAGGTTTTTCCTATACCTAAGAGACTTACTGAAATTGTTACTAAGGAGTGGGATAGACCCGGTGTGCCGTTCTCACCCCCTCCGATATTTAGAAAAATGTTTCCAATAGACGCCACCACAAGGGACTTATGGCAAACGGTCCCTAAGGTGGAGGGAGCAGTTTCTACCTTAGCTAAGCGTACCACTATCCCGGTGGAGGATAGCTGTGCTTTTTCAGATCCAATGGATAAAAAGTTAAAGGGTTACCTTAAGAAAATGTTTGTTCAACAAGGTTTTATATTGCAACCCCTTGCATGCATTGCGCCGATCACGGCTGCAGCGGCATTCTGGATTGAGTCTCTGGAAGAGAACATTGGTTCAGCTACTCTGGACGACATTACGGACAGGCTTAGAGTCCTTAAACTAGCTAATTCATTCATTTCGGAGGCCGTAGTACATCTTACTAAACTTACGGCGAAGAATCCAGGATTCGCCATTCAGGCACGCAGGGCGCTGTGGCTAAAATCCTGGTCAGCTGATGTTACTTCTAAGTCTAAATTGCTTAATATACCTTTCAAAGGGCAGACCTTATTCGGGCCCGGGTTGAAAGAGATTATCGCTGACATTACAGGAGGTAAAGGCCATGCCCTGCCTCAGGACAAAGCCAAAGCCAAGACTAGACAGTCTAATTTTCGTTCCTTTCGTAATTCAAAGCTGGAGCAGCATCAACTTCCTCTGCACCAAAACAGGAAGGAGCTGTTGCTCGCTACAGACAAGGCTGGAAACCTAACCAGTCCTGGAACAAGGGCAAGCAGACTAGGAAACCTGCTGCTGCCCCTAAGACAGCATGAATTGAGGGCCCCCGATCCGGTATCGGATCTAGTGGGGGGCAGACTTTCTCTCTTCGCCCAGGCTTGGGCAAGAGATGTTCAGGATCCCTGGGCGCTAGAGATAATATCTCAGGGATACCTTCTGGACTTCAAATACTCTCCTCCAAGAGAGAGATTTCATCTGTCAAGATTGTCAACAATCCAGACAAAGAAAGAGGCGTTTCTACGCTGCGTACAAGAGCTCTTGTTAATGGGAGTAATCCATCCAGTTCCACGATCGGAACAGGGACAGGGGTTTTACTCAAATCTGTTTGTGGTTCCCAAAAAAGAGGGAACTTTCAGGACCAATCCTGGACTTAAAGATCCTAAACAAATTCCTAAGAGTTCCATCGTTCAAGATGGAGACTATTCGGACAATTTTACCTATGATCCAAGAGGGTCAGTACATGACCACTGTAGATTTAAAAGATACTTACCTTCACATACCGATTCACAAAGATCATTATCGGTACCTAAGGTTTGCCTTCCTAGACAGGCATTACCAGTTTGTGGCTCTTCCATTCGGATTGGCTACAGCTCCAAGAATCTTCACAAAGGTTCTGGGTGCTCTTCTGGCGGGTACTAAGACCGCGGGGGGAATCTCGGTAGCTCCATACCTAGACGACATTCTGATACAAGCTTCAAGCTTTCAAACTGCCAAGTCTCATACAGAGTTAGTGCTGGCATTTCTAAGTTCACATGGATGGAAGGTGAACGAAAAGAAAAGTTCACTCGTTCCACTCACAAGAGTTCCCTTCCTGGGGACTCTTATAGATTCTGTAGAAATGAAGATTTACCTGACAGAGGACAGGCTAACAAGACTTCAAAGTGCTTGCCGCACCCTTCATTCCATTCAACACCCGTCAGTGCTCAATGCATGGAGGGAATCGGCTTAATGGTAGCGGCAATGGACATAGTACCCTTTGCACGCTTACACCTCAGACCACTGCAACTGTGCATGCTAAGTCAGTGGAATGGGGATTACTCAGACTTATCCCCTTCTCTGAATCTGATCAAGAGACCAGAAATTCTCTTCTATGGTGGCTTTCTCGGCCACATCTGTCCAGGGGGATGCCATTCAGCAGACCAGACTGGACAATTGTAACAACAGACGCCAGCCTTCTAGGTTGGGGTGCCGTCTGGAATTCTCTGAAGGCTCAGGGACAATGGAGTCAGGAGGAGAGTCTCCTGCCAATAAACATTCTGGAATTGAGAGCAGTTCTCAATGCCCTCCTGGCTTGGCCCCAGTTGACAACTCGGGGGTTCATCAGGTTTCAGTCGGACAACATCACGACTGTAGCTTACATCAACCATCAGGGAGGGACAAGAAGCTCCCTAGCTATGATGGAAGTATCAAAGATAATTCTCTGGGCAG
>NC_069508.1:16371697-16379197 GCF_027579735.1 Bombina bombina
TTCCACTTGGGCTGCTGCAGCGCTGCTTTGGCGAAGTAGGTTGGCCTCCACAGCTGCTATGACCCGGTCGATAATTTCCGCAGATGGGTTGGGGCCATAATATGCCAGTCTTATTTTAACCGCCCGATCAAAGCTTGCTTCTTCAGGGGTTCTGTCTGATATGCTGGGCCCATTGGTTCCTTCTGTCCCTGGTACTCTTTCCATCTTAGTCAGTATTGTAATAATCCCCCTCTTCCTGAGGTTACTGGCTTGTGTAGTTGCTCTTCTGGGCGATAAGGTTCATTCCGTCACTTGCCACCAATGTTACGGTACCAACAGTGTACCAAGGTTTAATACCAGATGAACAACGTCCTGCATAGGAAATCAGCAATTCACAAACCAGCCAGTTTTCAGGTTTAAACAGAATGACATTTATTAAAGGCTAGATGCCTAGTATTTATACAGGTTTGACCCCAGATGGGGGGGTTGAAAGACTCTTGTACATTTAGATAAAAAGGGGAAGACGCCCTTTTATGAAACAGTAGAATTACATTACTTAAATACTTTACTTAGGCAGATAACAACTTAAACACATTTGGCTTGTCTTATCACCTAGCGTCTGCTCTCTGAGGGTGATTAAACAATGGCCTGTTTATTACTTAAATGTAATTATAGCACACAATAGCTGAGGCCAGAAAACCTGTCTTTAGAAATTAGATTCTTAGCTAAACACAATTAACTCCTTCAGTCCTGACAGAAGGGTCTGTCACAATATACATACACACACACATACATATATATATATATACACACACACATACATATATATATATATATATACACATACACACACACACACACACATATATATATATACACACACACACACACACACACACACATATATATTTCTCCAACCTTGGTGTGTCCGGTCCACGGCGTCATCCTTACTTGTGGGATATTCTCTTCCCCAACAGGAAATGGCAAAGAGTCCCAGCAAAGCTGGTCACCTGATCCCTCCTAGGCTCCGCCCACCCCAGTCATTCTCTTTGCCGTTGCACAGGCAACATCTCCACGGAGATGGTTAAGAGTTTTTTTGGTGTTTAAATGTAGTTTTATTCTTCTATCAAGTGTTTGTTATTTTAAAATAGTGCTGGTATGTACTATTTACTCTGAAACAGAAAAGGATGAAGATTTCTGTTTGTAAGAGGAAGATGATTTTAGCAGACAGTAACTAAAATCGATTGCTGTTTCCACACAGGACTGTTGAGATGAAGTAACTTCAGTTGGGGGAAACAGTTAGCAGACTTTTCTGCTTAAGGTATGACTAGCCATATTTCTAACAAGACTGTGTAAGGCTGGAAGGCTGTCATTTCCCCTCTTGGGGACCGGTAAGCCATTTTCTTAGTTAAACATAAAAGAATAAAGGGCTTCAAAAAGGGCTTAAAAACTGGTAGACATTTTTCTGGGCTAAAACGATTGCTTTACTAGGCATATTATGCAGATTCTAACTAATTATTGGTATTATAATCTTGGGGAACGTTTAGAAAAACGGCAGGCACTGTGTTGGACACCTTTTTCAGATGGGGGCCTTTCTAGTCATAGACAGAGCCTCATTTTCGCGCCATTAATGCGCAGTTGTTTTTGGAGAGCAAGGCATGCAGATGCATGTGTCAGGAGCTCAGAATCACTGAAAAAGCTTATAGAAGGCGTCATTTGGTATCGTATTCCCCTCTGGGCTTGGTTGGGTCTCAGCAAAGCATATAGCTGGGACTGTATAGGGGTTAAATGTAAAAACGGCTCCGGTTCCGTTAATTTAAGGGTTAAAGCTCTGAAATTTGGTGTGCAATACTTTTAATGCTTTAAGACACTGTGGTGAAATTTTGGTGAATTTTGAACAATTCCTTCATACTTTTTCAGTAATAAAGTGTTTTCAGTTTGAAATTTAAAGTGACAGTAACAGTTTTATTTTAAAACGTTTTTTGTGCTTTGTTGACAAGTTTAAGCCTGTTTAACATGTCTGTACCATCAGATAAGCTATGTTCTATATGTATGAAAGCCAATGTGTCTCCCCATTTAAATTTATGTGATAATTGTGCCATAGTGTCCAAACAAAGTAAGGACAGTAATGCCACAGATAATGATATTGCCCAAGATGATTCCTCAAATGAGGGGAGTAAACATGATACTACATCATCCCCTACTGTGTCTACACCAGTTATGCCCACACAGGAGGCCCCTAGTACATCTAGTGCGCCAATACTTATTACCATGCAACAATTAACGGCTGTAATGGATAACTCCATAGCAAATCTTTTATCCAAAATGCCTACTTATCAGAGAAAGCGCGATTGCTCTGTTTTAAACACTGAAGAGCAAGAGGACGCTGATGATAACTGTTCTGACATACCCTCACACCAATCTCAAGGGGCCATGAGGGAGGTTTTGTCTGATGGAGAAATTTCAGATTCAGGAAAAATTTCTCATCAAGCTGAACCTGATGTTGTGACATTTAAATTTAAATTAGAACATCTCCGCGCACTGCTTAAGGAGGTGTTATCTACTCTGGATGATTGTGACAATTTGGTCATTCCAGAGAAATTATGTAAGATGGACAAGTTCCTAGAGGTTCCGGTGCCCCCCAACGCTTTTCCTATACCCAAGCGGGTGGCGGACATAGTAAATAAAGAGTGGGAAAGGCCCGGCATACCTTTTGTTCCCCCCCCTATATTTAAGAAATTATTTCCTATAGTCGACCCCAGAAAGGACTTATGGCAGACAGTCCCCAAGGTCGAGGGGGCGGTTTCTACTCTAAACAAACGCACTACTATTCCTATCGAAGATAGTTGTGCTTTCAAAGATCCTATGGATAAGAAATTAGAGGGTTTGCTTAAAAAGATTTTTGTACAGCAAGGATACCTTCTACAACCAATTTCATGCATTGTTCCTGTCACTACGGCAGCGTGTTTCTGGTTCGAGGAACTAGAAAAATCACTCTGTAAAGAATCTTCGTATGAGGAGGTTATGGACAGAGTTCAAGCACTTAAATTGGCTAACTCTTTTGTTTTAGATGCCGCTTTGCAATTAGCTAGATTAGCGGCGAAAAATTCAGGGTTTGCTATCGTGGCGCGCAGAGCGCTTTGGCTAAAGTCTTGGTCAGCGGATGTGTCTTCCAAGACAAAATTGCTTAACATTCCTTTCAAAGGTAAAACATTATTTGGACCTGATTTGAAAGAGATTATTTCAGACATCACTGGGGGAAAGGGCCACGCCCTCCCACAGGATAGGTCTTTTAAGGCTAAAAATAAGCCTAATTTTCGTCCCTTTCGCAGAAACGGACCAGTCTCTAATTCTGTATCCTCTAAGCAAGAGGGTAATACTTCACAACCCAAACCAGCCTGGAAACCAATGCAAGGCTGGAACAAGGGTAAGCAGGCCAAGAAGCCTACCACTGCTACCAAAACAGCATGAAGGGATAGCCCCCGATCCGGGACCGGATCTAGTGGGGGGCAGACTTTCTCTCTTTGCTCAGGCTTGGGCAAGAGATGTTCAGGATCCTTGGGCGCTAGAAATAGTTTCTCAAGGTTATCTCCTGGAATTCAAGGAACTACCCCCAAGGGGAAGGTTCCACAGGTCTCAATTATCTTCAAACCAAATAAAGAGACAGGCATTCTTACATTGTGTAGAAGACCTGTTAAAGATGGGAGTGATACATCCAGTTCCAATAAGAGAACAAGGAATGGGATTTTATTCCAATCTGTTCATAGTTCCCAAAAAAGAGGGAACATTCAGACCAATTTTGGATCTAAAGATCCTAAACAAATTTCTCAGGGTACCATCGTTCAAAATGGAAACTATTCGAACGATCCTACCTACTATCCAGGAAAATCAATTTATGACTACCGTGGATTTAAAGGATGCGTACCTACATATTCCTATCCATAAGGAACATCATCAGTTCCTAAGGTTCGCTTTTCTGGACAAGCATTACCAGTTTGTGGCACTTCCATTCGGATTAGCCACTGCTCCAAGGATTTTCACAAAGGTACTAGGGTCCCTTCTAGCGGTTCTAAGACCAAGGGGCATTGCAGTAGTCCCTGTCAAAAGCAAAGGCTCATACGGACATCGTCCTAGCCTTTCTCAGATCTCACGGATGGAAGGTGAACAAAGAAAAAAGTTCTCTGTCCCCATCAACAAGAGTTCCCTTCTTGGGAACAATAATAGATTCCTTAGAAATGAGGATTTTTCTGACAGAGGTCAGAAAATCAAAACTTCTAAGCTCTTGTCAAGTACTTCATTCTGTTCCTCGTCCTTCCATAGCGCAGTGCATGGAAGTAATAGGATTGATGGTTGCAACAATGGACATAGTTCCTTTTGCACAAATTCATCTAAGACCATTACAACTGTGCATGCTCAGACAGTGGAATGGGGATTATTCAGACTTGTCTCCGACGATTCAAGTAGATCAAAAGACCAGAGATTCACTCCGTTGGTGGCTGACCCTGGACAATCTGTCACAGGGAATGAGCTTCCGCAGACCAGAGTGGGTCATTGTCACGACCGACGCCAGCCTAGTGGGCTGGGGCGCGGTCTGGGAATCCCTGAAATCTCAGGGTCTATGGTCTCGGGAAGAGTCTCTTCTCCCGATAAACATTCTGGAACTGAGAGCGATATTCAATGATCTCAGAGCTTGGCCTCAAATAGCAAAGGCCAAATTCATAAGGTTTCAGTCAGACAACATGACGACCGTTGCATATATCAATCATCAGGGGGGAACAAGGAGTTCCCTGGCGATGAAAGAAGTGACCAAGATAATTCAATGGGCGGAGGATCACTCCTGCCACTTGTCTGCGATCCACATTCCAGGAGTGGAAAATTGGGAAGCGGATTTTCTGAGTCGTCAGACATTCCATCCGGGGGAGTGGGAACTCCATCCGGAAATCTTTGCCCAAATAACTCAATTATGGGGCATTCCAGACATGGATCTGATGGCGTATCGTCAGAACTTCAAGGTTCCTTGCTACGGGTCCAGATCCAGGGATCCCAAGGCGACTCTAGTAGATGCACTAGTAGCACCTTGGACCTTCAACCTAGCTTATGTATTCCCACCGTTTCCTCTCATCCCCAGGCTGGTAGCCAGGATCAATCAGGAGAGGGCCTCGGTGATCTTGATAGCTCCTGCGTGGCCACGCAGGACTTGGTATGCAGACCTGGTGAATATGTCATCGGCTCCACCATGGAAGCTACCTTTGAGACAGGACCTTCTTGTTCAGGGTCCATTCGAACATCCAAATCTGGTTTCCCTCCAACTGACGGCTTGGAGATTGAACGCTTGATTTTATCAAAGCGTGGGTTTTCAGATTCTGTAATAGATACTCTGATTCAGGCTAGAAAGCCTGTAACTAGAAAAATGTACCATAAAATATGGAAAAAATATATCTGTTGGTGTGAATCTAAAGGATTCCCATGGAACAAGATAAAAATTCCTAAGATTCTATCCTTTCTACAAGAAGGTTTGGAGAAAGGATTATCTGCAAGTTCTCTGAAGGGACAGATCTCTGCTTTATCTGTTTTACTTCACAAAAGACTGGCAGCTGTGCCAGATGTTCAAGCATTTGTTCAGGCTCTGGTTAGGATCAAGCCTGTTTACAGACCTTTGACTCCTCCCTGGAGTCTAAATCTAGTTCTTTCAGTTCTTCAAGGGGTTCCGTTTGAACCCTTACATTCCGTAGATATTAAGTTATTATCTTGGAAAGTTTTGTTTTTGGTTGCAATTTCTTCTGCTAGAAGAGTTTCAGAGTTATCTGCTCTGCAGTGTTCTCCGCCCTATCTGGTGTTCCATGCAGATAAGGTGGTTATGCGTACTAAGTCTGGTTTTCTTCCGAAAGTTGTTTCCAACAAAAATATTAACCAGGAGATAGTTGTACCTTCTTTGTGTCCGAATCCAGTTTCAAAGAAGGAACGTTTGTTACACAATTTGGACGTAGTCCGTGCTCTAAAATTCTATTTAGAGGCTACTAAAGATTTCAGACAAACATCTTCCTTGTTTGTTGTTTATTCTGGTAAAAGAAGAGGTCAAAAAGCGACTTCTACCTCTCTTTCCTTTTGGCTTAAAAGCATTATCCGATTGGCTTATGAGACTGCCGGACGGCAGCCTCCTGAAAGAATCACAGCTCACTCCACTAGGGCTGTGGCTTCCACATGGGCCTTCAAGAACGAGGCTTCTGTTGACCAGATATGTAAGGCAGCGACTTGGTCTTCACTGCACACTTTTGCCAAATTTTACAAATTTGATACTTTTGCTTCTTCGGAGGCTATTTTTGGGAGAAAGGTTTTGCAAGCCGTGGTGCCTTCCATTTAGGTGACCTGATTTGCTCCCTCCCTTCATCCGTGTCCTAAAGCTTTGGTATTGGTTCCCACAAGTAAGGATGACGCCGTGGACCGGACACACCAATGTTGGAGAAAACAGAATTTATGCTTACCTGATAAATTACTTTCTCCAACGGTGTGTCCGGTCCACGGCCCACCCTGGTTTTTTAATCAGGTCTGATGAATTATTTTCTCTAACTACAGTCACCACGGTATCATATGGTTTCTCCTATATATATTTCCTCCTGTCCGTCGGTCGAATGACTGGGGTGGGCGGAGCCTAGGAGGGATCAGGTGACCAGCTTTGCTGGGACTCTTTGCCATTTCCTGTTGGGGAAGAGAATATCCCACAAGTAAGGATGACGCCGTGGACCGGACACACCGTTGGAGAAAGTAATTTATCAGGTAAGCATAAATTCTGTTTTCCACACATACACACACACACACACATATATATATATATACACACACACACACATATATATATATATATATACATACACACACACACATACATATATATATATATATATATATATATACACACACATACATATATATATATATACACACACACACACACACACACATATATATATACACACATACACACACACACACACATATATATATTATATATATTGTATCAGCACCCCTAGTTTAGTAAATTACACAGTTCTATATACTGAGATAAAATATTGTGTGTCCTATATAGGAACACACTTCCCAGTATAGTGCACGGATAAGGGTATTAATTTAATATTTCAAAACAAGAGAAAATATAGACCTTATTTGTCCAGCACCCAACTATGTCAGGAAAAATAATACTTATTTTAGGCAAAGAGAGATATTTGAGTCAATAATTCACATACTCTGTAGACATGCGTGATTTCAAAATTTATATACATCATTTGTAGCATTACAGCAAATCAAAAGCATGACCCCCAAATATTGAGCACAAAGTCCACAACCCGGGTTGTTAGTAGAAATTAGTAAATTAGTCCGTTAATCTACCGGTATTGGATAAATTCAAATGCCTTCATATGACATATTTGTAATCCCAAACTTTTAGAAATCAACGTTAATGCAGGAGCCGCACCAAGTCAGCAGTATTAACACAGCAGGTGTAACTTGTATCTTCGCACTCTCCAA
>NC_069508.1:16684197-16837044 GCF_027579735.1 Bombina bombina
CAGGCAGCGCTATTAGCGTGCCCTGTATGTTTAACTGATAGCACAGGCAGCGCTATTAGCGTGCCCTCTATGTTTAACTAATAGCACAGGGTGCGCTATTAGCCTGCCCTGTATGTTTAACTGATAGCATAGCTTGCGCTATTAGTGTGCCCTGTATGTTTAACTGATAGCACAGGCAGCGCTATTAGCGTGCCCTGTATGTTTAACTGATAGCACAGGGTGCGCTATTAGCCTGCCCTGTATGTTTAACTGATAGCACAGGGTGCGCTATTAGCCTGCCCTGTATGTTTAACTGATAGCATAGCTTGTGCTATTAGCGTGCCCTGTATGTTTAACTGATAGCCCAGGTTGCGCTATTAGCGTGCCCTGTATGTTTGACTGATAGGACAGGCAGCGCTATTAGCGTGCCCTGTATGTTTAACTGATAGCACAGGCAGCGCTATTAGCGTGCCCTGTATGTTTAACTGATAGCACAGGGTGTGCTATTAGCCTGCCCTGTATGTTTAACTGATAGCATAGCTTGCGCTATTAGTGTGCCCTGTATGTTTAACTGATAGCACAGGCATCGCTATTAGCGTGCCCTGTATGTTTAACTGATAGCACAGGGTGCGCTATTAGCCTGCCCTGTATGTTTAACTGATAGCACAGGGTGCACTATTAGCCTGCCCTGTATGTTTAACTGATAGCACAGGGTGCGCTATTAGCCTGCCCTGTATGTTTAACTGATAGCATAGCTTGCGCTATTAGTGTGCCCTGTATGTTTAACTGATAGCACAGGCAGCGCTATTAGCGTGACCTGTATGTTTAACTGATAGCACAGGGTGCGCTATTAGCCTGCCCTGTATGTTTAACTGATAGCACAGGGTGCGCTATTAGCCTGCCCTGTATGTTTAACTGATAGCATAGCTTGCGCTATTAGTGTGCCTTGTATGTTTAACTGATAGTACAGGGTGCGCTATTAGCGTGCCCTGTATGTTTAACTGATAGCACAGGCAGCGCTATTAGCGTGCCCTGTATGTTTAACTGATAGCACAGGCAGCGCTATTAGCGTGCCCTCTATGTTTAACTGATAGCACAGGGTGCGCTATTAGCGTGCCCTGTATCTTTAACTGATAGCACAGGGTGCGCTATTAGAGTGCCCTGTATGTTTAACTGATAGCACAGGGTGCGCTAGTAGCTTGCCCTGTATGCCTTATTGATAGAACAGCTTGCGCTATTA
Organism: Bombina bombina; assembly: GCF_027579735.1. Classification (NCBI taxonomy): domain Eukaryota; kingdom Metazoa; phylum Chordata; class Amphibia; order Anura; family Bombinatoridae; genus Bombina; species Bombina bombina. The sequence goes on from NC_069508.1 coordinate 16,685,417, forward strand.
GCGTTCCCTGTATGTTTAACTAATAGCACAGGGTGCGCTATTAGCCTGCCCTGTATGTTTAACTGATAGCACAGCTTGCGCTATTAGCGTGCCCTGTATGTTTAACTGATAGCATAGCTTGCGCTATTAGTGTGCCCTGTATGTTTAACTGATAGTACAGGGTGCGCTATTAGCGTGCCCTGTATGTTTAACTGATAGCACAGGCAGCGCTATTAGCGTGCCCTGTATGTTTAACTGATAGCACAGGCAGCGCTATTAGCGTGCCCTCTATGTTTAACTGATAGCACAGGGTGCGCTATTAGCGTGCCCTGTATCTTTAACTGATAGCACAGGGTGCGCTATTAGAGTGCCCTGTATGTTTAACTGATAGCACAGGGTGCGCTAGTAGCTTGCCCTGTATGCCTTATTGATAGAACAGCTTGCGCTATTAGCGTTCCCTGTATGTTTAACTAATAGCACAGGGTGCGCTATTAGCCTGCCCTGTATGTTTAACTGATAGCACAGCTTGCGCTATTAGCGTGCCCTGTATGTTTAACTGATAGCACAGGGTGCGCTATTAGCGTTTCCTGTATGTTTAATTGATAGCACAGGCTGTGCTATTAGCGTGCCCTGTATTTTTAACTGATAGCACAGAGTACGCTATTAGCGTGCCCTGTACATTTAACTGATAGCACAGGGTGCGCTATTAGCGTGCCCTGTATGTTTAACTGATAGCACAGAGTGCACTATTAGCCTGCCCTGTATCTTTAACTGATAGCACAGGGTGCGCTATTAGCGTGCCCTGTATGTTTAACTGATTGCACAGCTTGCACTATTAGCCTGCCCTGTACGTTTAACTGATAGCACAGGGTGCACTATTAGCGTGCCCTGTATGTTTAACTGATAGCATAGGGTGCACTATTAGCCTGCCCTGTATCTTTAACTGATAGCACAGGGTGCGCTATTAGCTTGCCCTATATGTTTAACTGATAGCACAGCTTGCGCTATTAGCGTGCCCTGTATGTTTAACTGATAGCACAGGGTGCGCTATTAGCGTGCCCTGTATGTTTAACTGATAGCACAGGGTGCACTATTAGTGTGTTGTGTAGGTTAACTGATAGCACAGCTTGCGCTATTAGCGTGCCCTGTATGTTTAACTGATAGCACAGGGTTCGCTATTAGTGTGTTGTGTATATTTAACTGATAGCACAGCTTGCGCTATTAGCGTGCCCTGTATGTTTAACTAATAGCACAGGGTGCGCTAAAAACGTGCCCTGTACGTTTAACTGATAGCACAGGGTGCGCTATTAGCATGCCCTGTATGTTTAACTGATAGCACAGGGTGCACTATTGGCGTGCTCATTGAACTCGTATTACAAGTGGGTAATTTTCTCTCAAACACAATGCAAAATACAGCTTTACAAATGTAGCTGTTTGAGATGCAAATATAAACACACACTAGATTATTGCTTGAGAGATAGAAAAATCACGTTAGACTTGACATATAAGTTTGGATTGCAGTTGAGCAATCTTAATGCACCATATCTGTAACATCTAGCTCTATTTGTTAAACATGAATTTCAGTTCTGTACATTTTGGAAAATTGATGTATTTATGAGATAGACAAAGCCCCCTTTAGAATTCTAGGATCAGTGACACAAAAATGACTGCCTAATATGTTTAGAGAATTGAGTTTACAAACAATTCACATTAGATGGTTTTAGAGATAGTGTCTGTGTTCCTGCTCAGTTCAGTAGTGTTGTGCAGTGTTTCTTCATCTACAAACTTATCATCACTTCTCACTTATAAAGCTTGCTTTACTGAGGTCAGAACAGTGAAATGTTACATTATAAACTATTCAAAATATCATTAACTTTATATACAATTCTGTCCCTAGGAAATCAGCTCTAGAATTCACAAGCATATGTTATTTATAAACAAAAATTAGCTTAGAGATATTTATTTTAAAATAATTATTCATTTCTGTCAGTGAAGCTATGAAATGAAGTTATAAGGTGTTTTTAGAATATGAATAGATTCAGCTAATTAAACTGTAATGGTAAAAAAACTGTGTGATATGTAATATAATATATAATATAAAGATGTAATATATAATATAAAGATATGTAATATAATATGTAATATAAAGATGTAATATATTATATAAAGATTTGTACTATAATATATAATATAAAGATATGTAATATAATATGTAATATAAAGATATGTAATATAATACATAATATAAAACTATGTAATATAATATATAATATAAAGATATATTATATAATATATAATGTAAATGTGTAATATATCATACAAAGATATGTAATAGAATATATAATATAAAGATAAGTAATATAATATATAATATAAAGATGTAATATATAATATAAAGATATGTAATATAATATATAATATAAAGATATGTAATATAATATATAATATAAAGATGTTTAATATATAATATAAAGATATGTAATATAATAGAGAATATAAAGATGTTTAATATAATATATAATATAAAGATATGTAATATAATAGAGAATATAAAGATGTTTCATATAATATATAATATAAAGATATGTAATATAATAGAGAATATAAAGATGTTTAATATAATATATAATATAAAGATATGTAATATAATATAGAATATAAAGATATGTAATATAATATGTAATATAAAGATGTAATATATTATATAAAGATTTGTACTATAATATATAATATAAAGATATGTAATATAATATGTAATATAAAGATATGTAATATAATACATAATATAAAACTATGTAATATAATATATAATATAAAGATATATTATATAATATATAATGTAAATGTGTAATATATCATATAAAGATATGTAATAGAATATATAATATAAAGATAAGTAATATAATATATAATATAAAGATGTAATATATAATATAAAGATATGTAATATAATATATAATATAAAGATATGTAATATAATAGAGAATATAAAGATGTTTAATATAATATATAATATAAAGATATGTAATATAATAGAGAATATAAAGATGTTTAATATAATATATAATATAAAGATATGTAATATAATAGAGAATATAAAGATGTTTAATATAATATATAATATAAAGATATGTAATATAATAGAGAATATAAAGATGTTTAATATAATATATAATATAAAGATATGTAATATAATAGAGAATATAAAGATGTAAAATAGAATGTAAAGATATGTAATATAATATGGAATATAACAATATGTAATATAATATATAATATAAAGAGCTTTAATGTAATATAGAATATAAAGTTATGTAATATAATATAGAATATAAAGTTATGTAATATAATATAGAATATAAAGAGCTTTAATGTAATATATAATATAAAGATATGTAATATAATATAGAATATAAAGTTATGTAATATAATATAGAATATAAAGATATGTAATATAATATAGAATATAAAGATATGTAATATAATATATAATATAAAGATATGTAATATAATATAGAATATAAAGAGCTTTAATGTAATATAGAATATAAAGATATGTAATATAATATAGAATATAAAGAGCTTTAATGCAATATAGAATTTAATGTTATGTAATATAATATAGAATATAAAGAGCTTTAATGTAATATAGAATATAAAGTTATGTAATATAATATAGAATATAAAGATATGTAATATAATATAGAATATAACAAGCTTTAATATAATATAGAATATAAAGTTATGTAATATAATATAGAATATAAAGATATGTAATATAATATAGAATATAAAGAGCTTTAATGTAATATAGAATATAAAGTTATGTAATATAATATAGAATATAAAGATATGTAATATAATATAGAATATAAAGAGCTTTAATATAATATAGAATATAAAGTTATGTAATATAATATAGAATATAAAGATATGTAATATAATATAGAATATAAAGATATGTAATATAATATAGAATATAAAGAGCTTTAATGTAATATAGAATATAAAGTTATGTAATGTAATATAGAATATAAAGTTATGTAATATAATATAGAATATAAAGAGCTTTAATGTAATATAGAATATAAAGTTATGTAATGTAATATAGAATATAAAGTTATGTAATGTAATATAGAATATAAAGTTATGTAATATAATATAGAAATAGAATATAAAGAGCTTTAATGTAATATAGAATATAAAGTTACGTAATATAATATGGAATATAACAATATGTAATATAATATATAATATAAAGAGCTTTAATGTAATATAGAATATAAAGTTATGTAATATAATATATAATATAAAGATGTTTAATATAATATAGAATATAAAGATATGTAATATAATATAGAAATAGAATATAAAGAGCTTTAATGTAATATAGAATATAAAGTTATGTAATATAATATAGAATATAAAGATATGTAATATAATATAGAATATAAAGTTATGTAATGTAATATAGAATATAAAGTTATGTAATATAATATAGAATATAAAGTTATGTAATATAATATAGAATATAAAGTTATGTAATGTAATATAGAATATAAAGATATGTAATGTAATATAGAATATAAAGATATGTAATATAATATAGAATATAAAGATATGTAATATAATATAGAATATAAAGAGCTTTAATGTAATATAGAATATAAAGTTATGTAATGTAATATAGAATATAAAGTTATGTAATATAATATAGAATATAAAGTTATGTAATATAATATAGAATATAAAGATATGTAATATAATATATTACATAAAGATTAAGGGATATTTAGACAATTACATAAAGCAATAGGATATGTAGACAATTAAACAATTAGGTAATTAACAAATAATGAAAATATTCAAACACAGTGTGGATAGGCGTTAAAAGCGGAGTCAGACCAGTCAAATAATAAAATTAAAAAGTTAAAAAAATTACAATTTAATTTTAAAATAAAATATAAAACAATTCTAAAAGATATATTTCTATATACAGTATATGGTGAAGCTAAATTCTTATAGCATAAAAACAACAGCAAGAGCTATTAGCAGATTATATAGAAATACAATCAATTAAATCTTCATACATAAAACATCAGCAAAAACTTCCAACATATTATATGGAAATACCTAAGATTAGCTCTTTGAGGCTACCCAAATAGTAAAGGTGAACATTAGTCTTGGGACGTCTCCCAAATTAACAGAGGTACTGTAAGGTATATTTTTTCCCATTAGCCATGGCAGGCTGACTCCCAAGCAGGAAGGTAATATCACACATACCGAAGATATAGAGTCAAGTACTAACTACACTAATATAATATCCACCAGCCTTATTAGGCTTATTACCAAACAAATAAGGAATATTATCTTACTCTTTGAAGTACACGGCCAAGTACCTACAGGGAAAAAGTGTACCATCTGATTTTAACTTTCTGTCTAATTGGGAGACGTTCCAGGAGTATAGTGTTCACCTTTACTATTTGGGTAGCCTCAAAGATCTAATCTTAGGTATTTTCATATAATATGCTGGACGTTTTTGCTGTTGTTTTATGTAAGAAGAGTTAAACGATTGTATTTCTATATAATCTGCTAATAGCTCTTGCTGTTGTTTTTATGCTATAAGAATTTAGCTTCACCATATATATATATATATATATATATATATATATATATAGGATGCTCAAAAAACAAAGTATTGCAGTATGCAGTGATACCTTTTTTATTGGGCTAACATAATATTTCAAAGTCAAGCTTTCAAGAGTTTTCCTCTCTTCCTCAGGTCTGAAGCAATACCTGAGGAAGAGAGGAAAACTCTTGAAAGCTTGTCTTTGAAATATTATGTTAGTCCAATAAAAAAGGTATCACTGCATACTGCAATACTTTGTTTTTTGAGCATCCTATCTACTGGACTAACAAGACTACTGCAATCTTCACTATATATATACAAAGCAGAAGCAGCATGTGAAAGAGGACTCCTGTGTATATCCCAGTACCCTCACAGCAGCATAAAAAGCCAGCACCAGAGAATAAATCAATCACCTTTATTCACTGTATACATATAAATCAATCACCTTTATTCACTGTATACATATAAATCAATCACCTTTATTCACTGTATACATATAAATCAATCACCATTATTCACTGTATACATATAAATCAATCACCTTTATTCACTGTATGCATATAAATCAATCACCTTTATTCACTGTATACATATAAATCAATCACCATTATTCACTGTATACATATAAATCAATCACCTTTATTGATACACTGTATGCATATAAATCAATCACCTTTATTGATACACTGTATACATATATAAATCAATCACCTTTATTCACTGTATACATATAAATCAATCACCTTTATTCACTGTATACATATAAATCAATCACCATTATTCACTGTATACATATAAATCAATCACCTTTATTCACTGTATACATATAAATCAATCACCTTTATTGATACACTGTATACATATAAATCAATCACCTTTATTGATACACTGTATACATATAAATCAATCACCTTTATTCACTGTATACATATAAATCAATCACCTTTATTCAAGGTATACATATAAATCAATCACCTTTATTCACTGTATACATATAAATCAATCACCTTTATTGATACACTGTATACATATAAATCAATCACCTTTATTCACTGTATACATATAAATCAATCACCTTTATTGATACACTGTATACATATAAATCAATCACCTTTATTCACTGTATACATATAAATCAATCACCTTTATTCACTGTATACATATAAATCAATCACCTTTATTCACTGTATACATATAAATTAATCACCTTTATACACTGTATACATATAAATCAATCACCTTTATTCACTGTATACATATAAATCAATCACCTTTATTCACTGTATACATATAAATCAATCACCTTTATTCACTGTATACATATAAATTAATCACCTTTATACACTGTATACATATAAATCAATCACCTTTATTCACTGTATACATATAAATCAATCACCTTTATTCACTGTATACATATAAATCAATCACCTTTATTCACTGTATACATATAAATCAATCACCTTTATTCACTGTATACATATAAATTAATCACCTTTATACACTGTATACATATAAATCAATCACCTTTATTGATACACTGTATACATATAAATCAATCACCTTTATTCACTGTATACATATAAATCAATCACCTTTATTCACTGTATACATATAAATTAATCACCTTTATACACTGTATACATATAAATCAATCACCTTTATTGATACACTGTATACATATAAATCAATCACCTTTATTCACTGTATACATATTTTGTATGCTGCTGTGAGGCTACTGGGATATGCACCGGAGTCCTCGTTCACGTGCTGCTTTTACTAGATGGATTCTTATGGCCGTGCACAGAGTTGATGGTGATGCTGGTGAGTGCTGATCTTACTGTAAATTTTATATATATAAATATATCTTTTAGAATTTTTTTATATTTTATTTTAGAATTAAATTGTGAATTTGTAAGTTTAAAGGGACACTGAACCCAAATTTTTTCTTTTGTGGTTCAGATAGAGCAGCAATTTTAAGCAACTTTCTAATTTACTCCTATTATCAATTTTTCTTTGTTCTCTTGCTATCTTTATTTGCATCTAAGTAATTTTTTTGGTTGAGCACTTGTTTATTGGTCGGTTAAATCAATCCACCAATCAGCAAGAACAACCTAGGTTGTTCACCAAAAATGGGCCGGCATCTAAACTTACATTCTTGGTTTTCAATTAAAGATACCAAGAGAATGAAGAAAATTTGATAATAGGAGTAAATTAGAAAGTTGCTTAAAATCGAATGCTCTATCTGAATCATGAAAGAAAAAATTTGGGTTCAGTGTCCCTTTAACTTTTTAATTTTATTATTTGACTGGTCTGACTCCGCTTTTAGCGCCTATACACACTGTGTTTGAATATTTACTTTTATCTTTGGGAAGGAGATATTTGGAGTGGGCAGTGAGTCTGTAGTCTAGCGCCATACTTTTTTCATTTTCTCATCAATTAACAAATAATGCAAGAAAATGTCAAGGTCTAGATGTAATACATAATGTAACAGATTATTACAGCTCTTCTCTATGTAATATATAATGTAACAGATTATTACAGCTCTTCTCTATGTAATATATCATGTAACAGATGATTACAGCTCATCTATATGTAATATATAATGTAACAGATGATTACAGCTTATCTCTATGTAATATATCATGTAACAGATAATAACAGCTCATCTATATGTAATATATCATGTAACAGATAATTACAGCTCATCTATATGTAATATATAATGTAACAGATGATTACAGCTTATCTCTATGTAGTATATAATGTAACAGATTATTACAGCTCACATCCTGGTACCCATTAATGTGGATTATGTATTTCTATAGGTCCTTGTGCACCCTTTAATCTTACAGTATCTCAGTCCTGCTCCTCTAACGTGGCTCATCTACAGTGGCTAGGGTCTGAAGGAGCAGTGCATTATGGTTCTAGCCTAACATCGTCCACTGGAGATATCTACACATGTAACACCACTGGCACAAGCTGTGACATCGGCCGGCTTCAGTGTGGGGAGACTTACAGTGTGTCCATCACTGCCTTCAGCAGCCAATGTGCCACCCACACTCCTGAGATGCTGAGCTTCCAAACAGGTGTAGTAAAGCTGCCCCAGACCATACTGAGCTTCCAAACAGGTGTAGTAAAGCTGCCCCAGACCATACTGAGCTTCCAAACAGGTGTAGTAAAGCTGCCCCAGATCATAATGAGCTTCCAAACAGGTGTAGTAAAGCTGCCCCAGATCATACTGAGCTTCCAAACAGGTGTAGTAAAGCTGCCCCAGATCATAATGATATTCCAAACAGGTGTCATAAAGCTGCCCCAGATCATACTGAGCTTCCAAACAGGTGTAGTAAAGCTGCCCCAGATCATACTGAGCTTCCAAACAGGTTTAGTAAAGCTGCCCCAGACCATACTGAGCTTCCAAACAAGTGTAGTAAAACTGCCCCAGATCATACTGAGCTTCCAAACAGGTGTAGTAAAACTGCCCCAGATCATACTGAGCTTCCAAACAGGTGTACTAAAGCTGCCCCAGATCATATTGAGCTTCCAAACAGGTTTAGTAAAGCTGCCCCAGATCATACTGAGCTTCCAAACAGGTTTAGTAAAGCTGCCCCAGACCATACTGAGCTTCCAAACAAGTGTAGTAAAACTGCCCCAGATCATACTGAGCTTCCAAACAGGTGTAGTAAAACTGCCCCAGATCATACTGAGCTTCCAAACAGGTGTACTAAAGCTGCCCCAGATCATATTGAGCTTCCAAACAGGTTTAGTAAAGCTGCCCCAGATCATATTGAGCTTCCAAACAGGTGTAGTAAAACTGCCCCAGAACATACTGAGCTTCCAAACAGGTGTAGTAAAGCTGCCCCAGACCATACTGAGCTTCCAAACAGGTGTAGTAAAGCTGCCCCAGATCATACTGAGCTTCCAAACAGGTGTAGTAAAGCTGCCCCAGATCATATTGAGCTTCCAAACAGGTTTAGTAAAGCTGCCCCAGATCATATTGAGCTTCCTTTAATCCTTTTGCCCTTCACATTTCCTCCTTTTCCCTCCCCCTCTTTGTTATCTTTCAGCCTTTTTTCCTCTCCCATCTCTCCCTCACCTCACACTTTCATCTGTCCCTCTCTCACTCACCTCACACTTTCTCGTCATCTCTCCTTCTATCACTCACCTCACACTCTCCTATCTCTCCCTCTCTCACTCACCTCACACTCTCTCATCTCTCACTCACCTCACACTCTCTCATCTCTCATCTCTCACTCACCTCACACTCTCTCATATATCCCTCTCACTCATCTCACACTCTCTCATATATCCCTCTCACCTCACACTCTCTCATCTCTCCCTCTCTCAGTCACCTCACACTCTCTCATGTCTCCCTCTCACTCACCTCACACTCTCTCATCTCTCTAATCCCATTTAAAAAACATGTTGTCTTCTTTTTTACTTCCAAAATGTAGAACCTTACATTTTCCAGTATTAAATCTCATTTTCCATTTACCTGCCCATTTTTCCATTTACCTAGGATTTAACAGTGATTGATTAGCTCAGAACAAATGCTTATTTATATTTGTGACAGACCCCTCTGTCAGTACTGGAAGGGTTAATTTTGTTCAGTTTTGAGAAACTATTTTCTGAAGACAAGTTTCCTGGCATCAGCTATTGTTTACTGTAATTAAATTTAGATGATAAGCGTTCACATTGTTTAATCACCTCCAGTGATCAGACTGCCAGGTGCCAAGAAGGACTCCATTGTTTTCTTGTGTAAAATTGTTTATTTGGTTAAGTAATATAATTCTATTCTATCCTGTAAAAGGGCGTCTTCCCTCTATCTAATGTACTATACTCTTCCAATACCCATCTGGTCTCCTAGGGAGTGTCAACCAGGTGGGAGACCTGCATAAATACTGGGCATATAGCCCTCAATAAAACCCATTCTGTTTTACCCTCAAGATGGAGCTTGGTCTCATGTTTGGGGGGAATTAACTGGGTTTGTGTGTTGCTGATCCTGTATTCAGGGCATCTTTCATCGGGTATTAACCCTCGATATCAGGGTTATACCATAACAATATTTGTCCCTAAGTTGGTCACAACTAAGGAGACTGGGATTTCACCAAGATTTTCAAGAGGTCTATCCATGATCTGCTCTTGATTTGCAAAACCTTGCAAATGTGTTTTATAATGGTGTTTAATCGTATGCTATGAGTTTAATGTCCATTTGCCCTTCAAATTTCCTCTGTTTCCCTCCCCCTCTTTGTTATCTTTCAGCCTTTTTTCCTCTCCCATCTCTCCCTCACCTCACACTTTCATCTTTCCCTCTCTCACTCACCTCACACTTTCTCGTCATCTCTCCTTCTATCACTCACCTCACACTCTCTCATCTGTCCCTCACCTCACACTCTCCTATCCCTCCCATCTCTCCCTCTCTCACTCACCTCACACTCTCTCATCTCTCACTCACCTCACACTCTCTCATATATCCCTCTCACTCATCTCCCACTCTCTCATATATCCCTCTCACCTCACACTCTCTCATCTCTCCCTCTCTCACTCACCTCACACTCTCTCATCTGTCTCTCTCTAACTCACCTAACACTCTCTCATGTCTCCCTCTCACTCACCTCACGCTCTCTCATCTCTCTAATCCTATTTAAATATCACGTTGTCTTCTTTTTTTACTTCCAAAATGTAGAACCTTACATTTTCCAGTATTAAATCTCATTTTCCATTTACCTGCCCATTTTTCCATTTACCTAGGATTTAACAGTGATTGGTTAGCTCAGAACAAATGCTTATTTATATTTGTCCCTAAGTTGGTCACAACTAAGGAGACTGGGATTTCACCAAGATTCCCAAGAGGTCTATCCATGATCTGCTCTTGATTTGCAAAACCTTGTAAATGTGTTTTGTAATGGTGTTTAATCGTATGCTATGAGTTTAATGTCCCTGCAACAAACATAATACATATCTCATTATATATTAATGCTGCATTTATAAAGTATAATTTGGGGAAACTAATTGTTTGCTTTCCTAGCCCCCTGTTTGCCCACTAATGTGAGGGCTCACCTGTTATGTGACACTGGTGATGCATCAGTGCTGTGGGATTCTGCACAGGGAGCGACTGTGTATTCAGCTGTTGTGACTGGGAGTGATGAGTGGAACAGAACATGCACCTCAGCCAATACAACATGTGACATCAGTGACCTGATGTGTGGGCAGACGTATCATGTGACCATCACAGCGTCTAACGCCTGGTGTAACAGCACAGCGCTGACAGCCCAGGTCTACACAGGTAAGAACACAGTTTGTATATGTCCTGGGACTGCCTGGTACTTATACACTCAGCATAAAGAAATGATTGCATTTAATACTACACAGACTAATATGTATACACACATTAACACACACACACACACACATATATATATATATATATATACAGTATATGTATATCCACATATCCACATATATTTACAAATGCTGCTTACTTCCTTCCTTTGCTGCGCTTAGGTTCTGATGGAAGTGTGCTCGCGTTTGCATTGCTGCTAACTTGTAATACCAGCGCACATTAGCAGCACCTTGAGACCCTTGCGGGTGATTAGCTGCACTTTACAAGTACCCAATACATGCAATATATATATAATATAAAAGTTATCACTCGCATGCTAACCCGATCCGCACAAAAAGCCGGATTTACAATATTGCACACGTGATAACGTATTCCCCTATATAAGTCAATGTAGCAAAAAGAATCATGTATTGTTGATGCGTTTTTTGACACTTTTTAGTTTTGCAAAACAGTTAACCAGAGGTCTGAGGTTGCTGTAATGATTGTAGCGTAAATAGCGATATTTCTGGGTGAGATAAGCTACAAAAACAAAAGGAACAACAGTTACAAACACGTTTAGATCATTTTTCATGTTAACTATTATAAGTTTTTTATTTGATATAGTTTGCACTGAAATAAAAACACAAAGTAAGATTGCCTATAGACCTATAATCATGTATTAAATCCCTATAGACCTATAATCATGTATTAAATCCCTATAGACCTATAATCATGTATTAAATCCCTATAGACCTATAATCATGTATTAAATCCCTATAGACCTATAATCATGTATTAAATCCCTATAGACCTATAATCATGTATTAAATCCCTATAGACCTATAATCATGTATTAAATCCCTATAGACCTATAATCATGTATTAAATCCCTATAGACCTATAATCATGTATTAAATCCCTATAGACCTATAATCATGTATTAAATCCCTATAGACCTATAATCATGTATTAAATCCCTATAGACCTATAATCATGTATTAAATCCCTATAGACCTATAATCATGTATTAAATCCCTATAGACCTATAATCATGTATTAAATCCCTATAGACCTATAATCATGTATTAAATCCCTATAGACCTATAATCATGTATTAAATCCCTATAGACCTATAGTCATGTATTAAATCCCTATAGACCTATAATCATGTACTAAATCCCTATAGACCTATAATCATGTATTAAATCCCTATAGACCTATAATCATGTATTAAATCCCTATAGACCTATAATCATGTATTAAATCCCTATAGACCTATAATCATGTATTAAATCCCTATAGACCTATAATCAGGTATTAAATCCCTATAGACCTATAACCATGTATTAAATCCCTATAGACCTATAATCATGTATTAAATCCCTATAGACCTATAATCATGTATTAAATCCCTATAGACCTATAATCATGTATTAAATCCCTATAGACCTATAATCATGTATTAAATCCCTATAGACCTATAATCATGTATTAAATCCCTATAGACCTATAATCATGTATTAAATCCCTATAGACCTATAATCATGTATTAAATCCCTATAGACCTATAATCATGTATTAAATCCCTATAGACCTATAATCATGTATTAAATCCCTATAGACCTATAATCATGTATTAAATCCCTATAGACCTATAATCATGTATTAAATCCCTATAGACCTATAATCAATCATGTATTAAATCCCTATAGACCTATAATCATGTATTAAATCCCTATAGACCTATAATCATGTATTAAATCCCTATAGACCTATAATCATGTATTAAATCCCTATAGACCTATAATCATGTATTAAATCCCTATAGACCTATAATCATGTATTAAATCCCTATAGACAAAATATACTTCACTAATGCTATTTGAATTTCCATTCCCAGCTCCCTGTGCACCACAGAATGTGAAAGCCGTGGTCCTGTGTGGCCTGAATCTGACAACTGTGTCTTGGGACCTGACACCCGGCGCGTGGAATTACACTGCAGTTGTGACAGGGGGAGAGGAGCGATCTTGCAGTACGTCTGGCTCCGCGTGTAACATTCAGGGGCTGGAGTGTGGTCAGACCTATAATGTTACAGTTAGAGCCACAGGAGAGCAGTGCAGCATCACTAGCCCTTCCCTGGAGTTTCCCGGAGGTAAGTCACCCTCAGTGGTGCCATATACCCCAGAGCACTTGTGTTGTCACCTGGGGCCAAACCCTAATTACAATGTGAAGGTGACTCTGTGCTCATATCCTCTCCAGTTCTGTGTGTTTTATTATTAGGAATAATCGTCTGTGTCTTTTGTGTCACCTTGTTTAGCTCCTTGTACTCCAAACAATGTGACAACGCAGATCCACTGCAGTGACAACGCAGCTACAGTGAGCTGGGAGCCAGCGTCAGGGGGTGTCAGCTATGTGTCAGATATTATAGGAGCTAATGGACTACACCTCTCCTGCAATAGCACAGGAACCAGCTGCAATGTGAGTGACTTGCAGTGTGGTCACATCTACCGTGTCACTGTCACCGCTGTAAATGGCCAGTGTCTCAGTGAGCCCAGCATCCCAGCTCAGCTGCAGGCTGGTAAGATCTATTATTTTCTGTGGGTAAACCAGTGGTGAGATGTTAGTGTGACTTGTCTGGGCTACTTACCTGTAATTCTGTTCAGCTAGTTACTGTTTCTCACGTGCCTAAAGTGTCCATAGTACAGAAGAGGCACATTAGACTGACTGAGAGGCTACTTACCTTACCTGTATACAGTGATATCCTCACATTAGCCCATACAGCTAGAGTCCTACAAACCTGCTCTAGACTGACTGAGAGGCTACTTACCTTACCTGTATACAGTGATATCCTCACATTAGCCCATACAGCTAGAGTCCTACAAACCTGCTCTAGACTGACTGAGAGGCTACTTTCCTTACCTGTATACAGTGATATCCTCACATTAGCCCATACAGCTAGAGTCCTACAAACCTGCTCTAGACTGACTGAGAGGCTACTTACCTTACCTGTATACAGGGATATCCTCACATTAGCCCATACAGCTATAGTCCTACAAACCTGCTCTAGACTGACTGAGAGGCTACTTACCTTACCTGTATACAGTGATATCCTCACATTAGCTCATACAGCTAGAGTCCTACAAACCTGCTCTAGACTGACTGAGCAGATACTTACCTTACCTGTATACAATGATATCCCCACATTAGCCCACACAGCTAGAGTCCTACAAACCTGCTCTAGAATGACAGAGAGGCAACTTACCTTACCTGTATACAGTGATATCCTCACATTAGCACACACAGCTAGAGTCCTACAAACCTGCTCTAGACTGACTGAGAGGCTACTTACCTTACCTGTATACAGTGATATCCTCACATTAGCCCATACAGCTAGAGTCCTACAAACCTGCTCTAGAATGACAGAGAGGCTACTTACCTTACCTGTATACAGTGATATCCTCACATTAGCTCATACAGCAATAGTCCTACAAACCTGCTCTAGCCTGACTGAGAGGCTACTTACCTTACCTGTATAAAGTGATATCCTCACAAGCTCACATTAGCCCATACAGCTATAGTCCTACAAACCTGCTCTAGACGGACTGAGATGCTACTTACCTTACCTGTATACAGCGATATCCTCACATTAGCCCATACAGCTAGAGTCCTACAAACCTGCTCTAGACTGACTGAGAGGCTACTTACCTTACCTGTATACAGTGATATCCTCACATTAGCCCATACAGCTAGAGTCCTACAAACCTGCTCTAGACTGACAGAGAGGCTACTTACCTTACCTGTATACAGTGATATCCTCACATTAGCTCATACAGCAATAGTCCTACAAACCTGCTCTAGCCTGACTGAGAGGCTACTTACCTTACCTGTATACAGTGATATCCTCACAAGCTCACATTAGCCCATACAGCTATAGTCCTACAAACCTGCTCTAGACGGACTGAGATGCTACTTACCTTACCTGTATACAGCGATATCCTCACATTAGCCCATACAGCTAGAGTCCTACAAACCTGCTCTAGACTGACTGAGAGGCTACTTACCTTACCTGTATACAGTGATATCACCACATTAGCTCATACAGCTAGAGTTCTACAAACCTGTTCTAGAATGACTGAGGGGCTACTTACCTTACCTGTATACAGTGATATCCTCACATTAGCCCATACAGCTAGAGTCCTACAAACCTGCTGTAGACTGACTGAGAGGCTACCTTACCTGTTTACAGTGATATCCTCACATCAGCCCATACAGCTAAAGTCCTACAAACCTGCTCTAGACTGACTGAGGGGCTACTTACCTTACCTGTTTACAGTGATATCCTCACATCAGCCCATACAGCTAAAGTCCTACAAACCTGCTCTATACTGACAGAGAGGCAACTTACCTTACCTGTATACAGTGATATCCTCACATTAGCCCATACAGCTAGAGTCCTACAAACCTGCTCTAGACTGACTGAGAGGCTACTTACCTTACCTGTATACAGTGATATCCTCACATTAGCCCATACAGCTAGAGTCCTACAAACCTGCTCTAGACTGACTGAGAGGCTACTTTCCTTACCTGTATACAGTGATATCCTCACATTAGCCCATACAGCTAGAGTCCTACAAACCTGCTCTAGACTGACTGAGAGGCTACTTACCTTACCTGTATACAGGGATATCCTCACATTAGCCCATACAGCTATAGTCCTACAAACCTGCTCTAGACTGACTGAGAGGCTACTTACCTTACCTGTATACAGTGATATCCTCACATTAGCTCATACAGCTAGAGTCCTACAAACCTGCTCTAGACTGACTGAGCAGATACTTACCTTACCTGTATACAATGATATCCCCACATTAGCCCACACAGCTAGAGTCCTACAAACCTGCTCTAGAATGACAGAGAGGCAACTTACCTTACCTGTATACAGTGATATCCTCACATTAGCACACACAGCTAGAGTCCTACAAACCTGCTCTAGACTGACTGAGAGGCTACTTACCTTACCTGTATACAGTGATATCCTCACATTAGCCCATACAGCTAGAGTCCTACAAACCTGCTCTAGAATGACAGAGAGGCTACTTACCTTACCTGTATACAGTGATATCCTCACATTAGCTCATACAGCAATAGTCCTACAAACCTGCTCTAGCCTGACTGAGAGGCTACTTACCTTACCTGTATAAAGTGATATCCTCACAAGCTCACATTAGCCCATACAGCTATAGTCCTACAAACCTGCTCTAGACGGACTGAGATGCTACTTACCTTACCTGTATACAGCGATATCCTCACATTAGCCCATACAGCTAGAGTCCTACAAACCTGCTCTAGACTGACTGAGAGGCTACTTACCTTACCTGTATACAGTGATATCCTCACATTAGCCCATACAGCTAGAGTCCTACAAACCTGCTCTAGAATGACAGAGAGGCTACTTACCTTACCTGTATACAGTGATATCCTCACATTAGCTCATACAGCAATAGTCCTACAAACCTGCTCTAGCCTGACTGAGAGGCTACTTACCTTACCTGTATACAGTGATATCCTCACAAGCTCACATTAGCCCATACAGCTATAGTCCTACAAACCTGCTCTAGACGGACTGAGATGCTACTTACCTTACCTGTATACAGCGATATCCTCACATTAGCCCATACAGCTAGAGTCCTACAAACCTGCTCTAGACTGACTGAGAGGCTACTTACCTTACCTGTATACAGTGATATCACCACATTAGCTCATACAGCTAGAGTTCTACAAACCTGTTCTAGAATGACTGAGGGGCTACTTACCTTACCTGTATACAGTGATATCCTCACATTAGCCCATACAGCTAGAGTCCTACAAACCTGCTGTAGACTGACTGAGAGGCTACCTTACCTGTTTACAGTGATATCCTCACATCAGCCCATACAGCTAAAGTCCTACAAACCTGCTCTAGACTGACTGAGGGGCTACTTACCTTACCTGTTTACAGTGATATCCTCACATCAGCCCATACAGCTAAAGTCCTACAAACCTGCTCTATACTGACAGAGAGGCAACTTACCTTACCTGTATACAGTGATATCCTCACATTAGCCCATACAGCTAGAGTCCTACAAACCTGCTCTAGACTGACTGAGAGGCTACTTACCTTACCTGTATACAGTGATATCCTCACATTAGCCCATACAGCTAGAGTCCTACAAACCTGCTCTAGACTGACTGAGAGGCTACTTACCTTACCTGTATACAGTGATATCCTCACATTAGCCCATACAGCTAGAGTCCTACAAACCTGCTCTAGACTGACTGAGAGGCTACTTACCTTACCTGTATACAGTGATATCCTCACATTAGCCCATACAGCTATAGTCCTACAAACCTGCTCTAGACTGACTGAGAGGCTACTTACCTTACCTGTATACAGTGATATCCTCACATTAGCTCATACAGCTAGAGTCCTACAAACCTGCTCTAGACTGACTGAGCAGATACTTACCTTACCTGTATACAATGATATCCCCACATTAGCCCACACAGCTAGAGTCCTACAAACCTGCTCTAGAATGACAGAGAGGCAACTTACCTTACCTGTATACAGTGATATCCTCACATTAGCACACACAGCTAGAGTCCTACAAACCTGCTCTAGACTGACTGAGAGGCTACTTACCTTACCTGTATACAGTGATATCCTCACATTAGCCCATACAGCTAGAGTCCTACAAACCTGCTCTAGAATGACAGAGAGGCTACTTACCTTACCTGTATACAGTGATATCCTCACATTAGCTCATACAGCAATAGTCCTACAAACCTGCTCTAGCCTGACTGAGAGGCTACTTACCTTACCTGTATAAAGTGATATCCTCACAAGCTCACATTAGCCCATACAGCTATAGTCCTACAAACCTGCTCTAGACGGACTGAGATGCTACTTACCTTACCTGTATACAGCGATATCCTCACATTAGCCCATACAGCTAGAGTCCTACAAACCTGCTCTAGACTGACTGAGAGGCTACTTACCTTACCTGTATACAGTGATATCCTCACATTAGCCCATACAGCTAGAGTCCTACAAACCTGCTCTAGAATGACAGAGAGGCTACTTACCTTACCTGTATACAGTGATATCCTCACATTAGCTCATACAGCAATAGTCCTACAAACCTGCTCTAGCCTGACTGAGAGGCTACTTACCTTACCTGTATACAGTGATATCCTCACAAGCTCACATTAGCCCATACAGCTATAGTCCTACAAACCTGCTCTAGACGGACTGAGATGCTACTTACCTTACCTGTATACAGCGATATCCTCACATTAGCCCATACAGCTAGAGTCCTACAAACCTGCTCTAGACTGACTGAGAGGCTACTTACCTTACCTGTATACAGTGATATCACCACATTAGCTCATACAGCTAGAGTTCTACAAACCTGTTCTAGAATGACTGAGGGGCTACTTACCTTACCTGTATACAGTGATATCCTCACATTAGCCCATACAGCTAGAGTCCTACAAACCTGCTGTAGACTGACTGAGAGGCTACCTTACCTGTTTACAGTGATATCCTCACATCAGCCCATACAGCTAAAGTCCTACAAACCTGCTCTAGACTGACTGAGGGGTTACTTACCTTACCTGTTTACAGTGATATCCTCACATCAGCCCATACAGCTAAAGTCCTACAAACCTGCTCTATACTGACAGAGAGGCAACTTACCTTACCTGTATACAGTGATATCCTCACATTAGCCCATACAGCTAGAGTCCTACAAACCTGCTCTAGACTGACTGAGAGGCTACTTACCTTACCTGTATACAGTGATATCACCACATTAGCTCATACAGCTAGAGTTCTACAAACCTGCTCTAGAATGACTGAGGGGCTACTTACCTTACCTGTATACAGTGATATCCCCACATTAGCCCATACAGCTAGAGTCCTACAAACCTGCTCTAGACTGACTGAGAGGCTACTTACCTTACCTGTATACAGTGATATCACCACATTAGCTCATACAGCTAGAGTTCTACAAACCTGCTCTAGAATGACTGAGGGGCTACTTACCTTACCTGTATACAGTGATATCCTCACAAGCTCACATTAGCCCATACAGCTATAGTCCTACAAACCTGCTCTAGAATGACTGAGGGGCTACTTACCTTACCTGTATACAGTGATATCCTCACATTAGAGTCCTACAAACCTGCTCTAGACTGACTGAGAGGCTACTTACCTTACCTCTATACAGTGATATCCCCACATTAGCCCATACAGCTAAAGTCCTACAAACCTGCTCTAGACTGACTGAGGGGCTACTTACCTTACCTGTTTACAGTGATATCCTCACATCAGCCCATACAGCTAAAGTCCTACAAACCTGCTCTATACTGACAGAGAGGCAACTTACCTTACCTGTATACAGTGATATCCTCACATTAGCCCATACAGCTAGAGTCCTACAAACCTGCTCTAGACTGACTGAGAGGCTACTTACCTTACCTGTATACAGTGATATCACCACATTAGCTCATACAGCTAGAGTTCTACAAACCTGCTCTAGAATGACTGAGGGGCTACTTACCTTACCTGTATACAGTGATATCCCCACATTAGCCCATACAGCTAGAGTCCTACAAACCTGCTCTAGACGGACTGAGATGCTACTTACCTTACCTGTATACAGCGATATCCTCACATTAGCCCATACAGCTAGAGTCCTACAAACCTGCTCTAGACTGACTGAGAGGCTACTTACCTTACCTGTATACAGTGATATCACCACATTAGCTCATACAGCTAGAGTTCTACAAACCTGTTCTAGAATGACTGAGGGGCTACTTACCTTACCTGTATACAGTGATATCCTCACATTAGCCCATACAGCTAGAGTCCTACAAACCTGCTGTAGACTGACTGAGAGGCTACCTTACCTGTTTACAGTGATATCCTCACATCAGCCCATACAGCTAAAGTCCTACAAACCTGCTCTAGACTGACTGAGGGGTTACTTACCTTACCTGTTTACAGTGATATCCTCACATCAGCCCATACAGCTAAAGTCCTACAAACCTGCTCTATACTGACAGAGAGGCAACTTACCTTACCTGTATACAGTGATATCCTCACATTAGCCCATACAGCTAGAGTCCTACAAACCTGCTCTAGACTGACTGAGAGGCTACTTACCTTACCTGTATACAGTGATATCACCACATTAGCTCATACAGCTAGAGTCCTACAAACCTGCTCTAGACTGACTGAGAGGCTACTTACCTTACCTGTATACAGTGATATCCCCACATTAGCCCATACAGCTAGAGTCCTACAAACCTGCTCTAGACTGACTGAGAGGCTACTTACCTTACCTGTATACAGTGATATCACCACATTAGCTCATACAGCTAGAGTTCTACAAACCTGCTCTAGAATGACTGAGGGGCTACTTACCTTACCTGTATACAGTGATATCCTCACAAGCTCACATTAGCCCATACAGCTATAGTCCTACAAACCTGCTCTAGAATGACTGAGGGGCTACTTACCTTACCTGTATACAGTGATATCCTCACATTAGAGTCCTACAAACCTGCTCTAGACTGACTGAGAGGCTACTTACCTTACCTCTATACAGTGATATCCCCACATTAGCCCATACAGCTAAAGTCCTACAAACCTGCTCTAGACTGACTGAGGGGCTACTTACCTTACCTGTTTACAGTGATATCCTCACATCAGCCCATACAGCTAAAGTCCTACAAACCTGCTCTATACTGACAGAGAGGCAACTTACCTTACCTGTATACAGTGATATCCTCACATTAGCCCATACAGCTAGAGTCCTACAAACCTGCTCTAGACTGACTGAGAGGCTACTTACCTTACCTGTATACAGTGATATCACCACATTAGCTCATACAGCTAGAGTTCTACAAACCTGCTCTAGAATGACTGAGGGGCTACTTACCTTACCTGTATACAGTGATATCCCCACATTAGCCCATACAGCTAGAGTCCTACAAACCTGCTCTAGACTGACTGAGAGGCTACTTACCTTACCTGTATACAGTGATATCCTCACAAGCTCACATTAGCCCATACAGCTATAGTCCTACAAACCTGCTCTAGAATGACTGAGGGGCTACTTACCTTACCTGTATACAGTGATATCCTCACATTAGAGTCTTACAAACCTGCTCTAGACTGACTGAGAGGCTACTTACCTTACCTGTATACAGTGATATCCCCACATTAGCCCATACAGCTAGAGTCCTACAAACCTGCTCTAGAATGACTGAGGGGCTACTTACCTTACCTGTATACAGTGATATCCTCACATTAGCTCATACAGCAATAGTCCTACAAACCTGCTCTAGCCTGACTGAGAGGCTACTTACCTTACCTGTATACAGTGATATCCTCACAAGCTCACATTAGCCCATACAGCTATAGTCCTACAAACCTGCTCTAGAATGACTGAGGGGCTACTTACCTTACCTGTATACAGTGATATCCTCACATTAGAGTCCTACAAACCTGCTCTAGACTGACTGAGAGGCTACTTACCTTACCTCTATACAGTGATATCCCCACATTAGCCCATACAGCTAGAGTCCTACAAACTTGCTCTAGACTGACTGAGAGGCAACTTACCTTACCTGTATACAGTGATATCCTCACATCAGCCCATACAGCTAAAGTCCTACAAACCTGCTCTAGACTGACTGAGAGGATACTTACCTTACCTGTATACAGTGATATCCCCACATTAGCCCATACAGCTAGAGTCCTACAAACCTGCTCTAGCCTGACTGAGAGGCTACTTACCTTACCTGTATACAGTGATATCCTCACATTAGCCCATACAGCTAGAGTCCTACAAACCTGCTCTAGCCTGACTGAGAGGCTACTTACCTGTATACAGTGATATCCTCACATTAGCCCATACAGCTAGAGTCCTACAAACCTGCTCTAGCCTGACTGAGAGGCTACTTACCTGTATACAGTGATATCCTCACATTAGCCCATACAGCTAGAGTCCTACAAACCTGCTCTAGCCTGACTGAGAGGCTACTTACCTGTATACAGTGATATCCTCACATTAGCCCACACAGCTAGAGTCCTACAAACCTTCTCTAGACTGACTGAGAGGATACTTACCTCCTCTTGAGCATTGTTACCTATAACTATTAGTATTGGCCAGGTGCATCTCCAGTCATCGTAAGTCAGATGTGCTACAAATGGGAGCATTGTGTTCTGCTACTAAAAAGGACATATACCTCTAGTTCCCTTTGAATATGTGACTTATGCACGATTATATTATTATATAAGTAGCATTATAGACACTTTGCATGTCTCCCACCTCTCTCTAGGTCCCTGTGTCCCTCAGATTGTAGATGTGACACCTACATGTTCCTCAGACCACGTCACACTGTCATGGGGCAGTGCTGCTGGTGCGGAACGCTACCTGGGAATTATACGCGAAGGGGAAGGGACCACGCTGACTTGCAACACCACTGAACAAAGTTGTGGTATCTCTGCAGTGGAGTGTGGCCGATCGTACAGCGCAAGTGTAGAAGCGTTTAATAATCAGTGTAGCAGTGGGGCCAGCTTCCCTTTTACTGTGACCACAGGTAACTTGAGAACCCCAAATCTGTAGTTATCAATGATTATTGTAATGCATAATACAATCCCTAACTGAATCTGTGTATCCCAAAATCTATGCTTCTAAAACTGTAAGAACCAGTAGGAGTTTAGCAAGTCATTTACAGGCCTAGATCCTAATCCGCTAGACATGTGTGGGTGTGCGTGTGTGCTCCCAGCACTGCATTATAAACTAGGCCAACTGAATTTGGGAGATTGTTCTATGGCATGATCCTGTGCTCTACAAATCTTTAATTCTATTAAAGGGACATTTAACACTAAATAAATCATTGCTTGAATGATGTAGTCGTTCCATTGTTCTTTGAGTATTCAGTGAGAGATAAGATAAGGTGGTATATTGTGTGTATATATAGATATATATGTATATATATGATATTAAAGGGACATGAAACCCAATTTTTTTTCTTTCGTGATTTAGAAAGCGCATGTCATTTTAAACAACTTTCTAATTTACTTCTATTATCTAATTTGCTTCATTCTCTTGATATCACTTGCTGAAAAGCATATCTAGATATGCTCAGTAGCTGCTGATTGGTTGCTGCTCATACAAGCCTTGTGTGATTGGCTCACACATGTGCATTGCTATTTATTCAACAAAGGATATCTAAAGAATTGAGCAAATTAGATAATATAAGTAAATTGGAAAGTTGTTTACAATTGCATGCCCTATCTGAATCATGAAAGTTTAATTTTGACTAGACTGACCCTTTAAGGTCTGCTCTGCTTGCAAGCTCAAGCCATTTGTTTGGGTTGTGATTTAAATACAAAAAAATGCTATTTTATTTACAAAAATAAATAGAAAGGACACATTAATGGGAAATTACTTTTACACCACTGACTGAAGGCTTTTCAGTTGAATTATAACTTTTGTTTGATTTCCAGCTCCCTGTGTCCCAACTAATTTCCACAGCTCTTTAGACTGTGACTCACACAAGGTATCAGTGTTGTGGGATTCAGCGCGTGGGACGGATAAGTACACAGTCAAAGCTTATAATGGACAGAATGAGACCTCATGTGTCACAGCAAACACCTCCTGTGAATTTAATGACCTGATGTGTGACAGCAGCTATGAAATTACAATTATCAGCTCATCTGAAACCTGCAACAGCACCAGAAACGGCTCTCTCCAAGTGAAAACAAGTATGTGTCAAACAAAACATGCTGCAGCATAAAGCTGTACTGAGTATGACAACCGCAGTCTTTAAAAGCAAATGTGTTTTCTCTCATTCTGGGGCCAAAGAATTCTGCTTTATCATGGGTTTTAAAGGGGCAACATACTCATTTAAAGATGATTTATTGACCTAAAATAAATAAGTGGCAGCAGCTGTTTAAATTTAACTGAAGTGTGCATCTACATATTATTATCAGGGTGATCTTTGCTTTGAATAAATTGTTCTGTCTGGTATTTATTTAGATTACTAGTGGTGCATTATTGCGCATGAGCGATAAGGGGTATTTTGCAGCTATTTGCCTTGTTATTCAAGTAAAAAAATTGCACAAAAACAATACATTTTTACCAGTACAGCTACACTCATAACAACAAAAAAAATATTGCATAACAAAGTTATATTAAGGCTCAAAGATATGAGGTCTCGTGTTAGAGAAAAAAAGCAGGCAAAGGACTTTACCATAGAGATACTGTACACAGGTATAAATGTCTAAATATTCATATGTGTGTGTGTTTATATATATATATTAACACGCGAGCGAGAGTGCTAATTTGCGCTCCACTAATAATCTAGCCCTTAGTGTTCAATGCCCCTTTTATTATTACACTGATAACTGAACCATTACAGTAAAAATGATATTTTTATTTTTTTCACAAGTTCCTTGTGCTCCCCATGTCCTGGAAGCTTTTGCAGCGTGTGAGAATAATTCAGCATTTGTCTATTGGGATTTGAGTTCTAATGCCCGGTCGTACACAGTCAGAATGGAGGAAGACAGCACAGTGTTCTGCAATACAACTGACACCGTCTGTGAGATCCAGGGATTGCATTGTGGGAGCAATTACACAGCAACTGTCTGGGCTGATGATGGGACATGCAGGAGGCCGAGTAGCTCTGGAATGGCGTTTAGAACAGGTGAGGTTTGTCCATTGAGGGAGAGACAGATGTGGGGACTATGATGAGCTGCATGTAGTGGTAGTGACATATGTAGGTGTTATGGTAAGCTGTATGTAGCTATATTGAAAGGTGTAGGTTTTATGGTGAGGTGTAAGTAGCAGTAGTGACAGGTGTAGGTGTTATGGTGAGATGTATGTAGCAGTAGTGACAGGTGTAGGTGTTATGGTGAGCTGTATGTAGCAGTAGTGACATGTGTAGGTGTTATGGTGAGCTGTATGTAGCAGTAGTAACAGGTGTAGGTGTTATGGTGAGATGTATGTAGCAGTGGTAACAGGTATAGGTGTTACGGTGAGCTGTATGTAGTGGTAGTGATATATGTAGGTGTTATGGTGAGCTGTATGTAGCAGTAGTAACAGGTGTAGGTGTTATGGTGAGATGTATGTAGTGGTAGTGACATATGTAGGTGTTATGGTGAGCTTTATGTAGCAGTAGTGACATGTGTAGGTGTTATGGTGAGCTGTATGTAGAAGAAGTGACAGGTGTAGGTGTTATAGTGAGCTGTATGTAGCAGTAGTGATAGGTGTAGGTGTTATGGTGAGATGTATGTAGCAGTAGTGACATGTGTAGGTGATATGGGGGGCTGCATGTAGTGGTAGTGACGTGTAGGTGTTATGATGAGCTGTATGTAGTGGTAGTGACAGGTGTAGGTGTTATGGTGAGCTGTATGTAGCAGTAGTGACAGGTGTAGGTGTTATGGTGAGCTGTATGTAGCAGTAGTGACATATGTAGGTGTTATGGTGAGCTGTATGTAGCAGTAGTCACATGTGTTATGGTGAGATGTATATAACAGTAGTGACGTGTAGGTGATATGGTGAGATGTATGTAACAGTAGTGATGTGTAGGTGTTATGGTGAGCTGTCTGTAGCGGTAGTGACATGTGTAGGTGTTATGGTGAGCTGTATGTAGCAGTAGTAACAGGTGTAGGTGTTATGGTTAGATGTATGTAGTGGTAGTGACATATGTAGGTGTTATGGTGAGATGTATGTAGCAGTAGTGACAGGTGTATGTGTTATAGTGAGCTGTATGTAGCAGTAGTGACATGTGTACGTGTTATGGTGAGATGTATGTAGCAGTAGTGACAGGTGTAGGTGTTATGGTGGGCTGTATGTAGCAGTAGTGACATGTGTAGGTGTTATGGTGAGCTGTATGTAGCAGTAGTGACATGTGTAGGTGTTATGGTGAGATGTATGTAGCAGTAGTGACAGGTGCAGGTGTTATAGTGAGCTTTATGTAGCAGTAGTGACATGTGTAGGTGTTCTGGTGAGCTGTATGTAGCAGTAGTGACAGGTGTAGGTGTTATAGTGAGCTGTATGTAGCAGTAGTGACAGGTGTAGGTGTTATGGTGAGATGTATGTAGCAGTAGTGACATGTGTAGGTGATATGGGGAGCTGTATGTAGTGGTAGTGACAGGTGTAGGTGTTATGGTGAGATGTATGTAGCAGTAGTGACAGGTGTAGGTGTTATGGTGAGCTGTATGTAGCAGTAGTGACATATGTAGGTGTTATGGTGAGCTGTATGTAGCAGTAGTCACATGTGTTATGGTGAGATGTATGTAACAGTAGTGACATGTGTAGGTGTTATGGTGAGATGTATGCAACAGTAGTGATGTGTAGGTGTTATGGTGAGCTGTATGTAGCGGTAGTGACAGGTGTAGGTGTTATGGTGAGCTGTATGTAGCAGTAGTGACAGGTGTAGGTGTTATGGTGAGATGTATGTGGCAGTAGTGACATGTGTAGGTGATATGGGGAGCTGTATGTAGTGGTAGTGACAGGTGTAGGTGTTATGGTGAGATGTATGTAGCAGTAGTAACAGGTGTAGGTGTTATGGTGAGCTGTATGTAGCAGTAGTCACATGTGTTATGGTGAGATGTATATAACAGTAGTGACGTGTAGGTGTTATGGTGAGATGTATGTAACAGTAGTGATGTGTAGGTGTTATGGTGAGCTGTCTGTAGCGGTAGTGACATGTGTAGGTGTTATGGTGAGCTGTATGTAGCAGTAGTAACAGGTGTAGGTGTTATGGTTAGATGTATGTAGTGGTAGTGACATATGTAGGTGTTATGGTGAGATGTATGTAGCAGTAGTGACAGGTGTATGTGTTATAGTGAGCTGTATGTAGCAGTAGTGACATGTGTAGGTGTTATGGTGAGATGTATGTAGCAGTAGTGACAGGTGTAGGTGTTATGGTGGGCTGTATGTAGCAGTAGTGACATGTGTAGGTGTTATGGTGAGCTGTATGTAGCAGTAGTGACATGTGTAGGTGTTATGGTGAGATGTATGTAGCAGTAGTGACAGGTGCAGGTGTTATAGTGAGCTTTATGTAGCAGTAGTGACATGTGTAGGTGTTCTGGTGAGCTGTATGTAGCAGTAGTGACAGGTGTAGGTGTTATAGTGAGCTGTATGTAGCAGTAGTGACAGGTGTAGGTGTTATGGTGAGATGTATGTAGCAGTAGTGACATGTGTAGGTGATATGGGGAGCTGTATGTAGTGGTAGTGACAGGTGTAGGTGTTATGGTGAGATGTATGTAGCAGTAGTGACAGGTGTAGGTGTTATGGT
This sequence comes from Bombina bombina, assembly GCF_027579735.1. Classification (NCBI taxonomy): domain Eukaryota; kingdom Metazoa; phylum Chordata; class Amphibia; order Anura; family Bombinatoridae; genus Bombina; species Bombina bombina. The sequence goes on from NC_069508.1 coordinate 16,713,706, forward strand.
GAGCTGTATGTAGCAGTAGTGACATATGTAGGTGTTATGGTGAGCTGTATGTAGCAGTAGTCACATGTGTTATGGTGAGATGTATGTAACAGTAGTGACATGTGTAGGTGTTATGGTGAGCTGTATGTAGCAGTAGTCACATGTGTTATGGTGAGATGTATATAACAGTAGTGACGTGTAGGTGTTATGGTGAGATGTATGTAACAGTAGTGATGTGTAGGTGTTATGGTGAGCTGTCTGTAGCGGTAGTGACATGTGTAGGTGTTATGGTGAGCTGTATGTAGCAGTAGTAACAGGTGTAGGTGTTATGGTTAGATGTATGTAGTGGTAGTGACATATGTAGGTGTTATGGTGAGATGTATGTAGCAGTAGTGACAGGTGTAGGTGTTATGGTGAGATGTATGTAGCAGTAGTGACATGTGTAGGTGATATGGGGAGCTGTATGTAGTGGTAGTGACAGGTGTAGGTGTTATGGTGAGATGTATGTAGCAGTAGTAACAGGTGTAGGTGTTATGGTTAGATGTATGTAGTGGTAGTGACATATGTAGGTGTTATGGTGAGATGTATGTAGCAGTAGTGACAGGTGTATGTGTTATAGTGAGCTGTATGTAGCAGTAGTGACATGTGTAGGTGTTATGGTGAGATGTATGTAGCAGTAGTGACAGGTGTAGGTGTTATGGTGGGCTGTATGTAGCAGTAGTGACAGGTGTAGGTGTTATGGTGAGATGTATGTAGCAGTAGTGACATGTGTAGGTGTTATGGTGAGCTGTATGTAGCAGTAGTGACATGTGTAGGTGTTATGGTGAGATGTATGCAACAGTAGTGATGTGTAGGTGTTATGGTGAGCTGTATGTAGCGGTAGTGACAGGTGTAGGTGTTATGGTGAGCTGTATGTAGCAGTAGTGACAGGTGTAGGTGTTATGGTGAGATGTATGTAGCAGTAGTGACATCTGTAGGTGTTATGGTGAGCTGTATGTAGCAGTAGTCACATGTGTTATGGTGAGATGTATGTAACAGTAGTGACATGTGTAGGTGTTATGGTGAGATGTATGCAACAGTAGTGATGTGTAGGTGTTATGGTGAGCTGTATGTAGCGGTAGTGACAGGTGTAGGTGTTATGGTGAGCTGTATGTAGCAGTAGTGACAGGTGTAGGTGTTATGGTGAGATGTATGTAGCAGTAGTGACATGTGTAGGTGATATGGGGAGCTGTATGTAGTGGTAGTGACAGGTGTAGGTGTTATGGTGAGATGTATGTAGCAGTAGTAACAGGTGTAGGTGTTATGGTGAGCTGTATGTAGCAGTAGTCACATGTGTTATGGTGAGATGTATATAACAGTAGTGACGTGTAGGTGTTATGGTGAGATGTATGTAACAGTAGTGATGTGTAGGTGTTATGGTGAGCTGTATGTAGCAGTAGTAACAGGTGTAGGTGTTATGGTTAGATGTATGTAGTGGTAGTGACATATGTAGGTGTTATGGTGAGATGTATGTAGCAGTAGTGACAGGTGTATGTGTTATGGTGAGCTGTATGTAGCAGTAGTGACATGTGTAGGTGTTATGGTGAGATGTATGTAGCAGTAGTGACAGGTGTAGGTGTTATGGTGGGCTGTATGTAGCAGTAGTGACATGTGTAGGTGTTATGGTGAGCTGTATGTAGCAGTAGTGACATGTGTAGGTGTTATGGTGAGATGTATGTAGCAGTAGTGACAGGTGCAGGTGTTATAGTGAGCTTTATGTAGCAGTAGTGACATGTGTAGGTGTTCTGGTGAGCTGTATGTAGCAGTAGTGACAGGTGTAGGTGTTATAGTGAGCTGTATGTAGCAGTAGTGACAGGTGTAGGTGTTATGGTGAGATGTATGTAGCAGTAGTGACATGTGTAGGTGATATGGGGAGCTGTATGTAGTGGTAGTGACAGGTGTAGGTGTTATGGTGAGATGTATGTAGCAGTAGTGACAGGTGTAGGTGTTATGGTGAGCTGTATGTAGCAGTAGTGACATATGTAGGTGTTATGGTGAGCTGTATGTAGCAGTAGTCACATGTGTTATGGTGAGATGTATGTAACAGTAGTGACATGTGTAGGTGTTATGGTGAGCTGTATGTAGCAGTAGTCACATGTGTTATGGTGAGATGTATATAACAGTAGTGACGTGTAGGTGTTATGGTGAGATGTATGTAACAGTAGTGATGTGTAGGTGTTATGGTGAGCTGTCTGTAGCGGTAGTGACATGTGTAGGTGTTATAGTGAGCTGTATGTAGCAGTAGTAACAGGTGTAGGTGTTATGGTTAGATGTATGTAGTGGTAGTGACATATGTAGGTGTTATGGTGAGATGTATGTAGCAGTAGTGACAGGTGTAGGTGTTATGGTGAGATGTATGTAGCAGTAGTGACATGTGTAGGTGATATGGGGAGCTGTATGTAGTGGTAGTGACAGGTGTAGGTGTTATGGTGAGATGTATGTAGCAGTAGTAACAGGTGTAGGTGTTATGGTGAGCTGTATGTAGCAGTAGTCACATGTGTTATGGTGAGATGTATATAACAGTAGTGACGTGTAGGTGTTATGGTGAGATGTATGTAACAGTAGTGATGTGTAGGTGTTATGGTGAGCTGTCTGTAGCGGTAGTGACATGTGTAGGTGTTATGGTGAGCTGTATGTAGCAGTAGTAACAGGTGTAGGTGTTATGGTTAGATGTATGTAGTGGTAGTGACATATGTAGGTGTTATGGTGAGATGTATGTAGCAGTAGTGACAGGTGTATGTGTTATAGTGAGCTGTATGTAGCAGTAGTGACATGTGTAGGTGTTATGGTGAGATGTATGTAGCAGTAGTGACAGGTGTAGGTGTTATGGTGGGCTGTATGTAGCAGTAGTGACATGTGTAGGTGTTATGGTGAGCTGTATGTAGCAGTAGTGACATGTGTAGGTGTTATGGTGAGATGTATGTAGCAGTAGTGACAGGTGCAGGTGTTATAGTGAGCTTTATGTAGCAGTAGTGACATGTGTAGGTGTTCTGGTGAGCTGTATGTAGCAGTAGTGACAGGTGTAGGTGTTATAGTGAGCTGTATGTAGCAGTAGTGACAGGTGTAGGTGTTATGGTGAGATGTATGTAGCAGTAGTGACATGTGTAGGTGATATGGGGAGCTGTATGTAGTGGTAGTGACAGGTGTAGGTGTTATGGTGAGATGTATGTAGCAGTAGTGACAGGTGTAGGTGTTATGGTGAGCTGTATGTAGCAGTAGTGACATATGTAGGTGTTATGGTGAGCTGTATGTAGCAGTAGTCACATGTGTTATGGTGAGATGTATGTAACAGTAGTGACATGTGTAGGTGTTATGGTGAGATGTATGCAACAGTAGTGATGTGTAGGTGTTATGGTGAGCTGTATGTAGCGGTAATGACAGGTGTAGGTGTTATGGTGAGCTGTATGTAGCAGTAGTGACAGGTGTAGGTGTTATGGTGAGATGTATGTAGCAGTAGTGACAGGTGTAGGTGTTATGGTGAGATGTATGTAGCAGTAGTGACATGTGTAGGTGATATGGGGAGCTGTATGTAGTGGTAGTGACAGGTGTAGGTGTTATGGTGAGATGTATGTAGCAGTAGTAACAGGTGTAGGTGTTATGGTGAGCTGTATGTAGCAGTAGTCACATGTGTTATGGTGAGATGTATATAACAGTAGTGACGTGTAGGTTTTATGGTGAGATGTATGTAACAGTAGTGATGTGTAGGTGTTATGGTGAGCTGTCTGTAGCGGTAGTGACATGTGTAGGTGTTATGGTGAGCTGTATGTAGCAGTAGTAACAGGTGTAGGTGTTATGGTTAGATGTATGTAGTGGTAGTGACATATGTAGGTGTTATGGTGGGATGTATGTAGCAGTAGTGACAGGTGTATGTGTTATAGTGAGCTGTATGTAGCAGTAGTGACATGTGTAGGTGTTATGGTGAGATGTATGTAGCAGTAGTGACAGGTGTAGGTGTTATGGTGAGCTGTATGTAGCAGTAGTGACATGTGTAGGTGTTATGGTGAGATGTATGTAGCAGTAGTGACAGGTGCAGGTGTTATAGTGAGCTTTATGTAGCAGTAGTGACATGTGTAGGTGTTCTGGTGAGCTGTATGTAGCAGTAGTGACAGGTGTAGGTGTTATAGTGAGCTGTATGTAGCAGTAGTGACAGGTGTAGGTGTTATGGTGAGATGTATGTAGCAGTAGTGACATGTGTAGGTGTTATGGTGGGCTGTATGTAGCAGTAGTGACATGTGTAGGTGTTATGGTGAGCTGTATGTAGCAGTAGTGACATGTGTAGGTGTTATGGTGAGATGTATGTAGCAGTAGTGACAGGTGCAGGTGTTATAGTGAGCTTTATGTAGCAGTAGTGACATGTGTAGGTGTTCTGGTGAGCTGTATGTAGCAGTAGTGACAGGTGTAGGTGTTATAGTGAGCTGTATGTAGCAGTAGTGACAGGTGTAGGTGTTATGGTGAGATGTATGTAGCAGTAGTGACATGTGTAGGTGATATGGGGAGCTGTATGTAGTGGTAGTGACAGGTGTAGGTGTTATGGTGAGATGTATGTAGCAGTAGTGACAGGTGTAGGTGTTATGGTGAGCTGTATGTAGCAGTAGTGACATATGTAGGTGTTATGGTGAGCTGTATGTAGCAGTAGTCACATGTGTTATGGTGAGATGTATGTAACAGTAGTGACATGTGTAGGTGTTATGGTGAGATTTATGCAACAGTAGTGATGTGTAGGTGTTATGGTGAGCTGTATGTAGCGGTAGTGACAGGTGTAGGTGTTATGGTGAGCTGTATGTAGCAGTAGTGACAGGTGTAGGTGTTATGGTGAGATGTAGGTAGCAGTAGTGACATGTGTAGGTGATATGGGGAGCTGTATGTAGTGGTAGTGACAGGTGTAGGTGTTATGGTGAGATGTATGTAGCAGTAGTAACAGGTGTAGGTGTTATGGTTAGATGTATGTAGTGGTAGTGACATATGTAGGTGTTATGGTGAGATGTATGTAGCAGTAGTGACAGGTGTATGTGTTATAGTGAGCTGTATGTAGCAGTAGTGACATGTGTAGGTGTTATGGTGAGATGTATGTAGCAGTAGTGACAGGTGTAGGTGTTATGGTGGGCTGTATGTAGCAGTAGTGACATGTGTAGGTGTTATGGTGAGCTGTATGTAGCAGTAGTGACATGTGTAGGTGTTATGGTGAGATGTATGTAGCAGTAGTGACAGGTGCAGGTGTTATAGTGAGCTTTATGTAGCAGTAGTGACAGGTGTAGGTGTTATGGTGAGATGTATGTAGCAGTAGTGACATGTGTAGGTGATATGGGGAGCTGTATGTAGTGGTAGTGACAGGTGTAGGTGTTATGGTGAGATGTATGCAACAGTAGTGATGTGTAGGTGTTATGGTGAGCAGTATGTAGCGGTAGTGACAGGTGTAGGTGTTATGGTGAGCTGTATGTAGCAGTAGTGACAGGTGTAGGTGTTATGGTGAGATGTATGTAGTGGAAGTGACAGGTGTAGGTGTTATGGTGAGCTGTATGTAGCAGTAGTGACAGGTGTAGGTGTTATGGTGAGCTTTATGTAGCAGTAGTGACAGGTGTAGGTGTTATGGTGAGCTGTATGTAGCAGTAGTGACAGGTGTAGGTGGAGCTGTATGTAGCAGAAGTGACATGTGTAGATTTTATGTTGCGATGTATGTAGCGGTAGTGACATGTGTAGGTGTTATGGTGAGCTGTATGTAGCAGTAGTGACAGGTGTAGGTGTTATGGTGAGATGTATGCAGTGTAAGTGACAGGTGTAGGTGTTATGGTGAGATGTATGTAGCAGTAGTGACATGTGTAGGTGTTATGGTGAGATGTATGTAGTGGAAGTGACAGGTATAGGTGTTATGGTGAGATGTATGTAGTAGTAGTGACATGTGTAGGTGTTATGGTGAACTGTATGTAGCAGTAGTGACAGGTGTAGGTGTTATGGTGAGCTGTATGTAGGAGTAGTGACAGGTGTAGGTGTTATGGTGAGCTGTATGTAGGAGTAGTGACAGGTGTAGGTGTTATGGTGAGATGTATGTAGCAGTAGTGACAGGTGTAGGTGTTATGGTGAGCTGTATATAGAGATAGTGACAGGTGTAGGTGTTATGGTGAGATGTAGGTAGCAGTAGTGACAGGTGTAGGTGTTATGGTGAGCTGTATGTAGCAGTAGTGACAGGTGTAGGTGTTATGGTGAGCTGTATGTAGCAGTAGTGACAGGTGTAGGTGTTATGGTGAGCTGTATGTAGCAGTAGTGACAGGTGTAGGTGTTATGGTGAGATGTATGTAGCAGTAGTGACATGTGTAGGTGTTATGGTAAGATGTATGTAGTGGTAGTGACAGGTGTAGGTGTTATGGTGAGATGTATGTAGCAGTAGTGACATGTGTAGGTGTTATGGTGAGCTGTATGTAGCAGTAGTGACAGGTGTAGGTGTTATGGTGAGATGTATGTAGCAGTAGTGACATGTGTAGGTGTTATGGTAAGATGTATGTAGTGGTAGTGACAGGTGTAGGTGTTATGGTGAGCTGTATGTAGCAGTAGTGACATGTGTAGGTGTTATGGTGAGCTGTATGTAGCAGTAGTGACATGTGTAGGTGTTATGGTGAGCTGTATGTAGCAGGAGTGACAGGTGTAGGTGTTATGGTTAGATGTATGTAGTGGTAGTGACATATGTAGGTGTTATGGTGAGATGTATGTAGCAGTAGTGACAGGTGTATGTGTTATAGTGAGCTGTATGTAGCAGTAGTGACATGTGTAGGTGTTATGGTGAGATGTATGTAGCAGTAGTGACAGGTGTAGGTGTTATGGTGGGCTGTATGTAGCAGTAGTGACATGTGTAGGTGTTATGGTGAGCTGTATGTAGCAGTAGTGACATGTGTAGGTGTTATGGTGAGATGTATGTAGCAGTAGTGACAGGTGCAGGTGTTATAGTGAGCTTTATGTAGCAGTAGTGACATGTGTAGGTGTTCTGGTGAGCTGTATGTAGCAGTAGAGACAGGTGTAGGTGTTATAGTGAGCTGTATGTAGCAGTAGTGACAGGTGTAGGTGTTATGGTGAGATGTATGTAGCAGTAGTGACATGTGTAGGTGATATGGGGAGCTGTATGTAGTGGTAGTGACAGGTGTAGGTGTTATGGTGAGATGTATGTAGCAGTAGTGACAGGTGTAGGTGTTATGGTGAGCTGTATGTAGCAGTAGTGACATATGTAGGTGTTATGGTGAGCTGTATGTAGCAGTAGTCACATGTGTTATGGTGAGATGTATGTAACAGTAGTGACATGTGTAGGTGTTATGGTGAGATTTATGCAACAGTAGTGATGTGTAGGTGTTATGGTGAGCTGTATGTAGCGGTAGTGACAGGTGTAGGTGTTATGGTGAGCTGTATGTAGCAGTAGTGACAGGTGTAGGTGTTATGGTGAGATGTAGGTAGCAGTAGTGACATGTGTAGGTGATATGGGGAGCTGTATGTAGTGGTAGTGACAGGTGTAGGTGTTATGGTGAGATGTATGTAGCAGTAGTGACAGGTGTAGGTGTTATGGTGAGCTGTATGTAGCAGTAGTAACAGGTGTAGGTGTTATGGTTAGATGTATGTAGTGGTAGTGACATATGTAGGTGTTATGGTGAGATGTATGTAGCAGTAGTGACAGGTGTATGTGTTATAGTGAGCTGTATGTAGCAGTAGTGACATGTGTAGGTGTTATGGTGAGATGTATGTAGCAGTAGTGACAGGTGTAGGTGTTATGGTGGGCTGTATGTAGCAGTAGTGACATGTGTAGGTGTTATGGTGAGCTGTATGTAGCAGTAGTGACATGTGTAGGTGTTATGGTGAGATGTATGTAGCAGTAGTGACAGGTGCAGGTGTTATAGTGAGCTTTATGTAGCAGTAGTGACAGGTGTAGGTGTTATGGTGAGATGTATGTAGCAGTAGTGACATGTGTAGGTGATATGGGGAGCTGTATGTAGTGGTAGTGACAGGTGTAGGTGTTATGGTGAGATGTATGCAACAGTAGTGATGTGTAGGTGTTATGGTGAGCAGTATGTAGCGGTAGTGACAGGTGTAGGTGTTATGGTGAGCTGTATGTAGCAGTAGTGACAGGTGTAGGTGTTATGGTGAGATGTATGTAGTGGAAGTGACAGGTGTAGGTGTTATGGTGAGCTGTATGTAGCAGTAGTGACAGGTGTAGGTGTTATGGTGAGCTTTATGTAGCAGTAGTGACAGGTGTAGGTGTTATGGTGAGCTGTATGTAGCAGTAGTGACAGGTGTAGGTGGAGCTGTATGTAGCAGTAGTGACATGTGTAGATTTTATGTTGCGATGTATGTAGCGGTAGTGACATGTGTAGGTGTTATGGTGAGCTGTATGTAGCAGTAGTGACAGGTGTAGGTGTTATGGTGAGATGTATGCAGTGTAAGTGACAGGTGTAGGTGTTATGGTGAGATGTATGTAGCAGTAGTGACATGTGTAGGTGTTATGGTGAGATGTATGTAGTGGAAGTGACAGGTATAGGTGTTATGGTGAGATGTATGTAGTAGTAGTGACATGTGTAGGTGTTATGGTGAACTGTATGTAGCAGTAGTGACAGGTGTAGGTGTTATGGTGAGCTGTATGTAGGAGTAGTGACAGGTGTAGGTGTTATGGTGAGCTGTATGTAGGAGTAGTGACAGGTGTAGGTGTTATGGTGAGATGTATGTAGTGGAAGTGACCGGTGTAGGTGTTATGGTGAGCTGTATGTAGCAGTAGTGACAGGTGTAGGTGTTATGGTGAGCTGTATATAGAGATAGTGACAGGTGTAGGTGTTATGGTGAGATGTAGGTAGCAGTAGTGACAGGTGTAGGTGTTATGGTGAGCTGTATGTAGCAGTAGTGACAGGTGTAGGTGTTATGGTGAGCTGTATGTAGCAGTAGTGACAGGTGTAGGTGTTATGGTGAGCTGTATGTAGCAGTAGTGACAGGTGTAGGTGTTATGGTGAGATGTATGTAGCAGTAGTGACATGTGTAGGTGTTATGGTGAGATGTATGTAGTGGTAGTGACAGGTGTAGGTGTTATGGTGAGATGTATGTAGCAGTAGTGACATGTGTAGGTGTTATGGTGAGCTGTATGTAGCAGTAGTGACAGGTGTAGGTGTTATGGTGAGATGTATGTAGCAGTAGTGACATGTGTAGGTGTTATGGTAAGATGTATGTAGTGGTAGTGACAGGTGTAGGTGTTATGGTGAGCTGTATGTAGCAGTAGTGACATGTGTAGGTGTTATGGTGAGCTGTATGTAGCAGTAGTGACATGTGTAGGTGTTATGGTGAGCTGTATGTAGCAGGAGTGACAGGTGTAGGTGTTATGGTAAGCTTCATGTAGCAGTAGTGACATGTGTAGGTGTTACGGTGAGCTGTATGTAGTGGTAGTGACATATGTAGGTGTTATGGTGAGCTTTATGTAGCTGTAGTGACATGTGTAGGTGTTATGGTGAGATGTATGTAGCAGTAGTGAGAGGTGTAGGTGTTATGGTGAGATGTATGTAGCAGTAGTGACAGGTGTAGATGTTATAATGAGATGTATGTAGCAGTAGTGACATGTGTAGGTGTTATGGTGAGATGTATGTAGCAGTAGTGACATGTGTAGGTGTTATGGTGAGATGTATGTAACAGTAGTGATGTGTAGATGTTATGGTGAGCTGTATGTAGCGGTATTGACAGGTGTAGTTGTTATGGTGAGATGTATGTAGCAGTAGTGACAGGTGTAGGTGTTATGGTAAGCTTCATGTAGCAGTAGTTACATGTGTAGGTGTTACGGTGAGCTGTATGTAGTGGTAGTTACATATGTAGGTGTTATGGTGAGCTTTATGTAGCAGTAGTGACATGTGTAGGTGTTATGGTGAGATGTATGTAGCAGTAGTGACATGTGTAGGTGTTATGGTGAGATGAATGTAGCAGTAGTGACAGGTGAAGGTGTTATGGTGAGATGTATGTAGCAGTAGTGACATGTGTAGGTGTTATGGTGAGCTTTATGTAGCAGTAGTGACAGGTGTAGGTGTTATGGTGAGCTGTATGTAGCAGTAGTGACATGTGTAGGTGTTATGGTGAGCTGTATGTAGCAGTAGTGACAGGTGTAGGTGTTATGGTGAGATGTATGTAGCAGTAGTGACAGGTGTAGGTGTTATGGTGAGATGTATGTAGCAGTAGTGACATGTGTAGGTGTTATGGTGAGCTTTATGTAGCAGTAGTGACAGGTGTAGGTGTTATGGTGAGCTGTATGTAGCAGTAGTGACATGTGTAGGTGTTATGGTGAGCTGTATGTAGCAGTAGTGACAGGTGTAGGTGTTATGGTGAGCTGTATGTAGCAGTAGTGACATGTGTAGGTGTTATGGTGAGCTTTATGTAGCAGTAGTGACAGGTGTAGGTGTTATGGTGAGCTGTATGTAGCAGTAGTGACATGTGTAGGTGTTATGGTGAGATGTATGTAGCAGTAGTGACAGGTGTAGGTGTTATGGTGAGATGTATGTAGCAGTAGTGACAGGTGTTGGTGTTATGGTGAGATGTATGTAGCGATAGTGACAGGTGTAGGTGTTATGGTGAGCTATATGTAGCAGTAGTGACATGTGTAGGTGTTATGGTGAGATGTATTTAGCAGTAGTGACAGGTGTAGGTGGTATGGTGAGATGTATGTAGCAGTAGTGACATGTGTAGGTGTTATGGTGAGATGTATGTTGCAGTAGTGACAGGTGTTGGTGTTATGGTGAGCTGTATGTAGCAGTAGTGACAGGTGTAGGTGTTATGGTGAGCTTTATGTAGCAGTAGTGACATGTGTAGGTGTTATGGTGAGATGTATTTAGCAGTAGTGACAGGTGTAGGTGGTATGGTGAGATGTATGTAGCAGTAGTGACATGTGTAGGTGTTATGGTGAGATGTATGTAGCAGTAGTGACAGGTGTTGGTGTTATGGTGAGCTTTATGTAGCAGTAGTGACAGGTGTAGGTGTTATGGTGAGCTGTATGTAGCAGTAGTGACAGGTGTAGGTGTTATGGTGAGATGTATGTAGCAGTACATACATATCACCATAAAGCTGTGCTGCTTGTATCTGACTGTAACAAAGACAATCGGCTAGATTACGAGTTGTGTGTTAAGGTAAACAAGCAAGTTAAGAGGTCCTAACGCTGCTTTTTTATGCCTGCTGGTATTACGAGTCTTATTGCAAATATATTGATGATGAGTGAATGGTTTAAAAATGAGACAGATACTGCACGTGAATAAACAATAATGTCACCTGATTAGTAAATTAGTGGGCACCATTCTTCTCTGGGACTTAGAAGACCTAACACGTGTCACATATGATCTATCTCTTGCTTCCAGCACCGTGTGTCCCACAGATTGTTACTTCTGCAGTGATGTGTGAGCAAGATGAGCTATTAGTGTCCTGGAATGCCAGCTCTGGTGCCACCAGCTACTGTGCCACAGCACTGGGACTTCAGGGTCACCTTATTTCAGCTATCACAGAGGATCTCAGCTCTGTACTGAGCACCCTGCAATGTGGGGAAACGTATGATGTGACTGTAGTGGCCGTGCACGAGGAGTGCAAGAGCCCTGACAGCCGAGCAGTGACCATCACAGCTGGTAAGTAGCACTTGGGATGAGTCCGAAATGTTTGTTGCACAAACTGACAATGAAGAACTGTCTGACTGCACAAAATGTCTAAAGAAGCTATAGGATGTTTTCAATTGCACCTTGTATTGTGCAGTGTGTTGAAGTAATACGTTGCACTATGTTACACTACGTTGCACTATGTTACACTATGTTACACTATGTTACACTATGTTACACTATGTTGCACTATGTTACACTATGTTACACTACGTTGCACTATGTTACACTATGTTACACTATGTTACACTACGTTGCACTATGTTACACTATGTTACACTATGTTACACTATGTTGCACTATGTTACACTATGTTGCACTATGTTACACTATGTTACACTATGTTACACTATGTTGCACTATGTTACACTATGTTGCACTATGTTACACTATGTTACACTATGTTGCACTATGTTACACTATGTTGCACTATGTTACACTATGTTACACTATGTTACACTATGTTGCACTATGTTACACTATGTTGCACTATGTTACACTATGTTACACTATGTTGCACTATGTTACACTATGTTACACTATGTTACACTATGTTGCACTATGTTACACTATGTTGCACTATGTTACACTATGTTACACTATGTTGCACTATGTTACACTATGTTGCACTATGTTGCACTATGTTACACTATGTTGCACTATGTTACACTATGTTGCACTATGCTACACTATGTTGCACTATGTTACACTATGTTGCACTATGTTACACTATGTTGCACTATGTTGCACTATGTTACATTATGTTACACTATGTTGCACTATGTTGCACTATGTTACACTATGTTGCACTATGTTACACTATGCTACACTATGTTACACTATGTTACACTATGTTACACTATGTTGCACTATGTTGCACTATGTTACACTATGCTACACTATGTTACACTATGTTACACTATGTTACACTATGTTGCACTATGTTGCACTATGTTACACTATGTTGCACTATGTTACACTATGCTACACTATGTTACACTATGTTACACTATGTTGCACTATGTTACACTATGTTACACTATGTTGCACTATGTTACACTATGTTGCACTATGTTACACTATGTTACACTATGTTGCACTTTGTTGCACTATGTTACACTATGTTGCACTATGTTACACTATGTTGGGCTGCAGCACTGACTTTATTCTGCTCCTGTAGACTGGTGTTTTTCAACTTAAGTTCTCAGGGAGCACTAACATGACAGATGTTCACGATATCTGCACTAGAGCGGATACAAATTAACTGATGGATGAGAGCAGGTTAGTAACCATGGTTACTGATTAGCTGATTAGTTCACCTGTGCTCTAGTTCAGATATCATTAAAATATGGCCTGCTGGTGTGCTCTGAGGACTGGAAATGAGAAACACTTTAGACATTCATCTTTAAAGGGACCTTCATATATTAGAAATCACATTTCAACCTCAAAATGTATCAAATATCAAAAAGTAGATACCCAGACTGATTGATTCAGCGCATTGCACTTAGTGTACTAAAGTTGTTGTAGTCAGTGCCATGTCCCTTTAATTCATATCATTAGAAGCATTTCCCTTTTATCACAAATAGAGATCATTATCATTTATGGGCATCTTATCTCCCAGCTCCCTGCAGCCCCCTGCACCTCACGGCAACACCTGACTGTGGTGGAAACGCAACGTCCGCGTCCTGGGTGTCCAGTGCTGGAGCAAAGTCATATGAAGCTGTTTTTAAAGGTCCAGAGGGTGACAAAGCTTCTTGCAACACAACTGCCTCCTGGTGTGCAGTGTCTGGACTTAACTGTGGTCAGGTTTATAATGTCACTGTCACAGCTTTTGACGGTTTGTGTGAGAGCGCAGTCACAGATGTCACGCAGGTAACTACAGGTAAGTGGTGCTGACCTTCCTTCACAGACTTCATATAGTAAAGACATAGGCTGGTGCATGAGTGTGTGAAGTATAGATTTATGCATGTTAGTTATGGATACACAGAAATACAATTGCTTCATTGTGTAACTGTCTTTCACATAAACACATAAATGTGCACAAAGTACAAGCAGCAAACAGCTGAATAAGAAAGAAAAATATAAAATACAGCAAAATGTATCCAATGTTCCATAGATCTATGTTAAATGGAGATGGGAGTGAGAATGAAGCTTTCATGATTCAGACCAAGTGTACAATTTAAAAAAAAGAAATAAAAAAACTTCCCAATTAGTTTTATTTGTCCTTTAAGCCTTATCTCCTTTCCATCAGAGCATACTGAGGTAGGCTCAGTAACGTGCCCAGATCTTGTGCTCATGCTCATACAACCGCTGCTTACCTTAACATTCTCCCATCACAGAGATTATACCTGGGATAATTGACAAGGATGCGCAATAATAACTGTGTATAGTAAATACAGCCTCACTTGCCCCAAACGTGGGCAGACTGGTTCCCTGGTTGGGAAGATTTATCCACCCACTAGTTATTGAATGACACCCAATATATATGATATTGTTACAAACATTGTTGCAAATACAGCTGCCATACAGTGCTGAAGACATATGCATGACCTTGAGCCTACCCCAGTATGCTCTCATGAAAAGTAAGTACGTTTCAACAAAGGACACCAGGAAAAAGAGATACATTTAATGATATTTTTAACACCATATTTGAAACATGGAAGTTTAATTTTGACTTCCAGATCCCTAAAACAGGCATATAAATGATCTAATAAAAGTCCCATTTGTACTGTCTACTTATCCCCTAGCTAAAGGGTTAATTACATAGGCAAAGTCACATGCCCACCCATTTTCCATGGTGTCCCCAGCAAAACATATGTGGATATCTCCAATAAACACAAACATTCCAGCTGCAGATGTTGATTGGGAGGATGCATAAGCTTTATTGTGGGTGGCACAGGGGCATGCTGAGTCACATATTTTATTATGTGTTTAACCTTTTAGATAGAGATCAATTCTCAATAAACAATAAATAAAGAAAATAACTTTCTAGATACATTCTCTGTTATTACTATTACTGTGACTTTACTGGTCTTATGACTGCTGGTGAGGTAGACAAGGGGTTAATTAAACAGTGTGTGACCTAAACTGTGTATGTTGACTTGCCAGCACCGTGTATACCCACCAGTGCCGCAGCTTGGGTAGAATGTGCTACTGATCGTATAAATGTCACCTGGGCACCAAGCAGAGGGGCTGTGTCATATACAGTCAGTGCCACTGGAAGGGACAATCACACGCTCACATGTAACACAACCACCAACGGATGTGCCATCACAGGAGTCCTCTGCGGAGACAGTTACACAATCTCACTGGTGGCTCTGGGCAAAGACTGCACCAGCTCTGTGGTGTCTGTGGGATCTGCTGAGACAGGTGAGTCTGATATCTAATGCACATAACACATCACACACCCTGTATATATACACACATATATATACACACACACACACACACACATATATATATATATATATATATATATATATATATATATATATATATATATATACACACACACACATATATATATACATATATATATATATATATATATATACACACACACACATATATATATATATATACACACACACACACACACATATATATATATATATACACACACACACACACACATATATATACACACACACACACACACACACATATATATATACACACACACACACACATATACAAAAAGGTCAATATCTAAAAATCTTTGTATTATTGACAACTGCAGATGTATTAAGCACATCACTCTGAAATTGGATTTTTAGACTAAGCTAGTGCTGGAGAAAATATGTTACTGACCTTCTTCTTCTTGTGTATAGGCTTTGCTTTATATCTTCCCTGCACCAGAGACAATGTAATTACTATCCTTAACACTGTAGCTCACCACAATCTATTTTTCCTTTGGCGCGGACCATATTTATATGATATATATGCCACCTACACCTTGTCATATAGCACACCAATATAAATCTGTTTGTCAATAAGGGTTTAGAAGGAATATTAGGAATATTCCTAATATATTCCTAATTTTCCTACAGTGAAAGCCAGAAAGTTGGGGCTCTGGATTTTTAGAGAGGGCTGCAAAGCGTTTATAAAGCAACAAATTGTTACCTACTCTGGCATCCAAATAGTTAACATAATACTGTTGGCGGCATCATTGCTACGGTTGCCACTTCTCCTACATAAAAGATATTAATTAGACAATGAGCAGTGGAGAAAGACCTCAGATTTCCTCACATTGTCTACAGCCCCAATACCAGCACTGGCGTCACATGGTAGTAAACATACCTCCGTTACCAAGGTGTATGTGACAATAAATATATAATACAGGTTCTTAACCAGTATTTAGCAGTATATACACAACATCTAGACATACATCTAAAAACATTCTCTTTTCCTAAAATTAGTGGAATTTGTAGCCATATTTTTCACCATTTTATAGAAATATAGAATTTGATGGAACCAGTAGGCTCATTAAAGGGACACGAAGCCCCAAAAAATAATTTCTTGATTTTGGTAGAACATACTATTTTAAACAACTTTCCAATGTACTTATATTATCAAATTTGCTTCATTCTCTTGGTATCATTTGTTGAAGGAGCAGCAATGCACTACAGGTTGCTAACTAAACACATGTAGTGAGCCAATGACAATCAGTATATATAAACAGCCACCAATCAGCAGCTAGAACCTAGGTTCTTTGCTGCTCCTGAGCTTACCTAGATAAACCTTTCAGCAAAGGATAACAAGAGAAGGAAGCAAATTAAAAAATAGAAGTAAATTGGAAAGTTGTTTAAAATTGTATGCTCTATCTGAGTCACAAAATAAATGTTTTGTGTTTCGTGTCCCTTTAAGTAATTCAAGTATAGCTTTATGTATATCCCAGACATTCTTGCAGTAAGTGTACTTACCACCTCTACTGAAAATCTCATCCATGAGTCAACCACCATTAGAGTTAATCTGTCATGTAGCAGAAAGACAAATAGACAACCTTTTCACTTTGTAGCTAACAAGTAAATGTTTGTTATTCCCAGCTCCGTGTGTCCCTGGTCCTGTGGTGGTGCAGACTGAGTGTCTTACAGACAGGGCCCTGGTGTCATGGGAAGAGAACAATATCAGACAACCTTACTACACAGTGGTTGCACACAATGCATCAGAAAGTGAGCTCTCTTGCACAACCTTTAACTCCTCCTGCAGTATTTGGGGTTTGGAATGTGGGCAGCAATACAACGTCACTGTATCTGCCTCCAACCGGCACTGCCACTCTGCTCAGAGTATAGTGCACAAGATCAGCACAGGTCAGTTGTAACTTGTGCCTTCATACTGCTGGTAGATGACTGTAAACTTGCACCATAATAGCAGGGAGAACATGTATTTATAATGATGGATATTTATGTATTTCTGTGTATGATCATAGTAGTGTATGGTACATAGGTGACATTTGGGACAACACCAGGAGATGACAGGGCAACAGGTGAGGAAATTAGTGGGTGTTACTTAGTTATCAGTTCCCTGGGTTTGGTGACTATCTACCATAGTAGTTCAAGCCAGCCAGTTAAACTTGAGGATTAATTTAAAGGGACATGAAACCCAGATTTGTCTTCCATGATTCAAATGGCACAATATTCACATTTAAATATATTATCAATTTTGCTTCAATCTCTTGGTATCATTTGTTGAAGGAGCAGGAATGCACTACTAGGAGCTAGCTGAACACATCAATAAGCCAATGACAAAAGGCATATATGTGCAGACAGCTAGCTCCAAGCTCCTGAGCCTACCTAGGTATGCTTTTCAACAACGGATAGCAAGAGAACAAACAAATTAAATAATCTAAAGCAAATTAGATAATAGAGGTAAATTGGAAAGTTGTTTAACTTTGTTTTCTATATCTGAAGGAAGATACATTTTTGGATGTTATGTCCCTTTAAGTAAATAGTTAGCAAGGAGAACTAATTAAATCATCCCTGTCCTCAAGTCACTATAATGTAGCAGTCTTATTTTAGGATGCAGTATGCACTTTAGTTAATCTGTAGATAAATTATTGTGATTTATTTACCTCTCTTTAGGTTGGAATTTATCATTTGCCTCTTAAGGAACTGTGACAGCTAGACTTGAGATAATCAGAATGTTATACAATCAAACGTCTCTCTGTTATTACTTGCAACAAATCATTTAGAGGTGCATGAGTAACCTATGAACTTGTGCTGAATCAAACATACTGCTCCTCCCACCCTTTGTGGGCAGTAGGGTCAGCTTCTTAATAAATAAACTTCTGTCAATTCCAATTACAGTCTGCATCTCTCATCCCTTCAACACAACAGGATCTGCTCCACCCTCCCTCCCTAGACTGTAAATAAGTTTGGGCAAATAAGGGCGATCCCTTATAATAAGGATGAGTTGGCAACTCTATGATAATGAGGCCTTAGTTTATAATACACAACATTTATCTTTTATAACATAACAAAAAATATGTATTTTCAAAGTACAACACCAAAATCACTCAGAGGTTGAGAGACAGTCCCTTAATTTATGGGTTAAGTCGTGTTTTGTAATCTGAGGGTTAAGGAGATGCGTCTATAAATAACATCTTGGTAAATAAAGCTAAAGGACAGTATAAATATGTCACACTTTCTACTGCTGATTTACCCACTGGTCTCACCATTATATAACAATTTATTGTGTGCTCTTGTGATACAGCCCCATGTAAACCCCAAATGTTGAGGACAAGCGTGGACTGTGCGAGTAATGATGCTCACTTGTCGTGGGCCAAGAGCACAGGAGCCGGGTATTACGTGGTCACCCTGTATGGCAATGACACCACCCAGATGTGCAACACCACAAACACCAGCTGCGTGTTCCCTGCCTTGCAGTGCGGTCAGACGTACAACGCTTCAGTGGTTGCTGTGGATGAGCAGTGCACTAGCGTCTTATCATCTACAGGCACCTTTCAGTCAGGTAACCGTGAGCCACATTATAGCGTTTTACGTCTTCTGTCTATAACTGGATTTACTGAATTTCACCTGAAGATTGTACATTAGAGTTTTCTTTGCATAAATGTTTTGTAGATGATACATTTATATAGCCCATCAGGGTGTGTTTTTGTACAAATGTATAGTTTTACTTATTTTTTTTAAGAACATTGTGCTGATTTTCAGACTCCTAACCAAGCCCCACAGTGCCAGATGTATACTGATGTCTACAGATTCCTGCTGGCTCATGTTTATGTTATCTGTCTTTTCATATGCAGCTTAGGGGGTAGGGTCTGCTCTTCTTGTTTAACCAACCCCTTTCAGTGGGTGTCCCTGCCTAACCTCATCAACAGTGCTAAACTGGGAGCTTCTAAGTAAATTTTATACTGGATTTTTAGATCAGTATCTGTGCATATTCTTCTTTATATTAGTTTCTATTACATGCAGTTATATGAAAATGAGTGTATACTATCCCTTTAACCAATGGACTGCTGATTCCCTTTCTCAAGCAATTGCTTATGGCTGAAGTACCAGGTGCCATTATTTCTTGTAAGTTTCAGCTTTTTACCAATCCTATTTAGTATAGAGAGTGGATGTCTGTAAATCTTTAAGCTACTCTTGCAACAAAGGACATCAACCTATTCATCATATCAGAGACTTATTATTATCATTTATTATAAAATACAGAGCGTCTCTATGTTGTACTTCTGGAGTCCATAAAAAACTTTTATTTTTCAACAAGAAAAGTGCAGAATAAACCTCCAAACTAAATGTTAAAATCCTCCTTGCAGCTCCGTGCCAACCTATAAATCTACACAGCCAACTTGATTGTGCGACCCACGGTGCAGAGTTATTTTGGGACCCCAGTAAAGGGGCTACTGATGGGTACAGTATAGAAATATGGATTGCTAATGTGACTGTCACTTCATATATCACCACAAATACTTCCTTTATGTCTGAAGCTTTTCCTTGTGGCCAGACATACGGCTTCACTATGGTGGCACTTGGTGGGACATGTAACAGCACCAGAAGTGGAATTCACTACCAGAAAACAGGTACTTAAATGCCAAATCATTTTTACCAAAACTTGTTGTGCAATATTGTTTAATATGGGAAACTATTTTACAAGAACATATAAGAACAACTAATACACTTATAAATGAATGAAGGCACATAGGTGAGTTACATCTTTAAATAGAAACATAATTACAATATACAGTACTGACAAAAATGGTTCCAGTAAAAGTTATCCGTTTAATCGTTGCTATTTTTCTCTGCACATGCATGTGAAGCATAGCTAGGTAGCTCAGTGCACCAGCATTTTAAATATTGCAGCTGCTCAGAGCACCAGTGGGGCTTGCATCATGTCAGCAATTAATAAATACCAGATGGTACAGGCACCTCAGGCTCTCTTTGCAAGTGCTGTGTTTAAATGCTGGTGCACGGTGCATACTTAAATACACTTTTGAAACAGCTATAGCTTTTATTAGAAGCATTTTTTCTAATACAAAAATGTTTTTATTCAAAACTGAAATGTATCCATGCAGATTTCCATTTTGGCTGGAATGTCCCTTAAATCTTTTGTCTTATAGAGTTTTATTACTGGTGACATATTTATAATGTTACTGCATTTATTTAGATCCTTAAATGAATTAATAGCGAGAAGAAGAGAATAAAGGTCTATAATAGGTCTGATCTGGCAGTTTCATTATAGAGCAGATTGTGACATCAGGGGGTTTAAGGAACATACAATTTTAAACAACTTTCCATTTTAATTCTTGCAATTTTGCTTTGTTCTCTCTGTATCCTTAATTCAAGGAACAGCAATGCACAACTGGGTGGTAGTTGAACACATTGGTAAGCCAATGACAAGAGGCATATATGTACAGCTGCCAATTAGCAGCTAAATGCCAGCCCCTGAGCCTACCTAGGTATGCTTTTCAACAAAGGATAGCAAGAGAATAAAGCAAATTAGACAATAGAAGTAAATTGAAAGTTAATTAAAATGATGTTCTATCTGAATCTTGAAAGAAAGGTTTTGGGTTGCACGTCCTTTTATTGAGTAGAATAATATATACATCTAAATGCAAGTGAAGCACATATATGTGTAGGAACTACTAAGATGTATATTTGTGGGTGATCTTCAGTTAACATTACTGTGTATAACACTTCTCCCCTTGTCGTCTAGTTCCCTGTACCCCGGAATATATTATGTCAGCAAGTGATTGTCCCACTGGTGCCGCTGAGATTGGCTGGTCTCTGAGCAGAGGAGCGTATGAATACCATGTAGTGGCGTCTGTAGACGGTCAGGTGATGGCGTCCTGCAATAGCACCAGTGGAAACTGTTCTCTCGCAGACCTGGAGTGCGGCCTGTCCTATAAAACGGAAGTGAAGGCTCTAGACTATGTCTGTAGCAGTAGCTACTCTACCCCGGGCTACATAGATACAGGTAACACAGAGTGCAGACATTAGAACCTGCTGCTATGTCAGTACTATGTAACCTGCCTTATACTAACAGACACAGATGAAAACCGGAACCAGGGTGCCAGTGCAAGGATAGTTTATTCAAGCTGTTAACAGTAGGTCATGGAAGCACCTACTAATCTGACATTTGCAAAGGCAAAATTAAACTCTCGCAATTCAGACAGAATATACAATTTTAACAACTTTACAATTTATTTCTATTATCAAATTAGCTTCATTCTCTTGGGATCCTTTGTTAAAGGAGCAGCAATGCACTACTGGGTGGTAGCTGAACATATCTGGTGAGACAATGACAAGAGGCATATATGTGCAGCCAGCTCCCAGTAGTGCATTGCTGCCTGGGTAAGGATGACAAGAAGCCAGCAATGTGCTTTATGAAAACGTCTTTTTGCTTCAGTAGTTTAATTGGGACCTAGTACCACTCCCTAGTGAGTACAGATTATTTTATAGATTTATATAAACTACTGTACATCTAAACTATTACTACATAACAGGGAGATAGGCAATAGCCTTTGCTTTGTGATACAGTATGTATTAAACCTCCCAGCAGTGCATTGCTGCTCCTTCAACAAAGGATACCAAGAGAGTAAACTGGAAAAGTTGTTTAAATGTTTATGTTCTCTCTGAATCATAAGGAATAATTTGTGGTTTTATGTCCCTTTAAGACTGGCCAAGTGAGTGATGTTGTTTTCATACAATACCAAGTGAGTGATGTTGTTTTCATACAATACCAAGTGAGTGATTTTGTTTTCATACAATACCAAGTGAGTGATTTTGTTTTCATACAATACAAAGTGAGTGATTTTGTTTTCATACAATACCAAGTGAGTGATTTTGTTTTCATACAATACAAAGTGAGTGATTTTGTTTTCATACAATACAAAGTGAGTGATTTTGTTTTCATACAATACCAAGTGAGTGATTTTGTTTTCATACAATACCAAGTGAGTGATTTTGTTTTCATACAATACCAAGTGAGTGATTTTGTCTTTTTTCATACAATACCAAGTGAGTGATTTTGTTTTCATACAATACCAAGTGAGTGATTTTGTCTTTTTTCATACAATACAAAGTGAGTGATTTTGTTTTCATACAATACCAAGTGAGTGATTTTGTTTTCATACAATACCAAGTGAGTGATTTTGTTTTCATACAATACCAAGTGAGTGATTTTGTTTTCATACAATACCAAGTGAGTGATTTTGTTTTCATACAATACCAAGTGAGTGATTTTGTTTTCATACAATACAAAGTGAGTGATTTTGTTTTCATACAATACCAAGTGAGTGATTTTGTTTTCATACAATACCAAGTGAGTGATTTTGTTTTCATACAATACAAAGTGAGTGATTTTGTTTTCATACAATACCAAGTGAGTGATTTTGTTTTCATACAATACCAAGTGAGTGATTTTGTTTTCATACAATACCAAGTGTATCTGTACAGCTATTTTGAGATTCTCGTTCTGCCTTTTCCAGCCCCATGTGTCCCACAAAATCCTGCAGTGCGGATGGAGTGCACGAATAATTCTGCCGTGTTCACGTGGGAGAGAAGCAGAGGGGCTCTGTATTATATGGCAGCGGTAAAGCATGAGGGAAATCTCATGTACACATGTCAGACAAATGACACAGTCTGTGAAGTTTCAAACTTAACCTGCGGACATGTATATTCTTTTTCTGTATCAGCGAATAGCTTACGGTGTGAGAGTTCCTATACCGAACCTATAATGGCTGGCGTCGGTAAGTGTATCGGGGATTACTGGACTTACTGCACAGTGCACGGGGGAGGGGGGTTACTGGATTTACTGCACAGTGCACGGGGGAGGGGGGTTACTGGATTTACTGCACAGTGCACGGGGGAGGGGGGTTACTGGATTTACTGCACAGTGCACAGGGGAGGGGGGTTACTGGATTTACTGCACAGTGCACTGGGGAGGGGGGATACTGGATTTACTGTACAGTGCACGGGGGAGGGGGGTTACTGGATTTACTGCACAGTGCACGGGGGAGGGGGGTTACTGGATTTACTGCACAGTGCACGGGGGAGGGGGGATACTGGATTTACTGCACAGTGCACGGGGGAGGGGGGTTACTGGATTTACTGCACAGTGCACTGGGGAGGGGGGTTACTGGATTTACTGCACAGTGCACTGGGGAGGGGGGTTACTGGATTTACTGCACAGTGCACAGGGGAGGGGGGTTACTGGATTTACTGCACAGTGCACTGGGGAGGGGGGTTACTGGATTTACTGCACAGTGCACGGGGGAGGGGGTTACTGGATTTACTGCACAGTGCATGGGGGAGGGGGGTTACTGGATTTACTGCACAGTGCACAGGGGAGGGGGGTTACTGGATTTACTGCACAGTGCACAGGGGAGGGGGGTTACTGGATTTACTGCACAGTGCACTGGGGAGGGGGGATACTGGATTTACTGTACAGTGCACGGGGGAGGGGGGTTACTGGATTTACTGCACAGTGCACGGGGGAGGGGGGTTACTGGATTTACTGCACAGTGCACGGGGGAGGGGGGATACTGGATTTACTGCACAGTGCACGGGGGAGGGGGGTTACTGGATTTACTGCACAGTGCACTGGGGAGGGGGGTTACTGGATTTACTGCACAGTGCACTGGGGAGGGGGGTTACTGGATTTACTGCACAGTGCACAGGGGAGGGGGGTTACTGGATTTACTGCACAGTGCACTGGGGAGGGGGGTTACTGGATTTACTGCACAGTGCACGGGGGAGGGGGTTACTGGATTTACTGCACAGTGCATGGGGGAGGGGGGTTACTGGATTTACTGCACAGTGCACAGGGGAGGGGGGTTACTGGATTTACTGCACAGTGCACTGGGGAGGGGGGGTTATTGGATTTACTGCACAGTGCACGGGGGAGGGGGGGTTATTGGATTTACTGCACAGTGCACGGGGGAGGGGGGGGTTATTGGATTTACTGCACAGTGCACGGGGGAGGGGGGGTTACTGGAGTTACTGCACAGTGCACTGGGGAGGGGGGTTATTGGATTTACTGCACAGTGCACTGGGGAGGGGGGTTACTGGATTTACTGCACAGTGCACTGGGGGGTTACTGGATTTACTGCACAGTGCACTGGGGGGTTACTGGATTTACTGCACAGTGCACTGGGGAGGGGGGGTTACTGGATTTACTGCACAGTGCACTGGGGAGGGGGGGTTACTGGATTTACTGCACAATGCACTGGGGAGGGGGGTTACTGGATTTACTGCACTGCATGGGGAGGGGGGAATTACAGGATTTACTGCACTGGAGAGGGGTGGTTACTGGATTTACTGCACAGTGCACTGGGGAGGGGGGTTACTGAATTTACTGCACAGTGCACTGGGGAGGGGGGTTACTGGATTTACTGCACAGTGCACTGGGGAGGGGGGTTACTGGATTTACTGCACAGTGCACGGGGGAGGGGGGTTACTGGATTTACTGCACAGTGCACAGGGGAGGGGGGTTACTGGATTTACTGCACAGTGCTGGGGGGGGGGGGGTTATTGGATACTGCAATTTTAAGCAACTTTCAATTTACTCCTATTATGATTTTTTCTTTGTTCTCTTTATTTGAAAAAGCAGGAATGTAAGCTTACGAGCTGATCCATTTTTGCTTTGGAGCCCTGGGTAGCGCTACATTTAGTCACCAATCAGCAAGTGCTACCAAGGTGCTGAACCAAAAATGAACTGGCTCCTAAGCTTACATTTCCGCATAAAAATAAAGATACCAGAAAACGACGAAAATTTGATAATAGGAGTAAATCAGAAAGATGCTTAAAATCACCGCTCTATCTGAATGATGAAAGAAAAAATGCGGATTTCCTATCCCTTTAAAGGGACAGTCTACAATAGAATTTTTATTGTTTTAAAATATAGATAATCCCTTTATTACCTATTCCCCAGTTTTGCATAACCAACACTGTTATATTAATACACTTTTTACCTCTGTGATTACATTGTATCTAAGAATCTTCTGACAGCTCCGTGATCACATGACTTTTTATTTATTATCTACTGACTTGCATTTAGTATTGTGTTGTGCTATATCTTAAATAACTCCACGGGTGTGAGTACAATGTTATCTGTATAGCCCACATAAACTAGCAGTCTCCTGTTGTGAAAAGCTAATAAAAAAAGCATGCGATAAGAGGCTGTCTGTAGGGGCTAAGAAACAGGCAGAAATTTAGAGGTTTAAATGTTATAAAGTATATTAATATAACAATGGTGCTTGTGCAAAGCTAGGGAATGCGTAGTAAAGGCGTTATCTATCTTTTTAAACAGACTGTCCCTTTAAGTTTGGTAACACTTAAAATCCAGAAACTTTTGGACTTTATATCTGTTTTCACATCATGAGACTGTTTAAAATGAATGGGAAACTAACATTTTAAACCCAAAAGGGAGTGTGAGCTCCCAAGAGACTGCATAAATAAGTCTGTATTGTTCTAATAAATTGATTGTTCTCCCCAGTCCCCTGCCCTCCTGACCAAGTGCAAGCCTCAATCTACCACCGCACCAAGAAGCCTCAGGAGGTTCAGGTTTCGTGGAATGGGAGTTGGTGTGGAGCTGATTATATGGTAACTGTGCAGGGCGCAAGCGCAAATGACCCAGAATCCTTGTTCTTCCTGAATTCCTACTGGACATCATACACAGACTTCTACATTCCTGTGCCGTGCAGCTCCTCTTATAATGCCACAGTAACTGCGAGGAACCTGGCTGGGGAGAGCAAAGCTAGTCATCCGATAGGTGGTTACACAGGTATGTGGAAAGGTTTTTAGTCTGTAATGTATGTCTCTAAATAGGAGCCTAAATATGTTTTTCTTAAAAATAATTATGTAACACTGGGGAAGTACTGAACCCTCAATAGCACTGGATGTTGTTTGCTCCTGCACATAAAGTGAATGTGTAATCTGCTGCACCTTAGCTCAGGAGTGTCTGGTTCTCTGTCTCAACGCGTTTCACAATCCTAGCTGTCACTTTTTGTATGGCAATATGCCTGCCACCCCTGAGTAGTACTGCACACTGATTGAATACAAATGAGTGGTGATGTCACAGAGAGCCAGCGTAACTGCTAATCTGTAATTGGTCTAAGCAAAGGCGGCACACGATCCAAATGGAAATACTTTGTAACCACTGGATAACGATCACCACGGAGGATGGCGGAGGAGAGATTGTGCTACGGAGCACAATCGAGCTTAGGATACTGTAAAAGATTACAGTGTAAGAAAGAAGACCTGTTATATTGTGAATTATAATACTGGTGACAAGGGACATTTCTGATTTAGATGTAAGTGTCAAGGAGCATTTGGATTATTAAAAACTGACTCTTATTCATAAGCATTTTTATATATGTTTTAATGTAGTTTATAGAGAGATTGCAAGTGGTTGTATATAAAATATATATATATATATATATGCTATTTCTTTTGCATTTTGTGTGTTCAATTATAAAAATACAATTTACTGCACTTTAAGCCCACTGCTTTTTATTAGGCTACTCTGGTAGCGCAGCCCCTAAGTGTTGGGATAGTGGAGAGCAGATGTTTTCAAACCTGTCATCAGGCCTCACCAACAGGCCAGGTTTTCTGGATTACCTGGGATGAGAGCAGGTAAAATAAACACGTTTACTAAAAAGCAGATTATTTCACCTGTGCTCCAGTTCAGATATCCTCAAAATGTAGCCTGTTAGGGAGGCCTGAAGACCAGTGGATTAGAGTGTAAAGGTGAATGTAGGGCACTAGAGGAAGCCTGATCATAACAGCCGCTTTATATTATCAGTGAGATACAGCACTGTTTAGCCAGTGATGGGGAAACCAGGGCTTCTTGGACAGGAAAGAGAGCATACTTTACTTTCAGTGAGCCGTGTGGCTAAGAAGACAATTGGATAAGCAGGTCAACCATCACACATTAAAAACAAACACACACGTTAGAGGGCTGGCAAGGAAAAATAACTGTTTATAGAAATGTTTTAGATAAATTACGTGAAGGAAAACACAAAAAGAGATTTCTATGTTAAAAAAACTATCATTTTCAGAAATGCACTGTTTGACTTTACTATTGCTTATTTTGTTCAGCTCCCTGCACTCCACAAGTAAACCCACCAGTCTTGTCTGAAGGAACCATATTTGTTTCATGGGTGATGACCACAAATACAGACGAGTACAGAGTCGTGGAATCTGGTGGTAATGTCACCGTGTGCAGAACTACAGAGCTGGCCTGCTCCTTCCCCCTGACCAACTCTACTCTGTATGTCATTGCGGTGAATCCTTCAGGAGAGAGTGAGCCAACAGTTGTTACAGGTCAGTTTCCTCCCAGAAGCGGCACAAATAGATGATTATCGATTAGCAACTTGTTTTCCTTGCACAGCTGAAGACGACCACAGAACACTATTGGGTGCTGACAGGAAGGGTACATGTGCAAATACATTTAGTGGAAGATTAATTAAAGGGTTAATTGGTTAGGCTTTTGAGTGCTCACAGGAGACCCTTAGAGCCCTTAAAGGGACAGTATACACACATTTTCATATAACTGCATGTTATAGACACTACTATAAAGAAGAATATGCACAGATACCGATCTAAACATCCAGTGAAAACCTTTTAAAAACTTACTTAGAAGATCCTAGTTTAGCACTTCTTATTAGGTTGACTGGAACACCAAGTGAAAGCAGACACTCCCCCTGCATATGAAAAGACCCTTTACACTAACAGGAGCAAACTGGCGGAGGTATACATCAGTATTCTCCTAAAGCTTTGGGGCTTGGTTAGGAGTCTGAAGAAATACAGAAAACAAAATGAAACTTTCATGGGTCACACACAACACCAGAATTTGTGTTGTTTAAAAAGATAGATAATCCCTTTATTACCCATTCCCCAGTTTTGCACAACCAACACTGTTATATTAATACACTTGTATCTAGGCATCTTCTGAAAGCCCCCTGATCACATGACATTTTATTTATTATGTATTGACTTGCATTTTAGCCAATTAGTGCAGTGTCTACCACAAGCCATGGGCGTGAGCACAATGTTATCTATATGGCTGACATGAACTAGCTCTCCCTTGTTGTGAAAAGCAAATAAAAAAGCATGTGATAAGAGGCGGCCTTCAAGGGCTTAGAAATTATCATATGAGGCTTCCTAGGTTTAGCTTTCAAATAAGAATACCAAGAAAAAAAAAGCAAAATGGGTGCTAAAAGTAAATTGGAAAGTTTACCCTATTTCATGCACTTTTTGAAACATGAAAGTTTTTTTTGGACTTAACTGTCCCTTTAAGAGACATTCCTATTTTCTCCTACATGGGTAAGTTCAGGAGCAGCATACGGTACTAGGAGATAGCTGGTTGGTGACTACACCAATGTGCCTGATGTCATTAGCTCCCCAGATGTGCTCAGCTAGCTCCCAATATTGCATTGCTGCTCTAGGCCTGACTGTTTAACCACTCACACTGTTATCTCCCATTTCAATGGGAAAATAAAAACCAGATAAAATAAAGTAATTTACAGCACATTTCTTTGGCACGTTTATTTACATCTATAGATTGTGCTTTCTTAATGACACGGTGAGTCCACAGATCATCTAATTACTATTGGCATATTCACCTCCTGGCAAGCAGGAGGCGGCAAAGAGCACCACAGCAAAGCTGTTAAATATCAGCTCCCTTCCCTCCAACCCCAGTCATTCTCTTTGCCTATGTTAGATTAAGGAAGTGGTAAAGTTAGGTGCTGGAAAGATTCTTCAATCAAGATTTTATTATTTTATTTGCAGTACTAGTCTGTGCTGTTTTTACTCCAGGGTGTAGTTGTAGTCCATTTCAGTGTCTTCAGTAGAGCATTGGTGGCTTTTAAGCAAAGGGAACTTGTGGGACATAATTCTCACTGCGCCTCCCTCATATTTAAATAAAAGTTGCTACCCTTATTATTATTTTCCACAGGTCCATGTGAGGTAAAGGACCTCTCAAACCTAGTGAGCTGCCTTGCTGCCAGACAGATTTATTGAGGTAAGTGCTAATTTATTTTCTTAAGCAGCTTTAAGAAAAAACCATGGCACTTTACTATTTCCCAAACAGGGATATTTAATACATTACTCCTAGTGTTGTAAGGGGGATTATGTATGGCAGTTTTTCAGGCATTGGGGACTTGAGGAGAACTTAGCTCATTTTGGTGGTTTTATTAGGGCTTGTGTGAGGTAAAAAAGTATCTGTTGCACACTTATTTTTTTTTCTTTACGTTTTTCAAATCAAACTGTTATTCGCTAGCCTGACATTTCTGAAACAGCTCCATTTTGAATTTAAGAATCAGTTATTTTGTTATCCTGTCGGGATAGGCACCTCAGCAAAGCTATAGCTGATGTGTAGAGGCTGTTTGAGGTGTTATTAAGACGTTTTTATTTCACATATCTTGAAAAATAAAGCAGTAATGTTTTTGTTTTTATTAAAAAAGTAAAGCAGTTTCTTTTTTGTATTGCATCAAAAATAAAGCAGTTTCTTTTTAAAATTTAAAGAGACAGTAATGTGTTTTTCTTTATTAAATTTGTTCATAATTTAATTATTTATATTTATTCTGTTAAGATGGACAAAGACTCTGTTATAGATTACATATGTCCTTTATGTTTGAATGCTAATATTGAACCACCAATTCCTTTTTGTTCCTCATGTGTTGAGAGAACTTAAAATTTTAAGGATAGACTTTTTGAGCCAATATTGTCTAAGACAGATGCTGTCCAGCAGTCTTCTGACAATGTTCAAAATATGCCGCATTTTTCTCCTCAGGTGTCCCAAATTTTAGTACCCATTAATTCAGTGCCCTGCGCTTCCTCTCAAGCTCCGGCTGGGGTCTCCTTGCAAGACATTGCTTCTCTCATGTCTTCTGGAGTTTCTGATGCATTGTCTGCTTTTCCCATGCTACAGGGAAAGCGCAAGAGGAAGTCTAAAGAATCAGTGCGTAAGGTGTCTGACTCGGTCGTGGCTATTCCGAATATTCCCTCTCATTGATCTGATGGCGAGGATTCTTCGGTAGCATCTGAGGGTGAGATCTCAGATTCTGACAGTGTAATTCTTCCCTCTGATGCTGAAGTTTTATACATCAGGTTTAAGCTAGAGCACCTCTGTTTACTACTCAAGGAGGTTTTGGCTACTCTGGACAACTCTGACACTACTGTCATTGTCAACCCTAAAAAATCTAGCAAACTTAACAAGTACTATGATGTACCTTCCATGCTGGAATGTTTTTTCCCGTATGAGATCGGGCTACTGAAATTATTGTTACAGAAGTGAGAAAGGTTTTTCTCCTTCTCCTATTTTTAAGATGTTTCTCATTGATGACTCTATTAAGGAGTCTTGGCAAACGGTCCCCAAGGTGGAAGGGGCAATTTTAACTTTAGCTAAGAGAACTACTCTTCCCATAGAGGAAAGCTGTTCTTTTAAGGATCCTATGGATAAGAAACCGGAGGGTTTTCTTAAGAAAATGTATGTTCACCAGGGGTTACCTGCGGTGGGTATTGCTACCGTTTGTAGTGCAGCGGCATACTGGTTTGATGCGCTGTCTGATTCCATTCAAACAGACACTCCCCTTGAGATTCTGATGCTTCCCTTTAGGTTATCAAATTGGGACCAAAGATTTCTAGTTTTGCCATTCTGGCTCGCAGAGATTTATGGTTGAAATCTTGGTCTGCAGATGTGTTGTCTAAGTCTAGGCTTTTGGCTATTCCTTACAAGTGTAAGACCTTGTTTTGGCAAGCCTTGGCTGAGATTATTTCTGACATTACAGGAGGAAAAGGACATTTCCTTCCTCAGGATAAGAGAAATAAGCAGAAGGGACTTCAGAGTAATTGTTGTTCCTTTCGAAACTTCAAGGGTAAACCTTCTTCTCCCTCTACAAAACAGGAACAGTCCAAACCTGCCTGGAGACCCAATCAATCTTGGAATAAGAGAAAGCAATCCAAGAAGCCCGCTAATGAATCAAAGTCAGCATGAAGGGTCTGCCCCCAATCCAGGACCAGATCTTGTGGGGGGCAGACTTTCCTTTTTCGCTCAGGCTTGGGTTCGGGATGTTCAGGATCCTTGGGGCGATAGACATCGTGTCCCAAGGATACAAACTAGAATTAAAGACCTTTCCCCCCAGGGGCAGATTTCTTCTCTCAAGATTATCTGTCGACCAGATAAAAAGAGGCGTTCTTACGTTGTGTTCGGGATCTAACCGTACCTTCATGTTCCCATCCACAGGGATCATCACAAGTTTCTGAGATTTGCCTTTCTCCACAAACACTTTCAGTTTGTGGCTCTTCCCTTCGGACTTGCTACAGCTCCCAGAATTTTTCAAAAGTTCTGGGATCGCTGTTGGCAGTGCTCCGGTTTCAGGGTATTACAGTGGCGCCTTATCTGGACGACATTCTGGTTCAGGCCCAGTCCTTTCAACTAGCACGGAGATGCCTTTATCCTTCCTGCGTTCAAACGGTTGGAAGGTGAATCTGGAAAAGAGTTCCTTAATTCCATCTACAAGGGTAGTCTTATTGGGAACCATAATAGATTCAGTTCTAATGAAGATATTTCTGACAGAGGTCAGAAAATCCAATATTTTCGATTCTTGTCTGTCTCTTAAGTCCTCTCCTCAGTCATCAGTGGCTCAGTGTATGGAAGTAATAGGTCTGATGGTAGCCACCATGGATAGTATTCCTTTTGCTCGTTTCCATCTCAGACCTCTGCAATTATGCATGCTCAGGAAGTGGAACTGGTATTATGCGGAGCTGTCTCCGTGAATTCATTTGGATCACATGACAAGAGATTCTCTTCCTTGGTGGTTGTCTCAGGATCATCTTTCCCAGGGAACCTGTTTTCACAGACCTACCTGGGTGAGTGACAACGGATGCAAGCCTGATAAGAGGCCCCAGACTGCTCCCCAACCTAAGGGCTCAGGCGATATGGACTCGGGTAGAATCTGTTCTCCCCATAAACATTCTAGAGCTAAGAGCGATCTTCAATGCTCTTCTGGCCTGGCCTCAGCTTCTGCCCGGTTTATCAGATTTCAGTCGGACATCATAACCTCAGTGGCTTACATCAAACATCAGGGTGGAACTCGGAGTTCTTTGGCCATGAAAGAGGTGTCCAAGATTATTCATTGGGCAGAGACCCACAACTGTTGTCTATCTGCGATCCACATTCCAGGAGTGGACAATTGGGAAGCGGATTTTCTGAGCAGACAGACCTTTCACCCGGGACAATGGGAATTACATCCGGAAGTGTTTTCCAACTTGATTCTCAAATGGGGACAGCCGGATCTAGATCTCATGGCATCTTGTCAGAATGTCAAGCTCCCAAGGTACGGGTCGAGGTCCAGGGACCCTCAAGCAGTTCTGATTGATGCTCTGGCAGTTCCTTGGAACTTCAGTCTTGCATACCTATTTCCTCTGTTCACTCTCCTTTCTTGAGTCATTGCTCGGATCAAGCAAGAGAGAGCATCAGTGATTCTCATTGCACCGGCGTAGCCTCGCAGGATTTGGTATACAGACCTAGTTCAAGGGCCCTTCCTTCATCCAAATCTAGTTTCTCTGACGCTGACTGCTTGGAGATTGAACGCTTAATTTTATCTAAGCGCGGTTTTTCGGATTCGGTCATTGAGACCACGATTCAGGCTTGCAAGCCTGTTAACAGGAAAATTTACCATAAGATATGGCGAAAATATCTGTATTGGTGTGAATCCAAAGGCTACTCTTGGAGTAGAGTTCTGGTTTCCTAGGATTTTATCTTTTCTCCAAGAAGGTTTGGATGTTTTTATCGGCAAGTACCTTGAAGGGTCAGATTTCTGCCTTGTCTATTTTGTTACATAAACGTCTGGCAGAGGTTCCAGATGTTCAATCGTTCTGTCAGGCCTTTGTCAGAATCAGGCCTGTGTTCAAACTTGTTACTTCTCCCTGGAGTCTTAATCTTGTACTTAAGGTTCTTCAGCAGGCTCTGTTTGAGCCTATGCATTCCTTAGATATTAAGTTGTTATCTTGGAAGGTTTGTTTCTTGTTGCTATTTCTTCTGCTCGTAGAGTCTCTGAGCTCTCCGCTTTACAGTATGAGTCTCCGTACCTTATTTTTCATTCGGATAAAGTTGTTTTACGTACGAAATTCGGTTTTCTTCCTAAAGTAGTTTCAGATCGTAACATTAATCAGGAGATTGTTCCTTCTTTATGTCCTATTCCTTCTTCTCATAAGGAACATCTTCTGCACAACCTAGACGTGGTTCGTGCTCTGAAATTTTATTTACAGGCGGCTAAGGATTTTCGTCAGTCTTCTGCTCTGTTTGTAGTTTTCTCTGGGAAATGTAAGAAGCAAAAAGCTATGGCTACTTCTCTTTCCTTGTGGCTGAAGAAATAATTCGCTTCGCCTATGAAACTGCTGGACAGCAGCCTCCTGAGAAGGTCACGGCTCATTCTACGAGGGCCGTTTCCTTTTCCTGGGCATTCAAAAATGAAGCTTCTGTGAAACAGATTTGCAAGGCTGCAACTTGGTCCTATCTACAAAGTTTTTCAAAATTCTATAAGTTTGATACTTTTGCCTTGGCTGAGGCTTCCTTTGGGAGAAAGGTTCTTCAAGCAGTGGTGCCTTCCGTTTAGGTTCCCTGTCTTGTCCCTCCCTTATCATCTGTGTCCTTTAGCTTGGGTATTGATTCCCAATAGTAATTAGATGATCTGTGGACTCACCATGTCATTAGAAAGAAAACAAAATTTATGCTTACCTGATAAATTTCTTTCTTTCTTGACACAGTGAGTCCACAGCTCGCCCTGTTTTTGATGACAGTGTTATTTTGTTATGTTATAAACCTCAGGAACCTCTGCACCTTGTTGTTTCCTTTCTCTCCTTTACGTCGGTCGAATGACTGGAGTTGGAGGAAAGGGAGGTGATATTTAACAGCTTTGCTGTGGTGCTCTTTGCTGCCTCCTGCTGGCCAGGAGGTGAATATCCCAATAGTAATTAGATGATCTGTGGACTCACTGTGTCAAGAAATAAATAAATTTATCAGGTAAGCATAAATTTCGTTTTTCTACCCCTCCCAGAGGCTGCAGTGAGTACTACATGCGTATGCACCATACAGTTTGTCTAATTCATGTAAAGCATTGTTTAAAAAGATAATCCCTTTATTACCCATTCCATAGTTCTGCACAACCAACACAGTTATATTAATATACTTTTTACCTCTGTGATTATCTTGTATCTAAGCCTCTGTAAACTGCCCCCTTATTTCACTTCTTTTGACAGACTTGCATTTTAGCCAATCAGAGCTGGCTCACCTGAACTCTACGTGCGTGAGCACAGTGTTATCTATATGAAACACATGAACTAACACCCTCTAGTGGTGAAAAACTGTCAAAATGCCCTGAGAGAAGAGGCAGTCTTCAAGGGCTTAGAAATTATCATATGAACCTCCTAGGTTTTGCTCTCAACTAAAAATACCAAGAGAACAAAATTGCTGATAAAAGTAAATTGGAAAATTGTTTAAAATTACATTCTCTATCTGAATCATAAAAGTTTATTTTGGACTAGACTGTCCCTTTAATGTAAAGCACAAGCTTATTTACATCTATAGATTGTGCTTTTTCTACCCTTCCCAGAGGCTGCAGTGAATACTGCATGCGTATGCACCATACAGTTTGTCCAGTTAATGTAAAGCACAAGCTTATTTACATCTTGCCTCTGATTGGCCATAGTTAACTTTTTCAATGTACATTTCCATTTTCTGTGGGAGCCCTTTTAATCATGTGAAAGATGGGCAAGAGATACACTGATACATAATTTTATATTTAGGAATTTTGTCCAGCGCTACAGAATTTTGTGGCGCTATACAAGTAAATTATGATGATGATAATAAGTGTGAACCTCCCTAAATCAGGGGAAGGGATACAGGAAAGTGATAACCCTACCTATGTATATTTCACACAAACTGCTCTTCACTACTAATCATAGTGTAGTGTTTTTAATTTCTCTGCAGCAGGGCAGTTGCGGTTTATCCCTTTATACCCCATTCTGCTTCAGCCGAGGGTAACATCAGTGAATGTCAGTTACGCACATATGCTTGCTCATCCTTTTTATTTTAACCCTTTGCATGGCTTAAACACATAATAAAATAATTTGCTAAAATAAACCAGTTTTCCACTGGATTTTTCTTTGAACTCTAATAAAGAAAACTGCAAACGTGTCTCTCTTGCAGGATATAACGGTGTGTTTTGCAGGATATAACTGTGTCTCTTTCTCTTACAGGATATATCTGACCATAAATCTAAAATATTTAGAAACATCTCCAGCTGCTCATAGCAGTGAATAAACACAGAACGTGTTTCATCAGCTCTGCAATGTACATAGGCACCACTGGTCCTGAGAAGATAATGAATACAATGAACAGACTGCACCGCTAGGTGTTCTTTAGCACATACATGTATATATTTTATGAGTCATATTTTTCTCGCAAGCTTAACCAATATCATAAATATGCTGGTGTTTAATAAAATCATTTGTTTGCACTAACTGATCCTGTTACAATGTAAATTTATAAGTGTCCGATTGTAGAACATGGCTGTTATCTGCAGATAACATTCTCTACATGTCCTACACCTTTATTGGATCTGCTGGAGTATATTAAAATGGTTTATACAGTTTTGACTTTTTTTTGTCACTTGAAATAGCTGCTGAAGTTGTCAAAATTATATTGTTTTATATTGCTCCCTCTCTCAAGCCTCAGTATGTGCTCATAGACAGGAGATACGTATTACATAAAGATACCAAGAGAAAGACACGTTCTCTCTCAAGCCTCAGTATGCGCTCATAGACAGGAGATACGTATTACATAAAGATACCAAGAGAAAGACACGTTCTCTCTCAAGCCTCAGTATGCGCTCATAGACAGGAGATACGTATTACATAAAGATACCAAGAGAAAGACACATTCTCTCTCAAGCCTCAGTATGCGCTCATAGACAGGAGATACGTATTACATAAAGATACCAAGAGAAAGACACGTTCTCTCTCAAGCCTCAGTATGCGCTCAAAGACAGGAGATACGTATTACATAAAGATACCAAGAGAAAGACACATTCTCTCTCAAGCCTCAGTATGCGCTCATAGACAGGAGATACGTATTACATAAAGATACCAAGAGAAAGACACGTTCTCTCTCAAGCCTCAGTATGCGCTCAAAGACAGGAGATACGTATTACATAAAGATACCAAGAGAAAGACACGTGCTCTCTCAAGCCTCAGTATGCGCTCAAAGACAGGAGATACGTATTACATAAAGATACCAAGAGAAAGACACGTGCTCTCTCTCAAGCCTACCTCAGTATGCGCTCATAGACAGGAGATACGTATTACATAAAGATACCAAGAGAAAGACACGTGCTCTCTCTCAAGCCTACCTCAGTATGCACTCATGGACAGAAGATACGTATTACATAAAGATACCAAGAGAAAGACACGTGCTCTCTCTCAAGCCTACCTCAGTATGCACTCATGGACAGAAGATACGTATTACATAAAGATACCAAGAGAAAGACACGTGCTCTCTCTCAAGCCTACCTCAGTATGCACTCATGGACAAGGAGATCGGTATTACATAAAGATACCAAGAAAAACTTGATTTGGAAAGTTTAGCTACCAATCAGCAAGAGCTACCCAGGTGCTGAACAAAAATGGGCCCGCTCCTAAGCTTACATTCCTGCTTTTCAAATAAAGATACCAAGAGAAGGAATAAAAATTAATAGGAGTAAACTAGAAAGTTGCTGTGCTATCTGAATCATGAAATACAATGTGGGTTTCATATCCCTTTAAGGCCCCAAGACGTCTGAAACCCCCACAAAAATATACATGCTGCTCTGAAAGATTAGACCAAAAATAAATGTTTTTACACTTTCTAAAAAGTGATATTAGCTGTAAAAGTATTAAGCAATAAATGTAAAGTTTTATTTTAGTAATGGGCGGTACACTGTTATAACTAAGGTAAGGATAATTAGTGATGGTTGCACATTTATCTCCGGTTTGTAATGTCTGGGGTATGAACTTCTCATAGAAATGGGAAAACCCAGCTCTCACACTTGTATCACAGAAAAGAGGGCAAAAGCAATTATGAAAGTATTACATAGTAGATAAGGTTGAAAAAAAGACTGAAGTCCATCGAGTTCAACCTATACAAATCTAAAATACTTACAAAAAGCTCTAGTTAAGCTTAAATTACCCCACTAAAAGGTGACTCATTTAATACTATCAATCATATCCATGAATTTTGTTTACATACAGAAATGTATCCAGACTATTTTTAAATGTATCTAGAGTATTGGCATTCACTACCTCCTTTGGTAATGAGTTCCACAATTTTATTGCTCTTACAGTGAAAAAACGTTTCCGTTGCAGGAGATTAAATCTCCTTTCCTCCAACCTTAAATTGTGACCTCTTGTCAGAATCAATTTTCTAGGAATAAACAGAGATTCTGCCAGAATCAATTTTCTAGGAATAAACAGAGCTTCTGCCATCTCTGAATATAGGCCTTGAATATATTTATATAAAGTAATCATGTCACCTCTCAAGCGCCTTTTTTCTAAAGAAAACAGACTCAGTTTGGCTAGCCTCTCCTCATAGGTTAATTTCTCCAATCCCCTTATTAGCTTTGTGGCCCTTCTCTGAACCTTTTCTAGTTCTGCAATATCTTTATTTGCGATTGGTCCCCAGAACTGCACTCCATACTCCAGAATTATGCTTTCCTCCCTTGAGTCAATGCCTCTTTTAATACATGCTAGTATCTTATTAGCCTTTGAAGCTGCTGCCCTGCATTGTGCACCCATCTTTAGCTTGTTATCTATTACTACTCCCAAATCCCTTTCCTCTTCTGTTTGGCCAAGTCTTGTCCCATTTAAATAATACGTTGCCTGCTTATTTTTACTTCCAAAATGTAGAACCTTGCATTTCTCCGTATTAAATCTCATTTTCCATTTACCTGCCCATACTTCTAATTTTTGCAGATCCCTTTGTAATGAAAGTTCATTCTGCTCTGACCTAATGACCTTACTTAACTAGGTATCATCTGCAAAAATAGAGATGTCGCTATTTAATCCTTGCTCCAAGTCATTTATAAAAATATTAAAAAGAACGGGGTCCAGTACTGATCCCTGTGGGACTCCACTGATTGCCTTTGTCCAATCTGAGTATGATCCATTTACTACTACTCATTGCTCCCTATCTTTTATCCAGTTATTTATCCATGAGCTAACATTTTCAGCTATTCCCAGTCCCTTAATTTTGTGCATTAATCTCTCATGTGGCACAGTATCAAACACCTTTGCAAAATCTAAGTATATCACATCAACTGATTCCCCTTTATCTATATTTTTACTTCCTTGTAGAATCTAATTAGATTAGTTTGACATGATCTATTTCTCCTAAAACCATGCTGATTAGAACTCATAATCTTGTTTACACGAATATGCTCATCAATATAATCCCTTCAAATATCTTCCCCACTATTGATGTCAGACTAACTGGTCTATAGCTTCCTGGATCATCCCTGCTTCCCTTTTTGAAGAGTGGCACCACATCAGCTTTACGCCAATCCTGGGGTACCATGCCTGAGGATGAGTCTTGAAAAATTAAGAG
Source organism: Bombina bombina (assembly GCF_027579735.1). Taxonomy (NCBI): domain Eukaryota; kingdom Metazoa; phylum Chordata; class Amphibia; order Anura; family Bombinatoridae; genus Bombina; species Bombina bombina. Next base: position 16,752,453 of record NC_069508.1, read on the forward strand.
TAAAGGTTTGTCTATAACAGTGCTAAGTTCCCTTAACACCCTTGGGTGTATTCCATCTGGGCCTGGAGTTTTATTTACCTTAATATTATAGTTTTTTCCTAATATCCTCTAAACATAACCCATTTAATGGTATGGACTGGCATGTTCTATTTTGTTCCAAAGTATCATCCAATGGTTCCTCTCTTGTGAATACTGAAGTTTAAAACTGGTTTAGTACCTCAGCCTTCTCCCTGTCATTATTCATCATGCTACCCTCAACGCATTTTAATGTACCTATATTATCCTTCTTAGATTTTTTTGCTATTTATGAACTTAAAGAACCTTTTAGGGTTAGACTTAGAATCCTTTGCAAGTCATTTTTCATTTTCAATTTTGGCTAATGCAATTGCTTTTTTTGCATGCATTGTTACATTCCTTATAAATATTGTATGTTGAGTCTGTACTATTTTCTTTGATTATTTATTTTTATAACCATATGGTATTTGTTGATATGTATATTTATTTAACAAAGTTTTAAATATTATCCATTTATCCTCTGTATTTTTATTAGAGAATACATTGTCCCAACTTATATTATTTAATGATTTCCTTAAATTGTTGAAATTTGCTTTTTTGAAGTTAAAAGTCTTAGTTAAAACTTTAAGACACTGCATATGAAGAGACTTCAAATGTGACCATGTTATGATCACTGTTACCCAAATGTTCTTTGACTTCTGTTTGATATTATATCTGTATTATTTGATAGTACTAAATCCAATATAGCGTTAATCCTAGTTGGCTCCTCTATTAATTGTGACAAGAAGTTATCCCTAAGAACATTTAAAAAATCTACCCCCCCCCTTAGATGAATTACTAGTTACAGTGGCCAAGTTTATATCAGGGTAGTTAATCTCCCATAATTACAGCACTGTTATTAGCAGCCTTATCTATTTGCAGTAGTAGCCGAGTTTCCTCCAGGTCACTAATGTTAGGGGGCTTGTAGCATGTTCTTAGTAATATATATATATATATATATATTTTAGGATTTTTTTCCTCCTACTCTTTATTTCAACCCACAGGGTCTCTTCATTGTCACTTGTATCATAAATATCTTCCCTTATTGTAGGTTTAATATACATGCATATTCCTCCACCCCTTTTATTATTCCTGTCCCTCCTAAATAAAGTATACCCCTCTAAGTTAACTGCCCAGTCATGTGAATCATCCGACCAAGTTTCAGTTATACTGATAACATCGTAGTCCTCTTCTGCAACTAAGAGCGTCAGCTACCCCATTTTACCGGTCATGCTTCTTGCATTTGTTGCCATACATTTAATTTTCATGTGCTTTCTGCTGCTACTTGGTGTGCTTTCCCCTATACTTTCTAATGTGACATTTCTTAAGTCACCCCTTCCTTGAGATATTAAGGGAGTGACATATTCACAGACTGATCTCTCTGTTCTTTTGTGTTCTAACTGACCCTCCCCCCCCTTTGCCTAGTTTAAATGATTCTCTAAGCATACTACCATCCTTTCCCCCAACACACCAGCACCCATGTCATTCAGATGCAATCCATCCTTACTGTACAAATTGTACCCAAGTGAAAAGTCAGTCCAGTGCTCTAAAAGTCAAACCCCTCATTTTTACTCCATGTTTTTAACCATGGCTTAACAGACCTTAGCTCCTTCTGCCTTACTGAGTTAGCACACGGCACTGGTAATACAGAAAATATTACTTTGGAGGTCCTTGCTTTAAGCTTGCTACCTAACTCCCTGAAGTCATTTTTTTTAAGACTCTCCATCTCCCACCGATTCCTTCACTAGTACCAATATGCACCATGACTGCAGGATCAGACCCACATCCCTCTAACAATCTATCAATACGCCTAACACGATCCCCTGGAAGACAGCAAACTGTTCTATTTTAAGGGTCAGGCTGACAAATTACCCTATCAACCTTCCTAATAATAGTCACCTACCACCAACATCTGCCTCAGGCCCTGACTTGTATGCCCCTTTACCATATTTGGAGGACTGCCCATCATAGTATGCTGCTCTTCCACAACTAAAGGACTGTTCACTATACTAGGCAAACCAGCCCTCTCTGACACTGCCACCCCCAAACTGATATCCCCAACATCTTCACTTAATCTGGCAAATCTATTGGGGTGTACCAGCTCAGAACTGGCCTGTCTCTTCCGCTTACCTTTACTTCGCCCTCTGTGACCCAGCTACATCCTGGAGTCTCCTCATCTGAATCATCCCCATTCCCACTGCTAGAATCATTAACAACCAGCTCAGTCCTATCCCTTTCAAGTGTCTGAATTTCATGCAGTGTAGCAATTCGTTCCTCCAGATCTCAAATACGAGTTTCTAAAGAGACAATATGCTCACACTTGCCACAAACATAATCCCAGAAGTGGCTGCTCCAGTGATGCAAACATGTGGCAAGCTGTACACTGAATGAGATTCTTACTAAAAGGTTTAACTTAAAAATATAAAATAATTATATTTCCCCTTGGTTACTCCAAATCCTTGTTTGCCTAACTACCTTGGTTAGCTAACTATTATACTTGAACAGAGAATCAATACAGCAAGACCCACTTAGAGCTGTTATAACTAAGGTAAGGATAATTAGTGATGGTTGCACATTTATCTCTGGTTTGTAATATATTGTGCAATTACATGTTTTTACTACACATAAAAGTGCACTTACAAGCCCAGGACATGGGGGAAATTTACAATCGCATACATATTGTAAAAACACATACACACAGATCGTTTTACAATCACATACTGGTGTACTGTATATACAGATTGTTAAAGAAACGTATACAAAGTCCTACTTGACTCTGTGTATAGAAAATCATGGCTAAGGTACTGATTTGTTAACAGATATCTGTGGCTTCTTCTAAGTCCAGTATGTCATACAGCTATAAGTAATATTCCCCTGCCAGCCACCAGTATAGTTAAGCAACAGACTTGCTCACACTATATCCCCAGGGGCACAGCAATGTGGTCTGTTTTCTGCTATTCAGCTATTTTACCCCACACTTTCTTTAGTTAAGTACATTTGTACCACATTTTGTAAAACAGGGTATTATATACACTTAAATGGAAAAAAGTAATCTATTTCCAATGTTCATTTTTAACTATAATCTATTAAAAAGGGACAGTCTACTCCAGAATTTTTTATTTAAAAAGATAAACCCTTTATTACTCATTCTCCAGTTTTGCATAACCAACAGTTATATTAAATGGGAAAGTCTACACCAGAATATTTATTGTTTTAATAGATCGATAATCCCTTTATTACCCATTCCACAGTTTTGCATAACCAAGTTATATAAATATACTTTTTACCTTGTATCTAAGCCTCTGCAGACTGCCCCCTTATCTCAGTTCTTTTGACAGACTTGCATTTTAGCTAATAAATGCTGGCTCTTAGGAACTCCACGTACGTGAGTACAGTGTTCTCTATGACACACATGAACTAACACCCTCTAGTGGTGAAAAACTGTCAATGCTCTGAGCTAAGTTGCAGCTTTCAAGGGCTTAGAAATCAGCATATAAAACACCTCGATTTAGCTTTCAACTAATACCACCAAGAGAACAAAGCAAAATTGGAAACTTAAATGACCTATCTGAATAATAAAAACAATTTACACTTCCCTAATAAATATATTTCTTTCTTGACAAGGTGAGTCTGCGGATCATTTCCAATAACTATTGAGAATATCACTCCTGGCTAGCAGGAGGATGCAAAGAGCACCACAGCAAAGCTGTTAAGTATCACCTACCTTCCCTCCAACCCCAGTCATTCGACAGAAAAAAAAAAAAAAAAAAGAGAAAGGAAGTAACACAAGGTGCAGAGGTTTACAACACAAAAACTGTCTAAATAAACAGGGCGGCTGTGGACTCACCGTGTCAAGAAATAAATCAGGTATGCATAAATTTAGTTTTTGCTTTCTAATGACACAGTGAGTTCACGGATCATCAAATTACTATTGGGAATCAATACCCAAGCTAGGGGACACAGATAAGGGAGGGACAAGACAGAGAACCTAAACGGAAGGCACCACTGCTTGAAGAACCTTACTCCCAAAAGAAGCCTCAGCCGAGGCAAAAGTAACAAATTTATAGAATTTTGAAAAAGTATGTAGTGAGGACCAAGTTGCAGCCTTGCAAATCTGTTCTACAGAAGCTTCATTTTGGAATGCCCAGGAAGAGGAAACAGCCCTCGTGGAATGAGCTGCAATTCTCTCAGGAGGCTGTTCATTTCATAGGCCAAACAAATTATACTCTTCAGCTACAAAGAAAAAGAAGTAGCTGCAGCTTTGACACTTGCGTTTTCCAGAGAAAACAAAGCAGAAGATTGGCGAAAATCCTTAGTGATCTGTAAATAGTATTTCAACGCATGCACCACATCTAGGTTGTGCAGCAGACGCTCTTTATGAGGAGATAGGACACAAAGAAGGAAGGATTTCTTGAATAATGTTCCTATACAAAACCACTTTAGGGAGGAAACCTAACTTAGTATGCAGAACTACCATATCCAAATGAAAAATAAAGGTAAGGGGATTCACACTGCAACTCCAGGAGCTCTGAGACTCTACAAGCAGAAGAAATTGCAACAAGAAACAAAACTTTCCAAGATAACATCTTAATATCTAAAGAATGCATAGGCTCAAACGGAGCCTGCTGAAGAACTTTAAGAACAAGGTTAAGACTCCAGGGAGGAGTAACCGGTTTGAACACAGGCCTGATAAAAAGTTTGCAAAACTGGTACATCTGCCAGACATTTATGCAACAAAATAGACAAGGCAGATTTGACCCTTCAAGGTACTAGCAGATAATCCCTTCTCCAGACCCTCCTGGAGAAAGACAAAATCCTAGGAATCCGAACTCTACTCCAAGAGTAACCTCTGGATTCACAACAATACAGATATCTACGCTATCTCTTATAGTAAATCTTTCTGGTAACAGGTTACGAGCCTGAATCATGGTCTCAATGACTGGCTCAGAAAATACACGCTTAGATAAAATTAAGCGTTCAATCTCCAAGCAGTCCGCTTCAGAGAAACGAGATTTGAGTGAAGGAAGGGCCCTTGAAGCAGAAGATCCTTCTTCAGTGGAAGTCTCCAAGGTGGGAGAGATGACCTATCCACTAGGTCTGCATACCAGATCTGCAAGGCCACGCCGGTGCAAAGAGGATCACCGATGCCCTCTCCTTTTGATTTGAGCAATGCCCCGAGGAAGGAGAGCGAACTGAAGAAATAGTTATGCTAAACTGAAATTCCAAGGGACCGCCAGAACATCTATCAGTACAACCTGATGATCCCTTGATCTCGACAGCTTGGCATTCTGTCGAGATGCCATGAGGTCCAGTTCCGGCTGTCCCCATTTGAGAATCAAGTTGGAAAACAACTCCGGACGGAGTTCCCACTCCCCCGGGTGAAAAGTCTGTCTGCTCAGAAAATCCGCTTCCCAATTGTCCACTCCTGGAATGTGGATCGCAGATAGACAGCAGTTGTGGGTCTCCGCCCACTGGATACCTCCGTCATGGCCAAGGAACTCCGAATTCCTCCCCGATGGTTGATGTAAGCCACTGAAGTTAGGTTGTCCGACTGGAACCTGATAAACAGGGCGGCTGATGCTAACTGAGGCCAGGTCAGAAGAGCATTGAAGATTGCCCTAAGCTCTAGGATGTTTATGGGGAGAACCGACTCCTCCCGAGTCCATATCCCCTGAGCCTTTAGCGGGCCCCAGACTGCTCACCATCCCAGCAGGCTTGCATCCGTTGTCACAATCACCCAGGAAGGTCTGCAAAAGCAGGTTCCCTGGGAGAGATGTTCCTGAGATAACCACCAAGGAAGAGAATCTCTTGTCGCCTGATCCAGATGTAAACGAGGAGAAAGATCCGCATAATCCCCGTTCCATTGTTTGAGCATGCATAACTGCAGAGGTCTGAGATGGAACCGGGCAAACGGAATTATGTCCATGGCAGCTACCATCAGACCAATTACCTCCATACATTGGGCCACTGATGGCAGAGGAGAGGACTGAAGGGCAAGACAAGAATCAAAAGTCTGTCTCTGACCTCGGTCAAATATTTTTTATTGATAAGGAATCTATTATAGTTCCCAAGAACACTACCCTTGTAACTGGAATCAAGGAATTATTTCCCAAATTCACCTTCCATCCGTGAGAACGCAGAAAAGATAAAAACCATCTCCGTGTGAGTTTGCTTGTTGTAAGGATGGCGTCTGGACCAGAATGTCATCCAGATAAGGCGCCAGTGCAATGCCCCGCAACCGGAGCACCTCCAACAGGGCTCCCAGGACCTTTGAGAAAATACTGGGAGCTGTGGCAAGGCCGAATAAAAGAGCCACAAACTGGAAGTGTTTGTCTAGAAAGGCAAACCTCAGAAACATGTGATGATCCATGTGGATGGGAACATGTAGGTACACATCCTTTAAATCTACTGTTGTCATGAACTGACCCTCTTGAACCAAGGGAAGAATGGAACAAAGAGTTTCCATCTTAAAGGACGGTACTCTGGGGAACTTGTTTAGACTTTTGAGATATAAAATTGTTCTGAACGTTCCCTCTTTTTTGGGAACCACAGACAGATTGGAGTAGAATCCCAGACCCTGTTCCTACATTGGAACAGGAACCATCACTCCTAGGTCGGAAAGGTCCCAGACACAGTGTAAGAACGCCTCTCTATCTGGTCTACATATAATCTTGAGAGCAGAAACCTGCCCCTGGGAGGAAAGGTTTTGAACTCTAGTTTGTATCCCTGGGACACGATGTCCACCACCCAGGGATCCAGCACATCCCGAACTCAAGCCTGAGCGAAGAAAGAAAGTCTGCCCCCCACCAGATCCGGTCCCGGATCGGGGGCAGACCCTTCATGCTGACTGAGTCACTAACAGGATTCTTAAATTGCTTCTCCTTGTTCCAAGACAGGCTGGACCTCCAGGAAGGCTTGGACTCTTCCTGCTTGGCAGAGGGAGAGGAATTTTTTTACTCTTGAAGTTTCGAAAGGAACGAAAGTCACTGACGTCCCTTCTGCTTATTCCTCTTATCCCGAGGGAGGAAATTACCCTTTCTACCCGTAATGTCTGAAATAATTTCAGTCAAGCCTGGCCCAAACAAGATTTGACCCTTGTAGGGAATCGCCAAAAGCTTAGACACATTCGCAGACCAGGATTTCAACTATAAAGCTCTGCGAGCCAGTACTGCAGACCCAGAAATCTTTGCTCCCAACTTAACTTGTAGGGAACCTTCCGTAAAAAAGGAATTGGCCATTTTTAAGGCCTTGATCCTATCCTGGATCTCTTCAAGGGGGGTATCTGTGTGAATAGATTCAGACAACGCATCAAACCAGTATGCTGCCGCACTGGTGACGGTAGCAATACATACTGCAGGATGCCATTGTAAACCCTGGTGTACATACATATTTTTAAGTAACCCTTCCAACTTCTTATCCATAGGATGCTTAAAAGAACAGCTATCCTCTATGGGGATAGGGGTTCTCTTAGCCAAAGTGGAAATTGCCCCCTCCACCTTGGGGACTGTCTGCCAAAACTCCTTGATAGAGTCAGCTATTGGAAACATCTTCAAAATTGGGGATGGAGAAAGGAAATACCTCCACCGTGGAAGGTACATCAAAGTATTTGTTTAGCTTACTAAATTTCACAGGATTGACTAAGACAGTCATGTCTGAGTCATCCAAGGTGGCCAAAACCTCCTTAACAAAACGGAGGTGTTCTAGCTTAAACCTGAAAGATACAACTTCAGCATCAGAAGGAATTGAGTCTGATATTTCACCCTCAAATGCCAACGAAGTATCTACCTCCTCAGACTTCTGGGAGGGAACATTTGGAATAGCCACAACTGTCAGAAACCTTACTCACTGATTCTTTATATTTCCTCTTGCACTTTCCCTGCAGCATGGGAAAAGCAGACAGCGCATCAGTTACCGCAGAGGATATGTGGGTAGCAAGGTCTTGCAAGGTAACTCCAACCGGAGTGTGAGAGGAAACACAGGGCACTGCATGTGGGGACGATAATGTTTGAGACACTTGGAGAAAGCTGCAGCATATCTTGAACTGGAGACCCCTGAACAGCATCTGCCTTAGATAATGATGGCTCAGAATAAAAAAAAAAAAAAAAAAGTATATCCCTGTAGTGTAATGTTCTCTCAATACATGAGAAACAAAAAGGGATTGGTGATTCAACATAGTTATCAAAACACAAGCTACATGTAACGTTTTGCACTGACTCTTGGGTATCTTTACCCCCAAATTAAATAAAAATATCCTTTTTTTTTTATTATTTTAAAATTTAAATAAGTTACCGTCTCTTTAAATTTTAAAATGAAAGTTTATATTCAAAATCACAACCGTAAAGCAGCTGCTCACTCAACTCTTTGCTGAGGTGCCTACTAGTCCTGCTGAAAAAAAAAAGGAAATTTTAACGATCTGGACCCAGAGCTGCTCAAATAGGCTACTAGCCGACGAAGATCCTTGCTAGCAGAGCCGCAACAAACCCCTCTATACCGGATCGCACAGAAGGAGAAACCGGACGTGCGCAACGCTATCTTGCCGCCTCAGAAAAGCCTGCCCTCCTAATCGTGGGCGTGACTAAACTGAACTCCCGGTCGCCATTAGCCTCCTTGTAGCCGACACATAAGTAAAGCATACAAAACACATACCACCAAGTCCAGAATTAAACCGGAGCTGAGCCTCTTATAACGAGTTACCTCTCACATAGCAGCAATACCAGCAAATATGCAACTGCTCCTCAAGCCCCCAGTGCCTGCATATCTGCCTACCTTAATCCCATTAAGCCTAAATAGGATTGTATTAAAATAAAAAGTCCCATACAAATTTAACTGTAAAAGTGCCATATTCTCCTGACCCAAGAAAATTAAAATTAGGCCCTTAACTGAATTCAACACTACCCGGCAGCAGGGCAGCTCACTTGGTTTGAGAGGCACACCTCACATGGACCTGTGAAAATCAAAGACTAAATAATCCTACTCAGGCTTTCAAGACAGGGCAGCAGCAACAACTGTTTGGGACGCGCAGCGAGGATTATACCCAACAAGTTCCCAATTGCTTAAAAGCCACCACTGCTCTACTGAAGAGACTGACATGGACTACAGCTAAACCCCAGGAAGGAGCAGAGCAAACTCGCTCTGCTTCAAAATAATAAAATCTTGATTGAAGAATCTACTTTTAGACACCTAAACTTTACCACCACCTTGCTTTTAACGTAGGCAAAGAATGACTGGGGTTGGAGGGAAGGGGTGCTCTTTGCCTCCTCCTGCTGGCCAGGAGTGATATTCCCAATAGTAATTAGAGATGATCCGTGGACTCACTGTGTCATTAGAAAGTTTGTTTTGGACTAGACTGTCCCTTTAATACACTTTTAACTCTGATTACCTTGTTTCTAAGTCTCTGCAGACTGCACCCTTATTTTAGTTCTTTGGACAGACTTGCATTTTAGCGAATCAGTGCTTATGTCTAGGTAACTCCACAGGTGTGAGCACAATGTTACTTATAGGGCACACGTGAATTAAAGCCCTCAAGTCCTGAAAACTGTCAAAATGTATTCAGATAGGAGGTGGCCTTCAAGGGATTAGAACTTAGCATATGAGTCCACCTATGTTTAGCTTTCAACTAAGAACAAAAAAAAAGCAAATTTGATAAAAGTAAATTGGAAAGTTATGTAGAATTACATGCCCTGACTCATGAAAGTTTAATTTGGACTTGACTGTCCCTTTAATCAAAGAACAAAAATATATGGAGAAGCACTAAAAGAAGCTAAAGGTGCGGCAGTAAATAAAGATAGATATATTACTGGCTATGCCAATGATTTAATCGAACAATTAAATAGAATACATAAATGTAAAGATAGAATGCAAAATTGTAAAGATATTAAAATCGGACGTCTCCAATATAGTAAAACACACAGCGGTATATAAAAACACAAAATCTAGATAGACGTCCGATTTTAATATCTTTACATTTATGTATTCTATTTAATTGTTCGATTAAATCATTGGCATAGCCAGTAATATAGCTATCTTTGTTAATTACTGCCGCACCTTTAGCGCTTCTCCATATATTTGTTCTTTGACACTATCCTTTCTTCCCTATTTACTAGGGACTATAGGGTTGGAGTAGTTTGGTGCTCTCTTGCGCACACTTTTTATATTAACACTTTCATGTCCCTTTAATCAATTGAGGCCACAGATGTGGCACAATACCATAGAGATGGATATATATTGTCAAGCAGTTATTAGATAACTTTCTAGACAGATTTATCACTTAGGAGACCGATTTATAGCTTCTTGTGCACAAAAGCCAGAAAGCTGTCTGTGAAAGGCTGTGGGCACCTAACTAAACACCACTGATGAGCAAATGTCATGAGATTAAATAGATGTATGCAAAAAAAAATTTATTAATCCAGAGCAACTTTTTGCCCAATTTGACACAAACAAGTTAAAGGTTATGATCTGAAAGGTTACCGTGGAAAAGCAGAATTACAATTTGGAATGTCCTTTCAATGGTAACGTAAAAGTATGCTAAATAAATAGACATGGGCATTACATAAGTAGGAAGCAACTCGTTGACTTAGGGGCCGATCCATCCGTTTCCGCACAAGCCTTCAGGCTCGCCAGAAACAGGAGTTAAGAAGCAGCAGTCTTAAGACGGCTGCTCCTTAACTCGTCGCTTGCTCTGAGGCAATGGACAGCAATCATTCCGATCACATACGATTGGGTTGATTGACACCCCCTGCTAGTGGCCGCAAATCTGCAGGGGGCGGCATTGCACAAGCAGTTCACCAGAACTGTTTGTGCAATGATAAATGCCGACAGCGTCTTCTGTCAGCATTTATCGATGTGTGGCGGACATGATCACTATAGCAGATCATGTCCGTCCGCACTTTTCAGAGCTGGATTTATGCTACTAAAAAAAATAAATCACCAGACCAATATTTGGATTTGCACAGATCTTAGTGTAGTGATTTTTCACAAGCAAAAGTCTAGCTCCGAAAAGAGCAGAAGTCAAGAAGGGGCTGCCTACTTCCACATTCAGCAGCAAAATGCCCACATCTAATTTTAAAAACTAAATATACGTTATATGTTAGACATTTGTATCCAAAGCAAAGATTAGCCTGAGAATATGCAGATGTAGGTTTCATGGTATAAAATATTCACATTTTGAAGAAATAAGTATAATGTTTTAGTGTCTATTAAGTTAAGGGCACTAATATGTAACATTTTCCCCTAAGTTTAAAAGCATCTTATCTTTGTTCATATTTAATGTCTGTTTAAATCGTTATTTCACAGCATCATGGCAAGTATTGCTATGTTTTTTTCCCCTCTCGCTATAAAATGTTCTAAGGTTTAATGCTCCCATTCCACAGGAAGAGATAGGAACCTAAATAAATAAAACTCATCCCTCGTAATAGATCAAAATGTATTTTTGTTTTTTTTAAAAAAAGTTTTACATTTGGACAATAACACAAATTTCAAATTCCATATCAGCATTCGTATCAGTTTTAGGAAAAACAAAAAGAAGGTCATATACCCTAACAAAAATGTCAGCTAAGCCATGCATTCTGTGTCAGGAGGAAAATCTCAACCTCAAGAGCTTCAGAACAAAAAGCGGCAAACATTGCCCCTTATAAACTGAGGCTCCAAGGCTAATGTAAAAAAGGGCATTAAAACATCAAGGTTTTCATGTACTGGCTGTACACTTCAGAACACTGAACCAATAAAAACATAACTGTAGCCGCACTGGGGTGTTTAGATGGAGAGATAATGTCCGATTCTCTAGGGATCCCCAAAAGGCACTTCCCTATTCAGTCTTTGCCTAAGAATGTTCTTAAGGGGAAAAAAAAAAAAAAAAATAGTGCTAAAGAGAGGGCAACGACTTAGGACAGAAAAAATAAAAATGGGAAGAGGGACTGGGAATAAACACCCCAAAAATTTGGATTCAATGTGATCCAGGAAATCTGTGTGTCACAGAGTCTCATCTTTGCCTCTCTGCTTTTCTTCCACATCTGAGCTGTGGTCCTTGCCATCGTGGTTTCGCCTGTGCGTTCGCTCCTTGCTCCTACTGCGCTTGCGTGGTTTCTCCCTGCTGGTGCTGCGCTCCCGCTTTCTTGATTTTTCAGAGCTGTCTGTTCTGTCACGGCTGGTGCTCCGGCTTTTCTTGTTTGTTTTCTCTTTGTGCCTGCCAGACTTCTCCCTGCTGCGGCTGCGCCCACTGGCATTTCTGCTCGGACTTTTACTCTTCCGCTTACGGTCTCTGCTTCTGCTCCGACTGTGTCTCCTTTCTTTGCGAGAATCTCTGTCCTCTCGGTGTCTCTTGTCATCCCGGTCTCGTCTCTCTTCACTCCTTTTACGTTCCTTTGACCTGTCACGTGTTCGGTCAGTCTCCTTCTCTCGGCCGTTGCCTTTTTTCTCATGTTCTCTTTTTCTGCTCCTCTCATTTTCTTTCTCTCTGTCCCGATCCCTTCTGTCTGTTTTACGATCTTTGCTTCGGCTCCTTGTTCTGTGACGATCTTTGCTCTTGCTCCTCCTTCGATCGTTGCTCCTTGATCGTCTTTTGTCTTTGGTTTCTCGCTCTAAACGCTGTCGTTCCTTTTCTCTCTCAAGCTCTCTGTCGAAGTTTGTTGTTCCATGGTGATCTCTATGATGGCTCCTACTTCTCGATCTCCTGGGGGATCTGCGAGGACTCTTTGGAGTCCTAAAAATAGAAACAAAATATTTAAGCAGGGTTTTAAAGGCTTGACACATGGGTAAAAAATTATGCAAGCAAAGTCATATTACAATGCATTAACGAAACTCAAAACAATTACAGAAAAAAAAAAAAAAGATAACTTAATTAACCTATTCTTTAGGCAGGGTAGGGTTCAGTAGAATAGGTCTATTAGAACAAAACTAAGATCACAATAAACAGCATAGTTATCTCTTATTACCTAGATCTTCTCCTTTCTGCATGACGGTCAACTTCTTCAGCCTCCTCAGCACTTTCTTTCTTAACTTTCCTGGGCCTGGTTTTGATCTGCTGGTCAATGTGTTTCTGAACGGGTACTGGGATTCTAGGGAAGAGCGTGGAAAACCATTCCAGCTTGGTTAGGAATGACCGCAGCATCTCCCCAATAGTCATCACACAGCCGCCCCCGGCCTTTACATCAAGGTCCTGAAAAACACACAGGGCGGGGAGAAGACAGCTTGTGGTGAACATGAGGAACTCTTGTGACTGTCACACACGCAGATCTCTCAGAGGGCTTATTGCTCATCTAAATTCCAATGTGCATTTAGATAGAAATTACTGTAAAATGAGATCTAATGGATATGGGTTGGTGATAAAAGGCTTTTTGCATTTACTGGCCAATTAACGGCTTTACTATTTTGCAGAGACACAGTGGTCATTGAAAGAGAGGAAACCTGTAATTCATTTTTTTATTACTATTTCAAAGCAACACGTACAGATATGAATATTTTTTCTATATAGTCACACTGCACACCCATATTAGATTGTTTTTTCAGGGGGTGGAGAAAGCAAATCTCCTTTATCCTAATTCAATAAAAGGGCACTAGGAAGAAAAACAAAAAAATGTTCTATGTTGGAAGTGTTCTTATACATAACATGTACGGCAACTGTGTGTTCAGTCTGTCTAGGTGACTAAAGTGCATGAAGGAATGTGTTAAGGGGCCGGTGTGGGGGTGCTGCAGAAAAACTTTAGGTGGCCAATCAGCCATCTGCAGGATTTGTAGTCTATACACTTGCCCCTTGCCCTAGATATTCCCAGCCCTGAATGCAATTAAAGGCAGATTTAAGAGAATCTTGATGTAAAACTGCTTGCACTCACAAACACGAATGTGTTCAGATTAATTTCGCCCAAAACAATTGCTGCAGCACAAAGATCTAGACAAGAAAACAGTAGATTAGCTTAAATAAACAGAACGACTTGTTACATACTGAGCTAGCCTGGGAAAACGCCCCCTCTACAAGGACTCACAGTAACATTTCACTGAGATACACAAACAGTTCTCTATAAAGTGCAGGTTCTTTCACTGAGGCATGAATATGTCAAATACTACATTAACGTTTACTTGGGGCAGATATGAATGTAGAGACTTTAAACTTCAGTGTAGTAATCACGTGAAAAGAAAGGGAAGATTTGACTATTTTTGCTGTACAGAAGTCTGAACCAGAGCAGCTTGATTAGGCCCCATTGATATACAATTGGATTAGACTCTAGTTCTCATGCCTTGAGCATCAACAACTACATTGTCATTTCTGTGGGTTAACCCCTCAGCTGCCACAGAGGGCTGCAGCATAATGAAAAGCAAAGCCATCTATAACAACCTAGGGGTTATGGGTAATCTGCATCAGAATCATGCCGGTAAGTTTAGAAAAACATAATCTTAGCAATAATTGTAACAGTAGGAATAGTAAAAGCAAAACAAATCAAAAGTGAATTATTACCCTTGCGGACATACCTCTTCGTCATCAAGAAAATCTTCATACCAGTCCCATAAATCTGTAGGAGGCTGTGTGTATCTGAAACGGCAAGGAACAAATGTACAGTGGTTGAGTCCGTAGTTATGCAGGGTTTTATACTACAGGTCACTTAAAAGGATGCGGCTTCCTATAATGCAACATTATATGCGTCTTGTGAAAGCCAGAAAATATCTTTGGTGATTCAGAGAATACACTTAAAAATGCCTCAAATTTGTTTTGTTCCTATGATATTCCTTGTTCCCATGGTTGGAGATACCTAGGTAGGTAACTGGCAGGAAATAGTGCAAAACTGTCATACAGAGCACCAGACGCATGCACATCCCTGCCTTTTTAACAAACTATATCAAAAGAAAACTTTATAATAGAAGTACATTGTTTGGAAGCCGTTTAAAATCGCTGCTCTATCTGAATTATTAAAGGCAATGTTGGGTTTCATGCCCCTTTAACAAGATTACGTATATTTGTTTTCGAATAATTATCTTGTACAAAAATAGTTCCAATCAACCAGGGCACAGAACCAAGGAAAATGCTTAGTGCTCTTAAAGGGATATAAAAAAGCTCTTTCATGATTCAGGTAGAGCAGCAATTTAAAAATAACAAACTTGCTAATTTACTTCCATTAATCATTAGTCTTTGCTCTTTTTATATCTTGTTGAAAGCTGGGCAGTAAGCTCAGGAGTGTGCACGTATATGGAACACTATATAGCAGCCCCATTTGCAAGAGAAGAGACCTAGATGGCAGCACTGTTTCCTGCTATGTAGTGCTCCAGACACCTACCTACATATCTCTAACAAACAATAGGAACAAAGCAAATTTGATAATAGAATTAAATTGGAAAGCGTTTACATGAACAACTTATTTCCCCTCGGAGGGTGGGAGTGCCAGTTATGTCTTTAGGTGATCTGTGAACCTTTAGTTTGCCGTTTCGCTCTGCGCCACAGGGGACAACTCACCGTATATACATGAAACCAAGAGCTCTGATGTAGGGGGAGTCTGTGTGCGTAATGAGACCCATCACTTGCTTTCGGGTCAACTTCAAGGTAAACAGCTTGTAAAGAAGACAGAATGCAGTGGACACAATACCCCCTGTGCCCACCCCACGCACCTGAGAAAACAAAACATTACAAGTTACGGCTCCCTCATGCGACACTCACTGCACAGATCATATGTTATCCTGATCACTAATGTTTATCCACCAGTATTTAATGTTACAGCAATGCTTTTCACATACAAAAGTGCCCCATCTACAGCTGCAGCGCAGGAAACAAACAAACACCAGAGCACAAATAAATCACCTGTTCAGTGTACAACTCAGGTAAACAACATATATAATAATATTCACAGCCTGCTCCCCACTGTGCACGTTATGGCTTACTGCTGTTATTGTATCATTCAGGGGAAAAACCTGTAATCAGACAAATCCCAATCCGCCCAAACTGCGCAGCCCTTGGAAGGTTTCCCCAAGTAAAAATAAATATGCCCAGAACCAATGGGGGACAAGCCCAGTAATTTACATGAGAGTCTCTGCACAGCTGGCTTCTGAATCATTGTGAAGGAGATTAGAAACAGTGAAATTGTCTATCAATAGGACAATAGCAAATCTGATTTTCCAGTGAGAAGTCAGGCCTTAAAGGGACAGTGTATTGTAAAATTGGTTTCCCCTACCAGCAGAATAAAATGATTAAGAAAGTGTTCATTTGGGCTTATTTTAGTATATGAAATAGCCAGTTTTGTTCTTTGATACTACAACCCATTACAATGGGCTGAGCTCCAGAGGTTGACAAACCTGTTTTAAAACTTAGGAACCAGACAGTAGTATTTGTATATAGATATATGGAAAAATAACCCAAAGTTAGGAACCAGGGGTAAAATTCTAGGAGTCAGTGGCTCCTTGGCTTCTGGGTTTGTCGAGCCCTGGCTTACAGGGAAATCAGTTTTTATTATCACTTTCTATACATACACATGCTTCCTTGTTTTCTAAAGCCCTCTACTACGAGAGAACTATTTTATTACTTCTCCCTCCTTCCTAGGAATATAATCTCTTCTGATAACTGTTAACAGAGATATTGGCTATGTATTGACATTTTCAGTATAGGTGAAAAATAGGCAAATGCTACATCATAGGGAACAAATTAAAAAGGGTTGATAATGTTACAGGCACAGTTACACTACATTAAATACCAAATTTAAATAGCTTTTCTTCCACATGCATGGCATTTCTACAGTTTTCTCTGTCCTGAAATCAGACCCATACTGAACACATAGTGCGCTTTAAAATAAATAAAAACGGATTTCCGGCAAAAGGCCTATTCTACGTAAATTATAGATAAGTGGAATTCTGTGCCAATAGTAGTTTACGGGCATAATCACACAATCTCTCACTGAGCTCCGTAACACATGGCACGAGCCTACAAAACCTGTAGGAATAAAATGCATGAGCTGCCGTTGTGTGCAGCAGTTATAGCATCAAGATGAGGTAGCACGTACTTGTACTTACCCCCCCCGCACATGCCTGTCTGACCCGCCGTTTTTCTGCTTCCTTTCTCCCAGGGCTCAACATGCGTCACCTGTACACAAAATAAAAAACAATGATTAGTGGTGTCTCAGTACACACTTATTACAAGACATGCCTGTTGTGTTGCTATAGGACAACATATCAGACAAGTCTTAACGGTTTTAAAACAAATTAACATCCTTTTTCCTGCAATTCTTTATCAATAGCCAAACTTCACCTACTATATCCCTTTAATTCTAATAGTTAATTTGCGCTTTAGTCCTCAGAACACAAGGAGTGCATTGTTTTGCAGTTTTCAGTTAAAGCCAATTAAGGACATATTTTGAAGGTTAGATTTAAGAAGTTAGCAAGTGTTCTGGGAAATAGAAAATTGCTTAATTTTGAGAGCTAAAACTACATGAAAAAGGAGACAAAATACGCATAACAGTTTATATAACAATCAAGATGTTTATTGTCCCTTTAAAACGTGCATAAAAAAGGATAAAAAAAAATAAAATATCAATAATAGAACATTCAAATACCCCACGCTCAATTTTTCTGTGAGCCAAAAGTTTGAATTGTTCTCCAATCAGTGCTTTGCCCATATGGCACTTTTGTTATAGCTAGAGCACTGATTGGAGAACAATTCAAACCGTTGGCTCACAGAACAATTGTCTTTTGAAGTGGGTGGCTGAGAGTGAGGTATATGAATTTCATATCTATATTAAAAAGTAAGTTATAGCGCAACTGATGAATGGAACTCCATCTAAAATATCAGATATGCTGGATCTGATTTTATAAAGGGGAGAGTTTAACGTCATCGCTTTAACCACTTGCCCTAGAGCTGCTGAACATTCACTGTAGCAAAGGGATTAATCTATCAGGATGGCATCTTCATCGGACGTCCGTTCCAAAGCGCAGTTGTTTTGTTTTTTATTTAATACAAAAAAGTATGAGGAGCACAGATATAGCACACTGGCTGGCACCGTCTCTGATCCGCTCATAAATTCCCAAAGAATCTTAGAAGCAAATTACAAATCTTAATTAAAAAGGCTCACATTGGCTAGCTGCAAAATTTTACATTCACTGCTCGGAAAATCACAAGAGCTACAGCGTCTAAAATAATGCCACACCAAGAAACCCCCCCCCCCCCCAATATCTATCCGCAGATTTTATCAGAATCGTCACGTAATAAGACCATACAAGTAAAACGTCCATTCCCAAAACCCTTTTCGAGCTTAATGAGACGTTGCCAATGACATAGGTTTGCGCATGAACGCCAACTTTTCTAAGCGTCAGCAACAGGACACAGTAAGACACCAGCACAACAAGAGGGAGCACAGAGTTAATGGTGCAATAAAGACAAACTGAAGACAGAGCATGAAGTTTTACAAACTTCCCAATATTGAATCTGGATTTGCTGAAGAGTAAACCTAGGTAGGATCAGGAGCGTGCCCATGTTGGAAGCACTTCAGCTGTAGCAACTGACAGATCAAGATAAATATATAATAGTGTTCCCCACAGACAAATGTGCCCGCAGGATGGCAGAGAGGCAACCTACATTTATTTAATGACAAGGAGTTCAATAAACATTTTAACATTAGCTCATTTCAGTTTAAAGGAAATGAATCCCAGATATTTTCTTTAGGTTTCCAATTTACTTCTGTGTTTGATACCTAGGTAGCATCTGAAGCAGTACATGGCAGTGCCGACATCTAGTTGCTCTTGATAATGGATAACAATCTTGCAAAACGGCTGCCATATAGTGCTCTACACACGTGCACGAGTTATCCCTGTTTTTAAAAAAAGATAAGAGTGAAGAAAATTTGATAAAACAAATCAGCTAGGTGGTGCATCCATTAAAATGGTCCTGGGGAGAATAAAAAATATAAAGTGATTGGTTTCTTTAGGAGTTTCTGGCATCACAAGAGGGGTTTATCGTTGTTTGAACGCAACAGTTGTTACATACCACGTGATGGAAACACTGACGCTTATGTCCCTTTCCTAGTGTTTGACTGACTATGCAACCCAGAGTGATTTTGCCGCAATAAAAATGCTCATTTTTTATTTTAAATAACTGTCCTGTTTATTTTGGGGACAACTTTTTCAATTTAACCAGAGGTCTAATCTGTGGTTAAGTGCACTTAGCACAAAGTGAAACCACAAGCAATGGCTGGTTATTTAACGTCCCCCTGTAAATCGGGTTCATCTGTCCCTTTACGGGCCCACACTAAAATAGCGCTCCACTCGTAATCTAGCCCTATTTGTGTTCCGATATTTTACACAGAACTTTTTGTATTTTAATCCTTGTAATGTTATACATAAGTACTGAAGACACATACACGCTCCAGAGCCTAAGTGGCTGGCTCCAAAAAAAAAAAAAATGTCTTATTGTCTCCTAAATTTGAAACATCCTTGTCGACCCCTGCACTCATCGAAAGGAGCGAAGTTTAAAAAAAAAAAAAAAAAAAAAGGGATACCAATAGAAAGACAAACTGTAAATTAAAAAGTTTCTTCCCCTTTAAATAGCACGCTTTATGAAAATCATGTAAGTTGCACTGTCTGTGAAATACCTTTAAATAAGTGATTCTAAGTCATCTTTTCATTCAACCTATTTTCCCTCCCTCTAGGAAACGCGGCCTCTATGACCCAGCAGTCACTGGTGCCACAATTTAATATAAAATACACATTTATATTGCAAACAAGAACAGCAAACAAAGGTGTTAACCCATTCAGAAAGCATTCATACAGTTTATTAACCAGGGTGTTTAATGTCTCTCTGAGAACATCAGTTACATAACGTGCGGGGCTATGTTCATTACAGATTTAGATATGATCAGTTCGGCTTCTCCTTATGAAATCTGAATCTGCTTTTATAAACTTGTAAAACAGGACAGGTATAAGTAGGTTGAGGGAAAACAAGTGTGTGCGATACCAATAAGGATTTAGATAGGATGTAGGTTAAAAGGACAGTAAACATTAGTTTTTTTTTTATATATATTTACAAATTTTGAAACTGGCACTAGGAATAGTGGGTTTAGGGATAGGTAGATAAATTATCCGGTGCTGACCCTAAATATATATATATATATGCAAGAGGGGTTAGGTAAGGGAACCAAAAGGTTTAGGGTTTATTTAGCACTAGGTTGAGGGAAAACAAGTGTGTGCGATACCAATAAGGATTTAGATAGGATGTAGGTTAAAAGGACAGTAAACAGTTTTTTTTTTAATATAAAATGTTTCATTTTGTATTTAAAAACTTTGCAATATAATCTTGCAATCCATTGTATCTGCTGGAGTGTATTACACTGTTTGCAAATAGATCATTTACCTTTTTTTGTCATTTGCAATATCTACGTTTGCCAGATATAGCCCCACCTATACTGAAAATTAAATATGGCAGTATTGGCTATAGAAAAGGTATGTAAACAATAGAATGAATCACTCATTATGGGAGAGATATATGTTCATCCTTGATTGCTCTAAGTTTCAGCTTTTGTCTATACATAGAGATAAGAGTGTATATAGAGAGATAGATTTATCTGCTTTCCTTGCAAGTTAACCCCATTTAAATGAGTTGTAGTTTCAACAAACAGCTATTTCATTTACAAAAATAAACCCAAATTATCAACTCCCCATACATTTTACACCAGGCAGATGGTTTAACTAGTCATTGTAAACTAATTATGGGGATTTTTTTTTTTTTAAACAATAAACCGACCTATTAACTCTAAAAATGGAAGGCACTCATTATCCAAACAGGAAAAAACGTACTGACTTCACAAGCCTAACCCTAATCGGCCTAAGTAGGGGAGAATTACATAAACTGTTTAACAGAGAGCTCACAAACAAAATCACTGTAGCTAGATAGGTCTACTCTAGTAGCAAGTCTAGTAACCCAAAAACACAACTGGTGGAGAGAGTCTCACTAACAAAATCACTGTAGCTAGATAGGTCTACTCTAGTAGCAAGTCTAGTAACCCAAAAACACAACTGGTGGAGAGAGTCTCACTAACAAAATCACTGTAGCTAGATATGTCTACTCTAGTAGCAAGTCTAGTAACCCAAAAACACAACTGGTGGAGAGAGTCTCACTAACAAAATCACTGTAGCTAGATAGGTCTACTCTAGTAGCAAGTCTAGTAACCCAAAAACACAACTGGTGGAGAGAGTCTCGCTAACAAAATCACTGTAGCTAGATAGGTCTACTCTAGTAGCAAGTCTAGTAACCCAAAAACACAACTGGTGGAGAGAGTCTCACTAACAAAATCACTGTAGCTAGATAGGTCTACTCTAGTAGCAAGTCTAGTAACCCAAAAACACAACTGGTGGAGAGAGTCTCGCTAACAAAATCACTGTAGCTAGATAGGTCTACTCTAGTAGCAAGTCTAGTAACCCAAAAACACAACTGGTGGAGAGAGTATCGCTAACAAAAAGTGAAAGGGATTATCTATTACCCATTCCCCAGTTTTGCATAACCAAGAAATAAATTAATATACGTTTTACCTCTATGATCACCTTATATCTAAGCCTCTGCAGACTGCCCTTTATCTCAGTGCTTTTGCATTTTAGCCAATTAGTGCTGGTTCCTGCATAACTTTATGGGAGTGAGCCCAATGTTATTTATAAGACATGAACGAGCACTCTCTGGCTTTAGCGGAGTGAGCACAATGTTACCTATATGGCACACATGAACCAGCACTGTTTGGCGGTAGTTCACAGGAGTGAGCACAATGTTATCCACATGGCACACATGAACTAGCACTGCCTAGTGCATGGGAGTGAGCACAATGTTATCTATAAGGCACACAAACTAGCACTGCCTGGCTGCTGTGCGCTGGAGTGAGCAGGGTGTTGACACACATGAACTAGCATTGCCTGGTTGTAGCACACAAGTCTCCACAATGTTATCCACATGACACACATGAACAAGCACTGTCTGGTTGTAGTGCACAGGAGCACAATGTTATCTGTATGGCACACATGAACTAGCACTGCCTGGCTGTAGTGCACTGGAGTGAGCACAATGTTATCTGTATGGCAAACATGAACTCACAGAGTCTGGCTGTTGTACAAGATTTAAAAAGCACTGAGATAAGAGGTGGCCTGCTGGGCCTTAGAAACAGATTATATAGAATATTGATATAACAATGTTTGTGCAAAGCTGGAAAATAATGTAGTAAATTAGTTCTTTTTAAGCAATACAACAAATATACCATCCCTTTAAATGGATATCAAACCCAAATTATTTATTTCATGATTCAGATAAAGCAGCAATTTTAATCAAATTTCTAGGTTACTCCTATTATCATTTTCTTCCTTCTGTAATATTTTTTTGAAAGAGCAGGAAGGTAAGCTCAGGAGCAGGCCCATTTTGGTTCAGCACCTGGGTTATGCTTGCTGATTGGTGGCTAAATGTACCCAATCACCAAGTACTAACCAGGTCGCTGACACAAAAATGGCCAAGAGAATGAAGAAAAATTGATATCAGGAGTAAATTAGAAAGCTGCTGCGCTATCCGAATCATGAAAAAAAAAGTGGCTTTCATATCCCTTTAAAGGGACAGTCTACAATAGATTTTTTATTCTTTTTAAAGATATATAATCCCTTTATTACCCATTTCCCAGTTTTGCATAACCCACACTGTTATATTAATATACTTTTTACCTCTGATTACCTTGTATCTAAGAACCTGACAGCCCCCTGATCACATGACTGACTATTATCTATGGACTTCCATTTAGTATTGTTTTGCGCTAACTCTTAAATAACTCCCTGTGCATTAACACAGTGTTATCTATATGACCCACATGAACTTATCAGTCTCTTGTTGTGAAAAAGAATAAAAAAACATTTGATAAGAAGCAGTCCTTCAAGGGCTTAGCAATTAGCATATGAGCCTACCTAAGTTTTGTTTCAAATAAGAATACCAAGAGAACAAAGCAACTTTGATGATAAAAGTACATTGGAAAGTTGATTAAAATTACATGTCCTATCTGAATGATGAAAGTTTAATTTGGACTAGAATGTCCCTTTAAGTATGACTGAGGCACTATAGCTACACTGCAGGAAGTGCAACAGCTGTCAGAGCTTCCTTTAAGTGAAAACAAACTAAGTAAATAACAGGTGACTGCTATGTCGTTTTATTTCCCTCAGTTACATAATGTAATACCGCAGTATACAACTACCCACAATGCTTTGCCTCAGTGGGATTCCCTCAGTATCTAGAGAATGGGACACACTGGGATGCTCATTTACATATTACCCAGGATCCCTAGCACTACAGCGGTGGGTACCGTCTCCCGGTACAGGTGGGGAGAGCACAGGGAAGCCCCCCGCCCCAGAGCTCTTGCCTTGAAGTAGATCTCGTCCACCACCTCATGGTAGGTCTTGAGCTCGTACAGCTGCACCTTGAAGTAGGGCGAGGACAGGATGTTGGTGAGAATCATGGGGTTCAGGTTCATGGTCTTCTCGTTGCCCCATAGCGGCAGTACGTTACCGGTTTTCCCGGAAGACGCCGGCTTGCTGACTCCCCCGCCTGTCTGAGGAGGCTGCGGGGTCCCGGCCAAGGCGGCCGCCGCGCTGTTGTTCGCCATGACACACCGGAGCAAAAATGGCGGCCACCTCAGGAAGGACAGGAAATGACGTTAGAAGCGGAGGAAACCTGTGAAGACGCCGGGAGTGCGAGCCAATTAGATTGCGTATAATGTAAAGCCAATCACCGCTCTTGTACCAAACAGCCAATCAAAGCTTTCGGACGACAAATCAAAGGCGCGGACACATGGTTTAAATGTTTTCATCCCTGAATAGAGCAAACTTTATTGACAAACACTTTGATTTAGAGACAGAGTAAGTGCGTACAGCAGCCATATAACAATTATATTATTTCAGACCTCCCAATTGTACAAATGTTGGAAGATATGTTATTGTACTGCAGCTTACCGTACACAGGGGTCATGTGTCACTAGCAGGGCCATAGTAAAGCTACGGTTTGTTCTGGACCAAAGTGCCCAGGTCAGAAGCAGTGCATTCTGGGTATCCTTAGTCTGAACAAACCAAGAGTAAAGCATTATGGGTGATTATATTTTGCCCAGGTCAGAAGCAAAGCATTATGGGTACAGCCAGGGTTTGGGGTGGATCATTACAAAATATACATAATGTGCAATGGTATTTACATCAGTACTATAGATATATAAGCACTCAGGATAACCTGCTCTATGGCAGAACAATGTCTGATACTCACTATCATTATTTGCAAACCTCTTTCCCAATTAGTTTAAGGTGATCACATCTCTCAGACCCAGTATTCAGGGCACCTCATACATTAGAAGCCAGAAGTTTGTACTCAAAGGCACTTAGAATTCCTTTAAAATGATAGGCTCTTAAAGGGACATTAAACCCCACATTTTCTTTGATGATTCAGATAGAGAATACAATTTTAAAAAACTTTTCAATTTACATCTATTATCTAATATGCTTCATTCTCTTGTTATCCTTTGTAGAAAAATCAGCAATACACTTCTGGGAGCTAGCAGAAAGCCAATGACAAGAGGCATATATATATATATGCAGCAACCAATCAGCAGCTCCTGTGTCTACCTAGGTATCCATTTCAACAAAGGATATCAAGAGAATTTAGTAGAAATGTTTTTACATTATCTGTGAGGCATTTAGATCTGCATTAGTGAAATTACTGCAGTATAAAGTAATTAGAACATTATCCAACACTAAATATGGACCTTTTTATACAATTTAGCTATACAAATTAAATGTATTATTCTGGTAAGAAAAATGTGTATTTGTGTCACATCAGTTCCTAGGGGCCTTAGAAATAGATGTGCAGTTGTAGAAAATGTATTATAAATCACTTCTCCCACATAAATAAGTAAATATAATTCATATTATATTGCAGTAACCGCCCTGTGCAAGGATAACTGGGTAGAGTTATGTGTAAAGTAATGTACCAGTGATTGGAAGCTGGGCTTGTGCATTTGTTAGCATCATCATTAGGGTTGCCTATTCGGCCATGTTTTCCTGGACATTTATGAGTCACACATACTGCAGGGGGAACATGTTTTGAGCCCCTGGACATCACATGAATACAAAGCACAATACATGTCCCTCCCTGCAAACCCTACAGCATGTGTAACTGAGCACACTCTGACCTCATGATATACAACTAATTAATAATGCAAAACATGATATTACAGAAAAGTGAGAAATGAATGCTCTATTCTCGCACATCCTTCAAAAACCAGGACTGTCCCTTCAAGTGTGGTATTGATGGTAAATCAGTCACATGGTTCCATGATCCAGCGCACACAGTGATGTTGCAATTTGGTCCATAGGGACATGACTTATCATAAGTCTACCTAAATTCTCCTCTTGTCTTCTGCTGAGCTGCATAACTCCCCCTGGTGCTTGAAAGGTTACAGGAAGATTTGTGTAATTTTTATGCCAGTCTGGGTTCCGATGAGGCGAAACCTGTTGTTAATACTGACATCTCAGGGTGCACAGAGCAAGCACACAGCAGCTCAGCCCATATACTAAGTACCCTACTTTCACCATGTGTGATGCACCGTGATTGGTAGCCCCTGCAGCCCCCGTAAACATAAAGAAGTAGAGATAATTATAAAACATAAATGATACTTTCACCTTGTAGGGACAAGTCATACAGTCCCCACCCCCCACAACAGTAGGTAAAATGTAGTTAAGTGGTTCTTTATTCACAATTCTATTTCTCTTATACCCTTTAGAGTTGTCCTTAGAGATGTCAAATTGCCGCAAGGAGCAAATGACGTCCGCCTTCTTCCAACCTCCGCTGTATAAGCAAAGATACCAATTTGTGAGGACTTATGTGGACACGTACAAGCCTCAAAAGGTCAGTTTTACATATTTATTTTCTCTGTTCATCCATGTATAAGGTATCTGCATTTTCAAAATGTACAAATCATCATAACGTCACAGACACCATTATTTATGTGTGTAATAAAAACTTCTGAATAAATGCAGAAAACATTTTTGCATTCTAGAAAAAAATGCATCTTTCAAAACCAATCAAATAGCAGTATTTATATTTTGTGATAACCTTGACCCTATCTAGTTCCAGTTGAGGCAGTTGGATTTCTGCAACCGCTCTGTGAGCAACATTTTTTTACACGCCTCTGCTATAATAATAAACTGGCCCCTATTTACCCCGCAACTGGTATCCGAGCTTTGTTGGGACATACGCCTCAGCAGCACGATAACTAAACATTACAGAAGCTTTTATGCTAATACAAGTATACAAATATGCTTCTATTAAAAACTGAAAAGCACCTGTGCTTTTGTAATTTTGTCTTTTCTATCCCTTTTAGTTGAATGCATCACTTTCATTTACTTATGAGGACTGTGTTACAGGAAGTCCTTTAAAATCTGCATGTTTTGCTTATATTCATTTATTCAGCTGCCGATTTGGTGAATTCCGAGAGCGAGCGCTGAAAAAGAGAAAGGCGCTAAATAAATACTAGTTATTATTATTTCAAATGAGATGTACCATACCCCTGCAACCTGTATCCAGCCCAGTGCTGCTGCTTAACAAAGCCAGTGAGAGGCCGTATTGACAATTTAACATTTGCAGTGGAAAGTTCCTATTGACTCAGTGCAGCATATGTGCTGTAATCTTCCTAACTAGAGGCACATTGACCAGCAGTTGATTATTAAAGGGATAGTCTAGTCAAAATTAAACTTTCATGATTCAGATAGAACAGCAATTTTCTAATTTACTCCTATTATCAATTTTTCTTTGTTCTCGTGGTATCTTTATTTGAAAAAGTAGGAATGTAACCTTAAGAGTCGACCCATTTTTCTTTCAGAACCTGGGTAGTGCTTATTGATTGGTGGTTACATTTAGACACCAATCAGCAAGGGTTACCCAGGTGCTAAACCAAAAATGGCTGGCTCCTTAGCTTTCATTCTCTCTTTTTCAATAAAGATAGTAAGAGAACGAAGAAAGATGGATAATAGGAGTAAATTAGAGCAGCAATTTTAAGCAATTTTCTATCTGAATTATTAAAGAAAAAAAATTGAGTTTAGTGTCCCTTTAATATTTAAGAAATGGTAGAAGATTCTCCAAAGTATTTATGTAATCAGCTTTGTTCCTGTATTCTCCATAGGGTGCCTGTTACAGGGTTAATACATTTGCTATTTGGGCATCATTATTAAGAAAGTATCTTTATGCGAAATGCGTCTGATGTGTAGAGTCCTCATTTTACCCACAGAGTTTTTTTGACGTATGTTTACCTCTTGTTATAAAATCGAATACATTTCTGCAGCTTTTCCTCTATTACTTTGGATAATAATAAAGCGCTTTGCTCTGCAGGTGGCAGATCTGGGCTGCGGGGAGTGTTCTCTGCTCTGTAGCCTGAAGTTTTGGGACTGTGTTGAGCTGCTTGTGGGCTTGGACATTGATGAAGACGTTCTGAGAAGTAAAATGTAAGTATATTGGATTTGTTTATTGCAAATTAATGCACATTTCTTAAGGATAATATTTTATTCTAGGACTTGTATCATTGTCCATCAGAAGGTACTTTTTGTAGATTTCTATAAACAGAGTTTTCACAGGCAGTGCTTGTGGCTCTGGAGTGATATTTAAAGGGACACTGAACCCAAATTTTTTCTTTCATGATTCAGATAGAGCATGCTATTTTAAGCAACTTTCTAATTTACTCCTATTATCAAATTTTCCTTGTTCTCTTGCTATCTTTATTTGAAAAAGGCATCTAAGCTATTTGTTTGGTTCAGAACCCTGGATAGCACTTGTTCATTGGTGGATGAATTTATCCACCAATCAGCAAGAACAACCCAGGTTGTTCACCAAAACTGGTCTGGCATCTAAACTTACATTTTTGCATTTCAAATAAAGATACAAAGAGAATGAAGACAATTTGATAATAGGAGTAAATTAGAAAGTTGCTTAAAATTTCATGCTCTATCTGAATCATGAAAGAAAAAATTTGGGTTCAGTGTCCCTTTAACTGTCTGTTTTACCCCTTTGCAGGAGTTAAAGGGACAGTCTAGGCCAAAATAAACTTTCATGATTCAGATAGAGCATGTAATTTTAAACAATTTTCCAATTTACTTTTATCACCAATTTTGCTTTGTTCTCTTGGTATTCTTAGTTGAAAGCTTAACCTAGGAGGTTCATATGCTAATTTCTTAGACCTTGAAGCCCACCTCTTTCAGATTGCATTTTAACAGTTTTTCACCACTAGAGGGTATTAGTTCACGTATTTCATATAGATAACACTGTGCTCGTGCACGAGACGTTATCTGGGAGCAGGCACTGATTGGCTAGACTGCAAGTCTGTCAAAAGAACTGAAAAAGGGGCAGTTTGCAGAGGCTTAGATACAAGATAATCACAGAGGTTAAAAGTTTATTATTATAACTGTGTTGGTTATGCAAAACTGGGAAATGGGTAATAAAGGGATTATCTATCTTTTAAAACAATAAAAATTCTGGTGTAGACTGTCCCTTTAAGATCTAGCACAAACCAATGCTAAATTTAAGACAATAGGTAATAAACAGTCACAGTCATGTGATCAGGGAGCTGGAAGAAGGTTCCTAGATACAAGGTAATCACAGAGGTAAAACGTATATTAATATAACTGTGTTGGTTATGCAAAACTGGGGAATGGGTAATAAAGGGATTATCTATCTTTTAAAACAATAACAATTCTATGGTAGACTGTCCCTTTAAGCACACAATAATACACAATAGCTGGGTGGGGGCAGTGTAATACTCTCTAATATTATAGATTACTGAGAGCCAGTCAACAATAAATTATCTGCTGCTTTGCAGCGCTGCTCCATATCTGACTATTCTCTTCAAACAGCACATTGCTCTGGATGCACTGTGTTAAGGAAAACTTACACAGTGCAGCCAGAGCAAAGCTCTGTTTGAAGAGAATAGTCTAATGTGGAGCAGCGCTGCAAAGTGAAAGTGCTAAGAGTTCCTGTATGTGTCCTATTCTTTCTGCAGACCTGCTGCCTTTTTTTGCGATGACATCTCAGATCACAGCATGTTCTGCTTGGGGATTATAACATCAAAATCCAAAGCACAAAATAATTGCATAATTTAACATACATTTTATTTAATGATAATTTGTGCAATAAACAATGACAAATGTTAATATTAGCTAATTTAGCTTAAAATTGGCCTGGTGGTCAGTAAATTCAGCCGGGTGGTGCACCCTTTAAAAAGGTCCTGGGGAGAACACTGGGGTTAGTAATACACAAACGACGTGCTGTAATGAATACGTGCACACTCATTTTGCATTTTAATGCCCTCTTAAATATAATGTTCTGTTTTGTGCACAGCAGAGATTTTTTTAGCATTAAAAAAGTCTTGGCTTTATTTCATTCCCATTAAAAACACTCACGGTGGGATGTCTTGTAGAAGAAGGTGGGATAGAGCAACAACAGCTTACGCGTTTCACCTGTGAGCCGTAGTCATAGCCTAGTTACTGACCACCCAGCTAAAATGTAATCCAATGTCAAGCTAACATTATAAGAAAAAATCAAAGAAGGCGCCACATAGTGTAATACAGTAGGGTTCAACAATGATAAAATTGTGAATCAAAGTTCACTCACATTTTGTAAAGCACAATAAAGTGCTGTATGTGCAGGCCGGATCTTTAAGAGTAACCTGGTTAAGTCGCCTCCCGTATCAGAAACCGAGGGATGTGGGTCAGTCCGGTGTTCAGCTGTAATCGATGGATCCTGGGTTGGGATCTGCAAATGTCCCAACAAATGTGCAAAGAAGCAATAAAGTTAAAATAATGTGTTTATTGATAAAAACAGTAATACATTGACACGTTTCTCAGTTAAACACTGTTTCCTAAGGCTGATCAAGCTAACAAGGGACACTCGGGTTAAATTAAATGTTCATGATTCAGATACAGCAGTAATTTTAAACAACTTTCCAATTTACTTCCATTAAAAAAATGTGCACAGTCTATTTATATTTACACTTTTTGAGTCACCAGATCCTACTGAGCATGTGCAAGAATTCACAGACTATACGTATATGCATTTGTGATTGGCTGATTGCTATCACATGGTACAAGGGGAGTGGAAATATACATAACTTTGAAATTTGTTATAAAAAAATCTACAACTCATTTGAAGTTCAGACTAAGAGCTATTGCATTGTCTTGTTATCTTGCATTTGTTGATTATGCAAATCTAATGTGTTGACTGGTCCTTTAATATTAATAATAAATCACAGAAAATGTAGTATTACACTACCCCCAACTCGGTTACTATTCTGTGGAGATCACAAAGGTAGTATTTAGTAGCGGTGGCGCATGATTTCTCACATTCGTGCAATCACTGTTTTACTAGTCCTTTATAACAATGCTGGTTTTCTCCATAGGAACATCCTGTCCCCTCTTGTGACCCATTACCTGGAGCCCAGGAAGCGCTCGTTAACTGTAACGCTGTACAAGGGTTCTGTGACTCAGAAGGATCCGGCATTACTGGGGTTTGACCTAATAACCTGTATTGAACTGTGAGCACCACTCGGTATCCCATTCTCAAAAGCTATTTTTTAGTTGAAAGGGGAATAGTACTTATTATTTTTATCATGTATAGGAAAGTGCAGCAGTTTAAAATGTTACTATATTTGTGTTGCATGAAAAAGGTTAAAGACAGTAAACACCTTTAGGGTAGATTACAAGTGGAGCGCCAACAGTTGCGTAAGTGAAAAGGGGTTTATCGTGGCTATTTATGTGCATATTACAAGTTGAAAGTAAATACGTTGAACGTGAAACAGGATAGCACACTTTCAGAGCTCCGGTTTACTGTTACGCAAGACAAAAAAGTTGCAAAAAACATATAAAAAATACATTTAAAAGTACAGTTACATTCATAATAGCACTGTCTGATACATTGTTTAAAAAAAGTTATAAGGGTTCAAAGATACGAGGTCTCCATCAGAAATATTTATAGAAATATGTATTTATGAATAAAAAGAACATATTCTGTTATACGAAGAACATTGGAATGTTAAATAATTCATATTTCATGTGGGGTTAGCGCACTTGCTTAAACCTGATCGGGTTTACACGCGACTAAGGGTGTTATTCTCCCCCCACACACACATTTCGCTCTCCATTGAAGTCTTTGGGGGAATCCGTTAACGCGGTTGCAATATTCGAAGTTGGACTTTTTGCGCACATCAGATTAGTGCATGAGCAAAACATTTTTACTTCCACCTTGAAATACGCGTGCTACCCGATGCGTGCAAAAAGCTTTCTTCTAGTGGAGTTAATGCGCAAGCTACAGATTTACTCATAATCTGGCCCTTGTAATTACAAGACATTTCTGTTGTGTTGCTATAGAGTAACTGACTAGCCAAGTCTAAACACTTTAAAACAAATTAACATCTTGTTTACAGCAACTGTATTTCAATAGCCAAACTCCATGGAGGAGCTAATAAGAGCTTGAGTTCTCAGAGAGCAGGGCTAGTTACTGTCATTATGTTAGTATAAAGTGCTTTGTTTTGCAGTTAGATACAGATATGTAGCAGGGTTAGCTGTGAAGTCATCAGGTGCATTTTAAGTTTTTAGAACTAAAAAACCCACAAGTTTCAGAGCTAAATTACATGAAAATGAGGCTAAATACATAATGGAAGTATTTTTAATGAAGATAACTAAAGATCTTATATCAAAATCTATGGGTGTTTTATGCCTAATTAAAGGGAATATTACTGCGCAGTCCCTTTATAATACAATGAGAGAGGTTTCATTTGCGCCTCTCGTCTTTCTGCTTCTTGTTCTTCAGGATCGAGCATCTGCAAGAGGATGATCTGGAAAAGCTTCAGGATGTTATTTTTGGCTTCCTGGCGCCACGTTCTGTAGTGATCAGCACCCCTAATGCTGAGTTTAACCCTCTACTTCCCAACCTCACTTCTTTTAGGCACCCAGATCATAAGTTTGAATGGACGAGGGAACAATTTCAGAGCTGGTGAGAGGTTCCATTTCTCTCTATTGTGTACTCTGTGGTTAATGAGTCTCATTTTATCTGAACAACATCTGGCTTAAAGGGACAGTCTAGTCCAAAAACACACTTTCATTATTCAGACAGGGCATGTAATTTTAAACAATTTTCAAATTTACATCTATCACCAATTTTCCTTTGTTCTCCTGGTATTCTTAGTTGAAAGCTAAACCTAGGAGGTTCATATGCTAATTTATAAGCCCTTGAAGGACGCCTCTCGTCTCAGGGCATTTTGACAGTTTTTCACCACTAGAGGGTGTTAGTTCATGTGTTTCATATAGATAACACTGTGCTCAGGCACGTGGAGTTCCTAGGATCCAGCACTGATTGGCTAAAATGCAAGTCTGTCAAAAGAACTGAAATAAGGGGCAGTTTGCAGAGGCTTAGATACAAGGTAATCACAGAGGTAAAAAGTGTATTTCTATAACTGTGTTGGTTATGCAAAACTATGGGTAATAAAGGGATTATCTATCTTTTAAAACAATAAATATTCTGGTGTAGACTGTCCCTTTAAACCAAACTTTATTATTCATATACCTCATAGGTCTTTTCTTTAACTACACATAAAGACATAATCTAGCTGTGCATTGTGTGACTGTAATAACACATGGGCTTTTATTATGAGCAGCATGGAAGAAAGTCAGAGGATCTTATATTATTTTTCTTGCTTCTGCTAAGGGCACTAATACTAGAGAAAACACGACTGGTGACAGTGGTCAACCTTGATATGTTTAAAATAATAAAAAAAAATGATTTAAAGATACTATCTGCTTTAGCTAGAGGGATACTTTAAAGTTACGCATTTTCTTAAAGATGTGTTATTTTCAGATATATTATATTGAGTTAAACACATTTTTGGGCCAGATTACAAATGGCGTGCTAACAGTTACACACAAGTGGAAAGGGGTTTGGTGTTTACGCTCGTCGGGTTTAGCGCTTGTATTCTCTTACAAACTTATGGGTAGATTACGAGTTTTGCGTTATGAGCGGCTCGGTACTAACTTGCAAGTTATTGTCACCAATCACCTCCGTATAGCGATACTATGACAGGTTTTCATAAACCTAGCGTTAGCAGGCAATATGTGAGCTTTGAGCAAAATTGAGCTCTATACCGCACTCAAATACCAGCTCTACGGTGAGCTGGTTTTACGTGCTCATGCACGATTTCCCCATAGACATCAATGGGGAGAGCCGGCTAAAAAAGCCTAACAATTGCAATAAAGGAGCGTAAAGCTCCGTAACGCAGCCCCATTGATTCCTATGGGGAAAGAAAAGTTATGTTTACACCTAACACCCTAACATAAACCCTGAGTCTGAACACCCCTAATCTGCTGCCCCCGACACCGCCGCCACCTACAGTACACTTAATAACCCCTAATCTGCTGCCCCTGCCACCGCTGTCACCTACATTACACTTATTAACCCCTAATCTGCCGCCCCTGATATCGCCGCCACCTACATTACATTTAACCCCTAATCTGCCACCCCCGACATTGCTGACACCTACATTACAATTATTAACCCCTAATCTGCCGCCCCCGACATCGCCGACACGTACATTACAATTATTAACCCCTAATCTGCCGCCCCCGACATCGCCGACACGTACATTACAATTATTAACCCCTAATCTGCCACCCCCAATGTCGTCGCTACCTACCTACACTTATTAACCCCTAATCTTCCGCCCCCAACGTCGCCACCACTATACTAAAGTTATAAACCCATAAACCTAACCCTAACACCCACTAACTTTAATATAATTAAAAAAAATCTAATGCAAAATTCCTATCATTAACTAAATAATTCCTATTTAAAACTAAATACTTACCTATAAAATAAACAGGCAAGTTTGTATTTATTTTAACTAGGTAGACTAGTTAGTAAATAGTTATTAACTATTTACTAGCTACCTAGCTATTTACCTGTAAAATAAAACCTAACCTGAGTTACACTAATACCTAACCTTACACTACAATTAAATACATTACATTAATTAAATACAAGTAACTAAATTACAAAAAAACAAAACACTAAATTACACAAAATAAAAAAGAAATGATCAAATATTTAAACTAATTACACCTAATCTAATAGCCCTATCAAAATAAAAAAAAAACCCCAAAATAAAAAAAACCCTAGCCTACACTAAACTGCCAAT
Source organism: Bombina bombina (assembly GCF_027579735.1). Lineage (NCBI taxonomy): Eukaryota > Metazoa > Chordata > Amphibia > Anura > Bombinatoridae > Bombina > Bombina bombina. Next base: position 16,786,685 of record NC_069508.1, read on the forward strand.
AGCCCTTAAAAGGGCCTTTTGTGGGGCATTGCCCTAAAGAAATCGGCTCTTTTACCTGTAAAAAAAATATACAAACAACCTCCCAACAGTAAAACCCACCACCCACACAACCAAACCCCCCAAATAAAATCCTATCTAAAAAAAAACTAAGCTCCCCATTGCCCTGAAAAGGGCATTTGGATGGGCATTGCCCTTAAAAGGGCATTTAGCTCTTTTTCTGCCCAAACCCTAATCTAAAAATAAAACACACCCAATAGACGGCATCTTCTATCTTTATCCATCCGGCGCAGAGCGGCTCCATCTTCAAGACATCCGGCGCGGAGCATCCTCTTCTTTCCACGGCTAACGAAGAATGAAGGTTCCTTTAAGGGACGTCCCTTGAATTCTATCAGCCAATCGGAATTCAAGGGACGCCATCTTGGATGACGTCCCTTAAAGGAACCTTCATTCTTCGTAAGCCGTCGTTAGAAGAGGATGCTCTGCGCTGGATGTCTTGAAGATGGAGCCGCTCCGCGCCGGATGGATGAAGATAGAAGATGCTGTCTGGATGAAGACTTCTACCGGCTTGGATGAGGACTTCGGCCCGCTTGTATGAAGACTTCTCCCGGCTTCGTTGAGGACTTCTTGTCACTTGTATGAAGACTTCTGCCGCTTCGTTGAGGATGGATGTCCGGGCTTCAAAAACTGTAAGTGGATCTTCGGGGGTTAGTGTTAGTTTTTTTTTAAGGGTTTATTGGGTGGGTTTTATTTTTAGATTAGGGTTTGGACCGAAAAAGAGCTAAATGCTCTTTTAAGGGCAATGCCCATCCAAATGCCCTTTTCAGGGCAATGGGGAGCTTAGGTTTTTTTAGATAGGATTTTATTTGGGGGGTTTGGTTGTGTGGGTGGTGGGTTTTACTGTTGGGGGGTTGTTTGTATTTTTTTTTACAGGTAAAAGAGCTGATTTCTTTGTTAGTGTAACTCAGGTTAGGTTTTATTTGACAGGTAAATTTGTATTTATTTTAACTAGGTAGCTATTTACTAACTAGTCTACCTAGTTAAAATAAATACAAACTTGATTGTAAAATAAAAATAAACCCTAAGATAGCTACAATGTAACTATTATTTATATTGTAGCTAGCTTAGGGTTTATTTTATAGGTAAGTATTTAGTTTTAGTTAATGATAGTAATTTTTATTTAGATTTATTTTAATTATATTAAAGTTAGTGGGGGTTAGGGTTAGGTTTAGGGGTTAATAACTTTAGTATAGTGGCAACGATTTTGGGGGCAGCAAATTAGGGGTTAATAACAGTAATGTAGGTTGCGGCAATGTTAGGGACAGCAGATTAGGGGTTAATAATATTTAACTAGTGTTTGCGATGCGGGAGTGTGGCGGTTTAGGGGTTACTATGTTTATTCTAGTGTCAGCGATGTCCGGAGTGGCAGATTAGGGGTTAATAATTTTATTTTAGTGTTTGCGATGCTAGAGGGCCTCGGTTTAGGGGTTAATAGGTACTTTATGGGTGTTTAGTGTACTTTTTAGCACTTTAGTTATGAGTTTTATGGTACGGCGTTGTAGCATAAAACCCATAACTACTGACTTTCAGCTTACGGTATGGATCTTGACGGTATAAGCTGTACCGTTCACTTTTTGGCCGGACAGGCAAACTCGTAATACCGCCGCTATGGAAGTCCCATTGAAAAATGACTTTTTGAAAGCTGTGGTAGTTACGTTGCGTTATGGCCAAAAAAGTGTGCGGTACAGCTATACCTACAAAACTCGTAATACCAGCGGTAGTGAAAAAGAGCCATAACGCTGCTTCTTCACCCATAACGCAAAACTCGTAATCTAGCCGTTATTTATTTAAAACTTGCGCCAAAAGTTAAAAAAAAATATTGACAAAGGAAAGGCATAAAAAAATTAAATAATTAATAATAATTAATATATAATTTTATTTAGAGCTGCAACAACTAATCGGCATAATCGATAATAATCGATTATGAAAATAGTTGTCAACGAATCTCATAATCGATTAGTTGGTTTGCAATTAGTTGTTCTGTGCACAGCACCAGCTGCTTCACTCCAATGAGCTCCTGCACAGGGTATTGTGTTTTATGGTTATGTCCTTAGCCTAAAGGACGTCTACAGACATTTTACTTTTTCAGGACACTAAGTTTCTTTTTAAGTTTACAACTACTCCTGTGCAACCCAGAAATAAAATAGGAGTCATAATTTGTATTGTTTATATAAAATCAGGTGATTTATTTATATATATATATATATATGTGTGTGTGTGTGTGTATAGATAGATATATAGATATAGATATAGATATACATTTTTACCAAAATACCATCAGATATATATAGAAATATGTATTTATGAATCAGTAGAACATATTCTGCTATGTGAAGAACATTGGAATCTGAAATATTTATATTTTCATTTCGGGTTAGTGCACTTGAGAATATGCGATCGGATTTGGACGCGAGTAGGGTGTTAGGCTTTTTTTCCACTTTTCACTCTCCATTCACTTCTATGGGGAAATATGTTCGCGCACAAAAAACTTACTTCGTGCGGGAACGTTAAATAACGCTCCACTTGTAATCTGACCCAATATGTTTCAACATAAAAGTTCTTCCTTGGCTGTATCATTTTGGCTTCCTTTTAGAAGTTCATAATGGAAGTTGTTTGTATAAAGTAATCTGCATATGTTCTGATTTTGTTAGCTATCTAATAAGCAAAATGACTGTATCTAACATATTAAGGCACCATTTTTTATACCTTTCTATTGTCCTGTATATTCTTTCAATGCAAAATATATAGGTGTTCAGGATCCTTGATGGAAAAACACTTGCTGCTGATTCTGTGAATATTTTTTGTAGATACGGAACAGAAGCTTAGAAAATTCTGTAGCCCATGGAGACCGATCTCCTACAATTTTACCTCTGTCTCCTAACTGTTCTATATATTCTGCAAACAAACAGCTTAAGGATATGTCTATGTGTCTCTTTAAAGGGACACTGAACCCAATTTTTTTCTTTAGTGATTCAGATAGAGCATGCAGTTTTAAGCAACTTTCTAATTTACTACTATTATCAATTTTCTTCGTTCTCTTGCTATCTTATTAAAAAGAAGGCATCTAAGCTTTTTTTTTTGTTTAGAACTCTGGACAGCACTTTTTTATTGGTGGATGAATTTATCCACCAATCAGCAAGGACAACCCAAGGCGTTCAATAAAAATGGGCCGGCATCTAAACTTACATTCTTGCATTTCAAATAAAGATACCAAGAGAATGAAGAACATTTGATAATAGGAGTAAATAAGAAAGTTGCTTAAAATGGCATGCTCTATCTGAATCACAAAAGAAAAAAAATTGGGTTCAGTGTCCCTTTAAGTTTGCTATAAACTAAACCACTTCTGAACTAAAGTATATTTTCATTACTCTAATTATGCTGTTTATGTTGGTAGATTTTACAATATTTAAAGGAGGGAAACGACAAAATTAAAGGAAATAATACCAGCTGGATAACGATGAAAGTAATTGTGAGCTTATACGGCATTATGTATTGGGATTTCAGGGCCACAGCTGTTTCACAGCGCTATAATTACTCTGTGGAGTTTAGCGGTGTCGGGAGGCCGCCAGCAGGCTCGGAGGATGTTGGGTTCTGCTCCCAGATAGGAGTGTTTACTCGAAATTACACTGAGTCTGAGGACTTCATAAACAAGAAAAAGGAATGTAAAAGTGTTTATAAAACTGTAAGTATTGTCATGTTGGTGTTTTATTGTATAAAGAGGAATAATCAAATTGGCATAATAGGGCCTCTTTTAGTTAAACACACTGTGACATCAAACAAAGAAGCAGTGACAGATATCACTATCATTAGAACACTGTGACCCTAGCAGGGACTGATCCCATGAACATGTCACTGTCATTAGTACACTGTGACCCTAGCAGAGACTGAGCTATAAATATGTCACTGTCATTAGTACACTGTGACCCTAGCAGGGACTGATCACATAAACATATTACTGTCATTAGTACACTGTGACCCTAGCAGGGACTGAGCACATAAACATGTCACTGTCATTAGTACACTGTGACCCTAGCAGGGACTGATCACATAAACATATTACTGTCATTAATACACTGTGACCCTAGCAGGGACTGAGCACATACACATGTCACTGTCATTAAAACACTGTGACCCTAGCAGGGACTGAGCACATACACATGTCACTGTCATTAGTACACTGTGTCCCTAGCAGGAAATGAGCCCATAAACATGTCACTCTCATTAGTACACTGTGACCCTAGTAGGTACTGAGCACATAAACATGTCACTGTCATTAGTACACTGTGTCCCTAGCAGGAAATGAGCCCATAAACATGTCACTGTCATTAGTACACTACCCTAGCAGGGACTGAGCCCATAAACATGTCACTGTCATTAGTACACCGTGACCCTAGCAGGGACTGAGCACATAAACATGTCACTGTCATTAGTACACTGTGACCCTAGCAGGGACTGAGCACATAAACATGTCACTGTCATTAGTACACTGTGACCCTAGCAGGGACTGAGCACATAAACATGTCACTGTCATTAGTACACTGTTACCCTAGCAGGGACCGAGCACATAAACATGTCACTGTGGCCCTAGCAGGGACTGAGCACATAAACATGTCACTGTCATTAGTACACCGTGACCTTAGCAGGGACTGAGCACATAAACATGTCACTGTCATTAGTACACTGTGACCCTAGCAGAGACTGAGCACATAAACATGTCACTGTTATTAGTACTCTGTGGATGTAGCCTATATAATTTAGGTATGGCGTAAATTTTTCTTGTAGAATTTGCATATAGATTGTATATGTTTTTCCCCTGAGGTTTACAACGTGGTGTACCCAAGCCTTGTGGAAGAGAAGTATCTCCGCCAGGCAGTGTTAAGATCAGCTCTGTCAGAAGCTTACACCATGAAGTCAACTCTACTTGAGCGACTCTTTCCAGAAGAATATGAACCAGAAGAAAATTTTACAGAGACACTAAAAGAATCTGGAAGGACTTTGTTGTGGCCTCCCAAACAAAACACCATATCAGAGCCAAAGGAGGATAAGACTATAGAACCTTCCTACAAGGAGACATTGTACACATCCCTCTTAAAAAACTCTTCCATGTGCCAAAAGTGAAGGAACTTTGTGGCAGTTTAGATGTTCTGAGAAAAATGTTGGATGGAGAACCCCACATTTAACCACGACGGAGACGCAATTTTATATCCTCTAGATTAAAAAAAGCTTCTCTTATGATTTTGTATTTTACAGTTTGCAGTCAGTGTTGTGGAGTCCTCCACTTCTTTCTTGCGTCAATATTTTAAATATACCTTTTTGTTGTCCATTTGATGAGCTATCAAATGATTGATTGTTTTGTTTTTGTAACAACGCTGTTTTCTGTGCTGTGCAACAAAGCATGAGTGTTACGGTAATGGCTTGATCAAGTCGTTACATAAATAAATGCTTTGTGAAGTTTTTGTTGGCAATTCCGTACCTGTCTGACTTTTGGATACCCTTAGTACGCCTTTGAAATTCACCTGACTTGTCACAGTTTGTCTCTTTTGTTGGAGCTTATCTTCTTTTCATGAGAGCATACTGAGGTAGGCTCAGGTGTGTCCATGTGTCTTGAGCATTGTATGGCAGCAACTTTTAAAACAATGTATGTAGCAATGTTATAGTGCTCAACTCAAATGCAAGTCCCTAGGCCTACCTCGGTATGCTTTCAATGGAATTAAGCTAAGGTTCCACAAAGGAGACCAAAAGAAATGATAAAAGGAAACTGCTTTTTTTTTTAAGTGTATAATCGATCTGAATTATTAAAGTTTCATTTAGACTTCCATGTCTAATGTTTGCATCTAATGAAAACCATAATGCCCTGACGCCCCAAAAACCTGTTGTTTTCAAATCTAAACTCTTTCCATGACTCTATTAAGATACAGAGTCCTTAGGTATATGAGTTGTCCCCATAGTATCTAACATATTTGCACGTGTCCCTTGTTATATGTATCCTGACCTGTGTGCTTGTATAGAGGGGTATTCATGAATATGGTGCTACAACAAGAAGACATGAGGCTCGATCACAATACTTCAGAAAAGTTTATCAAATGTTTTATCCACAAATCTGTTGATAATCATTAGATACGTTTATTTAAAGAATTGTTATTGGCCCACGGTTAATAGAACACATTGGAAATGCAAAGATTTATGCACAGCTCCCATAAACCAGTTTGGACATTTACAATATTCTTTGCTGAAGGCTACAGACTAGAACCCAAATATCATGTTGTGGGAATCATTACTACTGCCCTTTGATACAGCCACTACGGTGAAACGCGTCAGTGGCGTCCCCCTCCCCCCCCCCCTTTTTTTTAACCCCTATTCTTACTTATATACTTTAAGTATTTAACTGGTATTAACAGGTATAAAATTATAATCTTTTATGAGGGTTACCCTCATCACTTGATGGAACACTAATGGCTCCCTAACATGAGCCTTGATATTCTCAATAGTAATATTCGGTAAACTAATAGGTATAGTCCTCTGGTATTTCCAGCGTTATAACTACTTATATTTACATCTATGTGCTTCATTATTTGGCAAACTACAAGGTGCCATATGGTAAACTAAAAGGTAAAGGTCTCTGGTATTTCCAGAGAGAGCTGGTATTAAAAGGTAATTTATTATAAATAGCTCTGAGGTTTCTCCTCACCATACTCTAAACGCCATTGGCTCTCTAACATGGGCTCTGAATGTTCCCAAGGTAGCACTTGGTAAACTAACAGTTATAGGTCTTTGGTAGTTCCAGAGAGAGCTGGTATTAATAGGTACATTATTATTAGGTCCAGTTGATACTCCATAAAGAGTATAAATCAACGTTACTTCTGCTAAAGCAACAATATATATGGTCTGCAGAATGTACACTGCTAACACTAGCTAGAGTAGGTTTATGTGTACAGTTAAGCTTGATATTATGCCATGCTCATAATAACCTCTTTAATTCTTTGACAATCTGCTCACCTTGTAGCTGAAGATTGTGTGTTACTTGGGGTCACTGTAGTATAGGTCTTATTTTTTTATCTTATTCTGTAGATTCTAATGTTTGAAGTTGGTTATTTATATGTTTTAATATTCTTTGATATTAGTTTTTTGTTTTTATCTTAGTTGTGCAGCTTATACCAGCCAGTTACCATATGAGACACCCTTACATGGACAATTTGCTTCCATCTTCAATGTAAGCCCTGGTTGATGAATGTTTTAATTTTAGAGTTTGAGTGAATGCCCATATATATATATATATATATATATATATATATATATATATATATATATAATATATATATATATATATATATTATATAGAAGAGGATGCCCATATACAGAGGAGGGTGCTCATATACATAGGTTGCCCATATACAGAGGAGGATGCTCATATACATAGGTTGCCCATATACAGAGGAGGATGCCCATATACATAGGTTGCCCATATACAAAAGAGGGTGCCTATAAACATAGGATGCCATATACAGAGGAGGATGCCTTTATACACAGGGATGCCTATATATAGAAGGGGTTGTCCATATACAGATGAGAGACCTTTATACACATCACTTCCTCTGCACACATGTTGGGTATTTCAGCTGCCCGTTACTGCACTGGGCCCTTATTGCAAACAACATGGTGGGCTGGATGTTCTGGAACCCATCTTTACATATGAAATCAATAAACTCTCCATGAAAGAAATAATTGCTCTCAACTCTCCACTTCAGTACAATATGGTTCCTGTTCATCTCTTCTTGAGACAAGACACACGGTTCTGTGAAAATAAAATCAATTTCCAAGTAAAATTAAGAATCCAAATAATTGTTAGCTTTACTAATACTATCTAGTTCTTTCTCCCTCATATCCTTATATTGCCGTCTCTTTTGTCTTACACTTTCTCCCTTCTTTTAAACACGCTCCATCCCCCTCCCTCAGATAGCTCTCTCACATCCCCATCTTGCTTGTCTCTGTCTCTCACTCTCTCCACTCCTGTTTCCTCACACACCCCTCTCTCTTTTCTCCCTATCACACCCTCTATTTCTCCTTTGTCTCACATCACCTCTTTTTCATATCATCTCTCCTTCCTTTCTTTTGTGAATCCCCTCACCCACTTTCTATCACATCCCACTCTCCCTCCTTTCTCCCTCACATCCCTCTCTCCCCATTTCTCCCTCACATCCCTTTCTCCCCCATTTCTCCCTCACATCCCTCTCTCCCCCCCCATTTCTCCCTCACATCCCTCTCTTCCCCCCATTTCTCCCTCACATCCCTCTCTCCCCCCCATTTCTCCCTCACATCCCTCTCTCCCCCTTTTCTCCCTCACATCCCCCTCTCCCCCATTTCTCCCTCACATCCCTCTCCCCCCCCCATTTCTCCCTCACATCCCTCTCCCCCCCCCCATTTCTCCCTCACATCCCTCTCTCTCCCCCATTTCTCCCTCACATCCCTCTCTCCCTTATTTCTCCCTCACATCCCTCTCTCTCCCCCATTTCTCCCTCACATCCCCCATTTCTCCCTCACATCCCTCTCTCTCCCCCATTTCTCCCTCACATCCCTCTCTCCCCCATTTCTCCCTCACATCCCTCTCTCTCCCCCATTTCTCCCTCACATCCCTCTCTCTCCCCCATTTCTCCCTCACATCCCTCTCTCTCCCCCATTTCTCCCTCACATCCCTCTCTCCCTCCCATTTCTCCCTCACATCCCTCTCTCTCCCCCATTTTTCCCTCACATCCCTCTCCCCCATTTCTCCCTCACATCACCCTCTCCCCCATTTCTCCCTCACATCCCTCTCTCCCCCCTTTCTCACTCCCTCTCTCCTTTCTCTTACAACCTCCTCTCACACCCTCTTTCCCTCCTTTCTCTCACATCCCCTCTCCCTCTTTATTCTCTGTCATAGCCCCTCTCCCTCCTTTGTCTCTGTCATACCCCCTTTCCCTCCTTTCCCTGTCTCAACCACCCCCATTTCTCCATCTCTCACAACACCACCCTGTTTTACCTATGCACGTTGGTGGCATTTCCCATTCTCCATCAGAGCAACGCACAACACTTGTGCCATTGAGGAAGTGATAGTCTTTGCACTGGTATGCAACTGTTGAGCCAATCATATGGAAATCCTGCGTTGAGCTGATCCTTGCATTCCTAACCACGGGAGGAGGACCACATCCCTTCAACGCTTCTGTGGAAGTTCAAGGTTATCTTATGTGAAACAGAAAATTGTAAAATCCATAACTTCAAAACAATAAGCTAGACAAGATGACTCCTGAAAATAGATCAGTAAAAGGTTATTACCTGTCTTACTGCATGTGGGGTAAAGGATTTGGCCCCTGTCCACCGCCCCTTCAGTTCAGAGTGCTCTGACATGTCATATCCATCGCTACACATGAATTCCACTAGGTCACCATGCAGAAAAAATAGAGTTCATCTCAAAACTCCATTTGAACTTAAGGTTTCTGGATCTCATATGGTCCGAGGTCACAGTGCAGGGCTCTGTCATAGAGATCACAAAGGTGAAAAATACAGTAATACAGAGAGAAACAAGTAGCTGATCTGTATAGCAGACGTGTCTATTAAATATTTCCTTTGGATTATTCTTGAAATCTGTACGGTGCTGCACCTTTTTACAGACAAACTGTTGGCCTAAACACGAGACTAAAACTATCTTCTAATGAGCGGATCTGACTACAAATCAGGTCACCTTCCTCAATGTGACTGTAAAATAACGAAACTCAAAATGTTAAACAGCACATAAAATATTTCTTTATTTATAACATTATTGCAATATATATTCATTATTTATTTTGCTGTAAAAATACATTTTTCTACTTTCTTCTAGGAAGGTTTAGGTTAATACGGTTATCTACTTATCTGTGAACTCGTGTTTTTCTCGCTCCTCTCCTTCAACTGTTCTCTCTAATAATTTGCTCTCTTAAAGTGATGGTAAACTCTCCCCCTTTCTAAAAACAGATCCAGAATTTAGTGATTATAGATGGAGTTTAATTCAGCAGTTGCAATTAAGATGCGCTATAACTTACTTTTCAATGTAGATATGAAATGCAAATGCATTTTTCTGTGAGCTAAAGGTTTGAATTGTAGTCCAATCAGCTCTCTAGCTAAAACAATGGGCGCCCCAAAGGGGAGAGCGCTTATTGGACAACAATTTAAACCTTTAGCTCTGAGAAGAATTATTTAAAGTGGGCGGCGAGGGCGGGGTATCTACATTGAAAAGTAAGTTATAGCGCATCTTCATTACAACTGCTGAATTAAACTCCATCTAAAATATCACGAATATTCCGGATCTGTTTTTATAAATGGGAGAATTTACCATCACTTTAAAGGTGGATAATCAGTTTTGCATCAACAATCTTGATAGGAAAATAATTACTTGTAATAGCAGTGGGCATGCTGGGTAGTTTAGGGGGCCGTTTTATCAATGGTCTGTCTGACATGATCCGCTCTGGTGAACTGCTTGTGCAATGCCGCCCCCTGCAGATTCGTGGCCAATCAGCCGCTAGCAGGGGGTGTCAATCAACCCGATCGTATCTGATCGGTTGATTGCTGTCCGCCACTCAGAGGCGGCAGGCAAGTTAAGGAGCAGTGGTCTTAAGACTGCTGCTTCTTAGCTGTTTACGGCGAGACTGAAGGCTCGCGCAGAAACAGGAGGATCAGGTTCCATTTGGCCCTTGATAATTCGTCCCCAAAGTGTCTATATTATTGTGCATGTATATTTAGCTATCAGATGGAGATTAGAAAAGAATACCTGTTTAATAAATTATTAATTACTATGACAAATCAGTGCTAAACCACTAAGTGATGGTAAACGTGAGCAGAAATAATTAATATATTTAATTTTTTTGTATGAAACACTTTCTCTCAAAATGGAGGAGGAAGTTATTGTTTTTTTATTCTTTATTTTTATTTCCTGGCCCCTTTCCTCCCCCCTCACAATGCGCTTTTTTAAGCTTCTGGATTTGGAGGCAGCACATCCTATCTCAATCCTGCCACAGAGCCTGTTATAGCTAAAGGAGGTTCGCTCCCGGAGACATCTTGCGCATGCGCAGGTCTGTTATCCATTTAGCACGACTAATCACTGATAACTGATGCTGTAAATAATCTTGTGAGCCCTCTATACTTCAGACTTACCTAAACATGTTGGCAGCTCAGACCAGGCACCTCCTGTACATGTCACAGCTTTTGGGCCCCTCCATTAAGTAGTAGCATTGACACCTGTATTCCACAGAGGAGCCACCTCTATAAGAGGCCAACGGTGCATCTATAAGCTCCCATTTTTCACTTCTGGGGGAGTACTGCAAACCTCTGTTTTGGCTGAACAAAAATGCAAACTGTTTACATAGATAATCTCATCCTAATGACATCTGTAAACCGGACTGAGCACACAAACATGACACTGTCATTAGTACACTGTGACCCTAGCAGGGACTGAGCCTATAAACATGTCACTGTCATTAGTACACTGTGACAATAGCAGGGACTGAGCACATAAACTTGTCACTGTCATTAGTACCACTGTGACCCTAGCAGGGGACTGAGCACATAAACATGTCACTGTCATTAGTACACTGTGACCCTAGCAGGGAATGAGCCCATAAACATGTCACTGTCATAGTACACTGTGACCCTAGCAGGGACTGAGCACACAACTTGTCACTGTCATTAGTACGCTGTGCCCTAGCAGGGACTGAGCACATAAATATGTCGCTGTCATTAGTACACTGTGAGCCCCAGCAGGGACTGAACACATAAACATGTCACTGTCATTAGTACACTGTGACCCTAGCAGGGACTGAGCATATAAACATATCACTGTCATTAGTACACAGTGACCCTAGCAGGGACTGAGCACATAAACATGTCACTGTCATTAGTACACTGTGACCCTAGCAGGGACTGAGCACATAAACATGTCACTGTCATTAGTACACTGTGGCCCTAGCAGGGACTGAGCCTATTAAACATGTCCCTGTCATTAGTACACTGTGACCCTAGCAGGGACTGAGCACATAAACATGTCACTGTCATTAGTACACTGTGGCCCTAGCAGGGACTGAGCCTATAAACATGTCACTGTCATTAGTACACTGTGACCCTAGCAGGGGACTGAGCACATAAACATGTCACTGTCATTAGTACACTGTGACCCTAGCAGGGACTGAGCACATAAATATGTCGCTGTCATTAGTACACTGTGAGCCTAGCAGGGACTGAGCCCATAAACATGTCACTGTCATAGTACACTGTGACCCTAGCAGGGACTGAGCACATAAACATGTCACTGTCATTAGCACACTGTGACCCTAGCAGGAACTGAACACATAAACTTGTCACTGTTATTAGTACACTGTGGCCCTAGCAGGTAATGAGCATATAAACACATCATTGTTATTAGTATACTGTGGCCCTAGCAGGGACTGAGCACATAAAAACGTCACTGTCATTAGTAAACTGTGACCCTAGCAGGAACTGAGCACATAAACATGTCACTGTCATTAGTACACTGTGACCATAGCAGGTACTGAGCACATAAACATGTCACTGTCATTAGTACACTGTGACCCTAGCAGAGACTGAGCCCATAACCATGTCACTGTCCTAAGTACACTGTGACCCTAGCAGGGATTGAGCACATAAACATATCTATGTCATTAGTACACTGTGACCCTAGCAGGAACTCAGCCCAATAACATGCACTGTCGTTAGTAAACTGTGACCCTAGCAGGGACTGAGCCTATAAACATGTCATTGTCATTAGTACACTGTAACTCTAGCAGGGACTGAGCACATAAACATGTCACTGTCATTAGTACACTGTGACCCTAGCAGGGACTGAGCCCATAAACATGTCACTGTCATTAGTACACCGTGACCCTAGCAGGGACTGAGCACATAAAACATGTCACTGTCATTAGTACACTGTGACCCTAGCAGGGGACTGAGCACATAAACATGTCACTGTCATTAGTACACTGTGACCGTAGCAGGGACTGAGCACATAAACATGTCACTGTTATTAGTACACTGTGACCCTAGCAGGGACCGAGCACATAAACATGTCACTGTGGCCCTAGCAGGGACTGAGCACATAAACATGTCACTGTCATTAGTACACTGTGACCCTAGCAGGGACTGAGCACATAAACATGTCACTGTTATTAGTACACTGTTACCCTAGCAGGGACCGAGCACATAAACATGTCACTGTGGCCCTAGCAGGGACTGAGCACATAAACATGTCACTGTCATTAGTACACCGTGACCTTAGCAGGGACTGAGCACATAAACATGTCACTGTCATTAGTACACTGTGACCCTAGCAGCGACTGAGCACATACACATGTCACTGTCATTAGTACTCTGTGGATGTAGCCTATATAATTTAGGTATGGCGTAAATGTTTCTTGTAGAATTTGCATATAGATTGTATATGTTTTTCCCCTGAGGTTTACAACGTGGTGTACCCAAGCCTTGTGGAAGAGAAGTATCTCCGCCAGGCAGTGTTAAGATCAGCTCTGTCAGAAGCTTACACCATGAAGTCAACTCTACTTGAGCGACTCTTTCCAGAAGAATATGAACCAGAAGAAAATTTTACAGAGACACTAAAAGAATCTGGAAGGACTTTGTTGTGGCCTCCCAAACAAAACACCATATCAGAGCCAAAGGAGGATAAGACTATAGAACCTTTCCTACAAGGAGACATTGTACACATCCCTCTTAAAAAACTCTTCCATGTGCCAAAAGTGAAGGAACTTTGTGGCAGTTTAGATGTTCTGAGAAAAATGTTGGATGGAGAACCCACATTTAACCACGACAGAGACGCAATTTTATATCCTCTAGATTAAAAAAGCTTCTCTTATGATTTTGTATTTTACAGTTTGCAGTCAGTGTTGTGGAGTCCTCCACTTCTTTCTTGCGTCAATATTTTAAATTTACCTTTTTGTTGTCCATTTGATGAGCTATCAAATGATTGATTGTTTTGTTTTTTGTAACAATAACGCTGTTTTCTGTGCTGTGCAAACAAAGCATGAGTGTTACGGTAATGGCTTGATCAAGTCGTTACATAAATAAATGCTTTGTGAAGTTTTTGTTGGCAATTCCGTACCTGTCTGACTTTTGAATACCCTTAGTACGCCTTTGAAATTCACCTGACTTGTCACAGTTTGTCTCTTTTGTTGGAGCTTATCTTCTTTTCATGAGAGCATACTGAGGTAGGCTCAGGGTGTGTCCATGTGTCTTGAGCATTGTATGGCAGCAACTTTTAAAACAATGTATGTAGCAATGTTATAGTGCTCAACTCAAATGCAAGTCCCTAGGCCTACCTCGGTATGCTTTTCAATGGAATTAAGCTAAGGTTCCACAAAGGAGACCAAAAGAAATGATAAAAGGAAACTGCTTTTTTTTTTTAAGTGTATAATCGATCTGAATTATTAAGGTTCATTTAGACTTCCATGTCTAATGTTTGCATCTAATGAAAAACCATTAATGCCCCTGACGCCCCCAAAAACCTGTTGTTTTCAAATCTAAACTCTTTCCATGACTCTATTAAGATACAGAGTCCTTAGGTATATGAGTTGTCGCCATAGTATCTAACATATTTGCACGTGTCCCTTGTTATATGTATCCTGACCTGTGTGCTTGTATAGAGGGTATTCATGAATATGGTGCTACAACAAGAAGACATGAGGCTCGATCACAATACTTCAGAAAAGTTTATCAAATGTTTTATCTACAAATCTGTTGATAATCATTAGATACGTTTATTTAAAGAATTGTTATTGGCCCACGGTTAATAGAACACATTGGAAATGCAAAGATTTATGCACAGCTCCCATAAACCAGTTTGGACATTTACAATCTTCTTTGCTGAAGGCTACAGACAAGAACCCAAATATCATGTTGTGGGAATCGCTACTACCGCCCATTGATACAGCCACTACGGTGAAAACGCATCAGTGGCGTCCCCCTTCCCTCCCCCCCCCTTTTTTTAACCCCTATTCTTACTTATATACTTTAAGTATTTAACTGGCATTAACAGGTATAAAATTTTATTCTTTTATGAGGGTTACCCTCATCACTTGATGGACACTAATGGCTCCCTACCATGAGCCTTGATATTCTCAATAGTAATATTCGGTAAACTAATAGGTATAGTCCTCTGGTATTTCCAGCGTTATAACTACTTATATTTACATCTATGTGCTTCATTATTTGGCAAACTACAAGGTGCCATATGTAAACTAAAAGTAAAGGTCTACTGGTATTTCCAGAGAGAGCTGGTATTAAAAGGTAATTTATTATAAATAGCTCTGAGGTTTCTCCTCACCATACTCTAAACGCCCATTGGCTCTCTAACATGGGCTCTGAATGTTCCCAAGGTAGCACTTGGTAAACTAACAGTTATAGGTCTTTGGTAGTTCCAAGAGAGAGCTGGTATTAATAGGTACATTATTATTAGGTCAGTTGATACTCCATAAAGAGTAAAATCAACGTTACTTCTGCTAAAGCAACAATATATATGGTCTGCAGAATGTACACTGCCTAACACTAGCTAGAGTAGGTTTATGTGTACAGTTTAAGCTTGATATTATGCCATGCTCATAATACCTCTTTAATTCTTTGACAATCTGCTCACCTTGTAGCTGAAGATTGTGTGTTTCTTGGGGTCGCATGTAGTATAGTCTTATTTTTTTTAATCTTATTCTGTAGATCTAATGTTTTAAGTTGGTTATTTATATGTTTAATATTCTTTCATATTAGTTTTTTGTTTTTATCTTAGTGTGCAGCTTATACCAGCCAGTTACCATAAGAGACACCCTTACATGGACACTTTACTTCCATCTTCAATGTAAGCCCTGGTTGAAGATGTTTTAATTTTACAGTTTGAGTGAATGCATATATATATAATATATATTATATATATATATATATATATATATATATATATATATATATAATATATATATATAATTTATATATATATATATTACTATATAATATATATATGTATATATATATAATATATATATATATAAGAGGATGCCCATATACAGAGGAGGGTGCTCATATACATAGGTTGCCCATATACAGAGGAGGGTGCTCATATACATAGGTTGCCCATATACAGAGGAGGGTGCTCATATACATAGGTTGCCCATATACAGAGGAGGATGCCCATATACATAGGTTGCCCAAAGAGGGTGCCTATAAACATAGGATGCCATATACAGAGGAGGATGCCTTTACACACAGGGATGCCTATATATAGAAGGGGTTGTCCATATACAGATGAGAGACCTTTATACACATCACTTCCTCTGCACACATGTTGGGTATTTCAGCTGCCCGTTACTGCACTGGGCCCTTATTGCAAACAGCATGGTGGGCTGGATGTTCTGGAACCCATCTTTACATATGAAATCAATAAACTCTCCATGAAAGAAATAATTGCTCTCAACTCTCCACTTCAGTACAATATGGTTCCTGTTCATCTCTTCTTGAGACAAGACACACGGTTCTGTGAAAATAAAATCAATTTCCAAGTAAAATTAAGAATCCAAATAATTGTTAGCTTTACTAATACTATCTAGTTCTTTCTCCCTCATATCCTTATATTGCCGTCTCTTTTGTCTTACACTTTCTCCCTTCTTTTAAACACGCTCCATCCCCCTCCCTCAGATAGCTCTCTCACATCCCCATCTTGCTTGTCTCTGCTCTCACTCTCTCCACTCCTGTTTCTCACACACCCCTCTCTCTTTTCTCCCTATATCACACCCTCTATTTCTCCTTTATCTCACATCACCTCTTTTTCATATCATCTCTCCTTCCTTTCTTTTGTGAATCCCCTCACCCACTTTCTATCACATCCCTCTCTCCCCCATTTCTCCCTCACATCCCTCTTCCCCCATTTCTCCCTCACATCCCTCTCTCCCCCATTTCTCCCTCACATCCCTCTCTCCCCCCCATTTCTCCCTCACATCCCTCTCTCCCCCCATTTCTCCCTCACATCCCTCTCTCCCCCATTTCTCCCTCACATCCCTCTCTCCCCCCCATTTCTCCCTCACATCCCTCTCTCCCCCTTTTCTCCCTCACATCCCCCTCTCCCCCATTTCTCCCTCACATCCCTCTCTCTCCCCCATTTCTCCCTCACATCCCTCTCCCCCATTTCTCCCTCACATCCCTCTCTCCCCCCTTTCTCACTCCCTCTCTCCTTTCTCTTACAACCTCCTCTCACACCCTCTTTCCCTCCTTTCTCTCACATCCCCTCTCCCTCTTTATTCTCTGTCATAGCCCCTCTCCCTCCTTTGTCTCTGTCATACCCCCTTTCCCTCCTTTCCCTGTCTCAACCACCCCCATTTCTCCATCTCTCACAACACCACCCTGTTTTACCTATGCACGTTGGTGGCATTTCCCATTCTCCATCAGAGCAACGCACAACACTTGTGCCATTGAGGAAGTGATAGTCTTTGCACTGGTATGCAACTGTTGAGCCAATCATATGGAAATCCTGCGTTGAGCTGATCCTTGCATTCCTAACCACGGGAGGAGGACCACATCCCTTCAACGCTTCTGTGGAAGTTCAAGGTTATCTTATGTGAAACAGAAAATTGTAAAATCCATAACTTCAAAACAATAAGCTAGACAAGATGACTCCTGAAAATAGATCAGTAAAAGGTTATTACCTGTCTTACTGCATGTGGGATAAAGGATTTGGCCCCTGTCACACCGCCCCTTCAGTTCAGAGTGCTCTGACATGTCATATCCATCGCTACACATGAATTCCACTAGGTCACCATGCAGAAAAATAGAGTTCATCTCAAAACTCCATTTGAACTTAAGGTTTCTGGATCTCATATGGTCCGAGGTCACAGTGCAGGGCTCTGTCATAGAGATCACAAAGGTGAAAAATACAGTAATACAGAGAGAAACAAGTAGCTGATCTGTATAGCAGACGTGTCTATTAAATATTTCCTTTGGATTATTCTTGAAATCTGTACGGTGCTGCACCTTTTTACAGACAAACTGTTGGCCTAACACGAGACTAAAACTATCTTCTAATGAGCGGATCTGACTACAAATCAGGTCACCTTCCTCAATGTGACTGTAAAATAACGAAACTCAAAATGTTAAACAGCACATAAAATATTTCTTTATTTATAACATTATTGCAATATATATTCATTATTTATTTTGCTGTAAAATACATTTTTCTACTTTCTTCTAGGAAGGTTTAGGTTAATACGGTTATCTACTTATCTGTGAACTCGTGTTTTTCTCGCTCTCTCCTTCAACTGTTCTCTCTAATAATTTGCTTCTTAAAGTGATGGTAAACTCTCCCCTTTCTAAAAACAGATCCAGAATTTAGTGATTATAGATGGAGTTTAATTCAGCAGTTGCAATTAAGATGCGCTATAACTTACTTTTCAATGTAGATATGAAATGCAAATACCCCGCCCTCGCCGCCCACTTCAAATCATTTTTCTGTGAGCTAAAGGTTTGAATTGTAGTCCAATCAGCTCTCTAGCTAAAACAATGGGCGCCCAAAGGGGAGAGCGCTTATTGGACAACAATTTAAACCTTTAGCTCTGAGAAGAATTATTTAAAGTGGGCGGCGAGGGCGGGGTATCTACATTGAAAAGTAAGTTATAGCGCATCTTCATTACAACTGCTGAATTAAACTCCATCTAAAATATCACGAATATTCCGGATCTGTTTTTATAAATGGGAGAATTTACCATCACTTTAAAGGTGGATAATCAGTTTTGCATCAACAATCTTGATAGGAAAATAATTACTTGTAATAGCAGTGGGCATGCTGGGTAGTTTAGGGGGCCGTTTTATCAACGGTCTGTCTGACATGATCCGCTCTGGTGAACTGCTTGTGCAATGCCCCCTGCAGATTCGTGGCCAATCAGCCGCTAGCAGGGGGTGTCAATCAACCCGATCGTATCTGATCGGTTGATTGCTGTCCGCCACTCAGAGGCGGCAGGCAAGTTAAGGAGCAGTGGTCTTAAGACTGCTGCTTCTTAGCTGTTTACGGCGAGACTGAAGGCTCGCGCAGAAACAGGAGGATCAGGTTCCATTTGGCCCTTGATAATTCGTCCCCAAAGTGTCTATTATTGTGCATGTATATTTAGCTATCAGATGGAGATTAGAAAAGAATACCTGTTTAATAAATTATTAATTACTATGACAAATCAGTGCTAAACCACTAAGTGATGGTAAACGTGAGCAGAAATAATTAATATATTTAATTTTTTTGTATGAAACACTTTCTCTCAAAATGGAGGAGGAAGTTATTGTTTTTTTTATTCTTTATTTTTATTTCCTGGCCCCTTTCCTCCCCCTCACAATGCGCTTTTTTAAGCTTCTGGATTTGGAGGCAGCACATCCTATCTCAATCCTGCCACAGACTGTTATAGCTAAAGGAGGTTCGCTCCCGGAGACATCTTGCGCATGTGCAGGTCTGTTATCCATTTAGCACGACTAATCACTGATAACTGATGCTGTAAATAATCTTGTGAGCCCTCTATACTTCAGACTTACCTAAACATGTTGGCAGCTCAGACCAGGCACCTCCTGTACATGTCACAGCTTTGGGCCCCTCCATTAAGTAGTAGCTTTGACACCTGTATTCCACAGAGGAGCCACCTCTATAAGAGGCCAACGGTGCATCTATAAGCTCCCCATTTTTCACTTCTGGGGGAGTACTGCAAAACTCTGTTTTGGCTGAACAAAAATGCAAATGTTTACATAGATAATCTCATCCTAATGACATCTGTAAACCGGACTGAGCACACAAACATGACACTGTCATTAGTACACTGTGACCCTAGCAGGGACTGAGCCTATAAACATGTCACTGTCATTAGTACACTGTGACAATAGCAGGGACTGAGCACATAAACTTGTCACTGTCATTAGTACACTGTGACCCTAGCATGGACTGAGCACATAAACATGTCACTGTCATTAGTACACTGTGACCCTAGCAGGGAATGAGCCCATAAACATGTCACTGTCATTAGTACACTGTGACCCTAGCAGGGACTGAGCACACAAACTTGTCACTGTCATTAGTACGCTGTGCCCTAGCAGGGACTGAGCACATAAATATGTCGCTGTCATTAGTACACTGTGAGCCCAGCAGGGACTGAACACATAAACATGTCACTGTCATTAGTACACTGTGACCCTAGCAGGGACTGAGCATATAAACATATCACTGTCATTAGTACACAGTGACCCTAGCAGGGACTGAGCACATAAACATGTCACTGTCATTAGTACACTGTGACCCTAGCAGGGACTGAGCACATAAACATGTCACTGTCATTAGTACACTGTGGCCCTAGCAGGGACTGAGCCTATAAACATGTCACTGTCATTAGTACACTGTGACCCTAGCAGGGACTGAGCACATAAACATGTCACTGTCATTAGTACACTGTGACCCTAGCAGGGACTGAGCACATAAATATGTCGCTGTCATTAGTACACTGTGAGCCTAGCAGGGACTGAGCCCATAAACATGTCACTGTCATTAGTACACTGTGACCCTAGCAGGGACTGAGCACATAAACATGTCACTGTCATTAGCACACTGTGACCCTAGCAGGAACTGAACACATAAACTTGTCACTGTTATTAGTACACTGTGGCCCTAGCAGGTAATGAGCATATAAACACATCATTGTTTTAGTATACTGTGGCCCTAGAGGGACTGAGCACATAAAAACGTCACTGTCATTAGTAAACTGTGACCCTAGCAGGAACTGAGCACATAAACATGTCACTGTCATTAGTACACTGTGACCATAGCAGGTACTGAGTACATAAACATGTCACTGTCATTAGTACACTGTGACCCTAGCAGAGACTGAGCCCATAACCATGTCACTGTCCTAAGTACACTGTGACCCTAGCAGGGATTGAGCACATAAACATATCTATGTCATTAGTACACTGTGACCCTAGCAGGAACTCAGCCCAATAACATGCACTGTCGTTAGTAAACTGTGACCCTAGCAGGGACTGAGCCTATAAAAATGTCATTGTCATTAGTACACTGTAACTCTAGCAGGGATTGACATTTGACTGATGGAGGACTTCCGGTGGGGGCGGAGCCGTTAGACACGCTGTACGGCTCACGGTGCTCTAGAGAAGGGAGCTAGGAAATCTCCCCCGGCTAAAAGTTGCTTGCACTATCCGGGAATCCTTGGGACCGGCTGCAAGTTCCACAGACGCTGTCTACGTCTGAGCTGAGGAAGCCCTTGACTGGCGGAAAAGCCTGGCGGTGGATACCGCAACTACCGCAGAGGAAAACCGGCAGACCGAAGGAAAAGGACAGTAAAGTCGGGTAAGAGAAATATTACCCGTGAAGTGATTGGCCTTGCTGACGGGAGTAGCCGCTTGTAGGAGGGGGTAGCCTGCCTGCAGAGAGATCTGTAGGGAGCCCGCGCCCTCCTCGCGGTGAAGAGTGTCACAGCTGCATATTTGTTTGGCCTGACTGCCCCGATAGCGGGAAGGAACCCCCGGCTTTACCCTTACAAGGGTTTTCAAAGCGGACTGCCAAAGGTTTCTCTATACCCTATAAAGGTACACCTGGTTACAGGGCATAGCGTGTACATATGGGATATTTTAGGCTCCTATGAGCTGAAGATTCACAGGAGGTGGTGAAGGCTAAGTGATTCATTGAGGGATTGAATTAACACAAAGTCCTAGGGAGAAGTGTTATTTCCCCTATTCTGTTGAACTATCCTCCCGCCCCCCTTCTCCACCGTATTTATCACCCTGTTGATGGTTTGGGGGGGTAACAGGGAGCCTGAAGCGTCCGGGGGGGGGGGGGGGGCCTAAAAAAAAAAAAAAAAAAATTTAGGAGTACCTCTCACAGCAAAAAGTGCCAAAGTACAACTGTCTGGTTTATAACCGATGGTACTTAAAATTGCCACAATTAGCTTATAAAGCTGGACTTTATCTCAAGATACAAGACGCAACAGTACATCGGTCCCTGAGTATTTTGAAAATTGGTGTTTCTTATTATCCAGGTTATTTCTACACTTCCTGCAGGCTTATAGAGAGCCAAGAGACTAGGCCTGGGCAACCTGGCTTTTTTTTCCCTCAAGCTGCATATTCCTCAAGATTGGTGCATTTATCTGCTGTTTAACAGACTCCCTCTTTAGGAGAGAAGAGAGAGAGGGATTTAGATGGTTAATTAATGGCTAAAATTGAGTTAAATATATTGACCCTGGTTTTTCTTTTTCTTTTTTTTGTTTTTCTTATGTCGATATTGATGGGTATATGCAATTGCTCTTCTGTTAGCATAAGCTCATTAACTGCTTTTGAGAAATGATTCACTATAACACCATAGATATCTTGGTTAAATTATGAATGTTTAAGGGATATGGCCCTTATTGATTAATTGCTGATTTTTACAGGTGTCCGCTTCTCATAATTATAATTTGGGTGAGATATTAGGCCGTAACTACACTAACCCTTATGAATATACACTCACAGTCTTTAGTTTAATACACATTCACGCTTATAATAAAAAAAAAAAAAAAAACACATACACACACTCGAACCAGAAAATTAACTTGGTCCCTTTTGGATTTGTTCACTTTTTCTTTTTCACATTTTCTTTCATTTTTTTGCTTCTCACATTCACTATTAGTATTCACAAAATATATGGAAAGATATATTATACACACGAAACAGAGTTCTCCCATAATGCCACCCAAGGGCAAGGATAGAAAGGTTAGGAGTGCGGATACCTCATTGGACCCCGTATCAGAGGGGGCTATATCCCATGTGGACATTGGTAGTTTAGTATCTCAATTAACCGATGTTTTTACCCCACAATTTGATATCATTAAGAAGGAGCTCAGCAGTATTTCAACAGATATTATCTCTCTATCAAACGAGGTTAAGCAATTCGCTTCAAGGATATTAGAGGCGGAAAATAGGATCTCTGACTTAGAGGACCGGGTCAATGTACAAGATAAAGTAATCCAAGATTATGATGGCAAGATTACTGGTTTACAATTCCGTCTGGAGGATCTTGAGGATCGCTCCAGACGGAATAATATAAGAATCATTGGTCTTCCTGAGTCCCCTGAGTATGAAGATCTTATAAAGGTTACTTCTTTATTATTACCCAAAGCTTTAGGTTTCTCTGAACAACAATTACCCTTAGAGGTAGAGAGAGCTCATAGGGTCGGATATAGTAGAACAAATATGGCTAGGGGTGATAGAAGCAGAATGTGCATTTTTAAGTTGCTTAGATTCCAGGACAAAGTAAATCTGTTAAAAGCATATAGAAAGATGGGCGAATTTGTATTTGAAAAAAACAAGCTATTAATGTTTCAAGATTTCTCAATAGAAACATCTACCAAAAGAAAACAGATGATTCCGCTATGTACTAAGATTATTGATAAAGGGTTTAAGGCCTGGGTTGTGTACCCCGCAAAGATATGCTAGACAGAAAATGGGGGTTAGACGAATCCTCAATAATCCCCAAGAGGCCCACGAATTTATTAGTACCCTATAATATACTAGGGGAAAATAATTCCAGGTTTAGATAGGGGAATTTATGCCAAGTAAGATGGATATGCAATGTGTTTGGGTACGCGCTGATCTTTGGTGCGTTTTTTTTTTCCTCTTATTATTACTTGTGCTTACTATACGAGGATTATAGATATGTTTTGATATCTGTGGGGCACACTGATAACGTTAAATGAAGGAAAGAATCTATAATTGTTGTTGAGCACTTACAATTTTAAAATTGAAATTATGTAAGTAAGAATAGAAGCGCTATGTGTCCCTGGGTAAGCGCTGATTTTTCTGTGTGTTTTTTCTTTTTTTTCCTCTTTATGTAACCTTATGATGATTATAGATATGCTCTTGAGATTGCAGTGGCGCATGGACAGAGTTAAATGAGAAAAAGAATTTATATTGTTGTTGAGCACTTAATTATTTTTAAAATTGAATTTCTCACAGGTATAGAACGAGCAGTTTTCCTTTTCATTACGTAGGGTTTCCCTTTTTTCTCTTTTTTTTTTTTTTTTTTTTTTTTTTTTTTCTTCTCTCTCTCTCTCTCGCCGGCCTCTCTCGCCCCTCTCTTCCCCCTCCCACACTGGGGGCTAAAGTTAATTTAGACCATAGCTAAAAATAGCTTTTAAGTGTACCTATATTTTTAATATGTTTAATGGCCAGTTAGGATCAATATGCTTTCTTGGAATTGTAGGGGGCATTACGTCGCCCAAGAAAACGCAAATTGATTATTAAACATCTGCCTGAAGTTTAGTCCCAATATTGTGTTGTTACAGGAAACACATTTGAATCTGCAGAAGCTATGAATTAAAGTGTAAAGGGGTAGGGGAATGTATTGCAGCTCCAGGGAGTTAAAAGAAAATCAGGGGTAGCCATTTTGTTTCATAAAATTTAGAATTATAATATTGTGAAGAAGGAGACTGACCCAGAGGGAAGATACCTGATACTACATATTCAGATTAATAGATGTAATTTTATCATCTGTAACATATACGGTCCCAATTCTTTTTCGCCCATTTTCTGGGAAAATATTAGAAGTAAATTATTTCTGTTTTCAGCAGCTAATTTAGTTTTAGGGGGGGATTTAAATATGACGTTATGCCCCATTTTAGACAGATTGTCCTCAAAAAACCTACGAGAAAATAACAAAGTAGCAAAATATTTTAAGTCTTTTTGTCATGAATTGAAATTAATTGATATATGGAGATTTAAAAATCCAGAAGTCCGTAGCTTTTCATGTGAGTCTAAAACCCACATGACATTCTCGAGGATTGATATGTTTCTAATTTCTAAACCGCTTGCCTTATGCAGATCAGAAGCAAATATCTATGATATTGCTATCTCTGATCATGCGGTAATCTCTTTCACTTTGGTGGCCATCTCCCCCCCTAAGGCCCAAAATACGTCTTTTTTTTTCCCCCGATTTTTGACGGATAGTCCTAAGTTCAGCAACTGGTTAAAACAGAAGTGGAAGGATTATGTTACCTTCAATATAGGACAATTTAGTAAACCAGAGGTATTCTGGGAAGCAGCGAAAGCTGTATTAAGGGGGGAAATTAAGCTTTATTTATCTACTTGGAAGAAGAAAAAGCTGGAGCAAGAATTACAGTTAACAGCACAAGTTAGAAATGCGCTTAGAAAGTTTTATCTCGATCAGACAAGAGATAACTGGGATAGATATTGCAAATTGAAAAGGGAAAGAGATATCTTCTTCAAACAAAGGTCACAGGAAGATGAATTGAAAATAAATTATCAATTCAGAGGTCATTACGGGGCCTCAGCTAAATTTCTGGCTAAAGTAGCTAAGGTGAGAAAAAGTAAGAATATTATCTCGACTATTAAAAGGGGGAATATAAAATATACTAATACAGAGGATATTAGTCAGACATTTTTTAACGTATTCCAACAGCTTTATGCAGAAACACAGGTTAATGCGGACAACGCATTAAATTTCTGGGCGAGTGTCAATCTCCCCAATATTTCGGAGGAGAGTTTATCAGAGCTTAATAGACCTATTTCAGAGGAGGAAGTTCTTGAGGCTATACAATCAGCCAATCTTAATAAATCACCAGGACCAGATGCTATTCCGATAGAATTTTATAAAATTCTGAAGGAGGAAGTAAAATTATCATTAGTGAATCTGTTTAATTATTATTTTTCTGCTGGTAATTCTATGTCTAATTATTTTTCGGCTGCCCGTATATCTCTGATTCTAAAGAAAGGTAAGGACCCGGAAGATCCAGGGTCATATAGGCCTATATCAGTACTCAATGCTGATTATAAATTGCTGACTGCTATTATTTCGATTAGGCTGGCCAAGGTATTAGACGGGATTATCCATCCAGATCAAACTGGATTTATGAGGGATAGGAATTCGCTTAAGAATATACGTCAAGTGACTACATTTCTAGATTATGCATGGAATTTAGATCCCAAGAACGAACAATCTAAAAAGATTTCTGAAGCAGCTATCCTAACAGTAGATGCTGAGAAGGCCTTTGATGCAGTGAACTGGAACTATTTATTTACGGCATTGGAACGATTTGGATTCAAGAAACAGTTCCTTGAATTCGTCAGGAATTTATACAAAAATCCGATTTCATTTCTCTGCATCAATGGCCATTCCTCCCCTTATATCTCACTTAAAAGAGGGACAAGACAAGGGTGCCCCCTCTCCCCTTTACTCTTCAATTTAGCTTTGGAGCCTTTTGCTATCTTATTGCGGGATAGGCTACTAGGGGTTCAACTCGGTTCCTTTAGTTTAAATACTCTCTTATATGCGGACGATCTGTTAATATTCTTGGACAAGGCGCAATATTCCATCCCCATATTGTTACAATTATTTAAAAAATTTTCCTCCTTCTCAGGTTATAAAATAAATTTTGATAAGAGTGAACTCCTCTGGGTAGATAAGAAAGGATCCAACTGGAAAGATCACCCCTTTAAAGTGGTTGAGTTCTTTCGATACCTAGGTATTACCTTTCATAGAAACCCAACAATTTGGTATAGGTTAAATTTCCCTCCGATATTACAAAAAATTAAAAATGATCTCGAAAACTGGGCCTCGCTTCCCATCTCATTGTCTGCTAGAATTAATCTGATTAAATCTATTATCTTTCCTAGAGTTCTATATCTGCTCCAGAATCTCCCGTTATTTATGACCAATAAAGATATTGGTAATGTACAGTCCTGGGTATCTAAATTTATATGGGGTAATAAGAAGCCAAGGATTAGTCTTAGTAAACTGATGCAGAAACGTCCTAGGGCAGGCCTGGCCTTGCCAGACTTCAGGCTTTACAATTTGGCTAGCTTGGTCAAACTGGCCCTCGATTGGATCACAGGGGTAGATAAGTTTGTGACAACAGAGCTAGAATTGTTCCTCATCTCCCCCTTTTCATTGAAAGCGGTTCTTCATTGCCCGGTACCAAAGTTACCCTTAAATCTTAGTAAACTAATTTCCCTTAAAAATGTTATTATAGCTTGGCAAAAAACTTGTCGAATATTAAAAGTCTCCTCATCCTTTTCTGAATATCTCCCTATAGTAGGTAACCCTGAATTTACCCCGGGCTTAAATCAGAGAGTGTTTAGACTATGGGCCGAAGCTGGACTGATTTATGTTTATCAGTTATTTGATGATAATCAGTTACTACCCTCAGAATTATTATTTCAAAGGTTTAATCTACACTGTTCGAATTTATTTGCTTATTTTCAACTAAGGCACTACATATTCACACAAAAATGGAATGTGGAATTTCTAAGAGATTGGATAGACATTAAAAATATTATCCGGCAATTCTCTCTGGGTCAGTCTTCGATATCACTGATCTATGATATCCTCCTGGCTAGACAGGGTGAATTAGGTGTAGATAACCTATATAACTTCTGGAAGAAATATTTGCCAGAACTAGGGGAGAACAGGATTGAGCGAAGCTTCACAGAGTTAGAAAAATTACAAGTTTCTATATCATGGAAAGAAGCGCATTTAAAACTAGTCAATAATTATTATCTCTCCCCAGATAAAATGGCCAGATTTTATCCTTCTCAGAATTATGCTTGCCCAAGATGTTCCTTGGATAGGGCGGATATTTTTCATATGTTTTGGTCTTGTCCAAAGATTCAACAATATTGGCAAAAGATAAGATTCTGGTATAGTAAAATCTATAGAGATATGGCATCATTCACGGCTGATGAGGTAGTTTTTCTAACTAATGCTGAGTTACGCCCTAAGAGGGCGATAAAGATATTTAACACAATTATTATAATTGCGAGACAGTTAATCACTAAAGGCTGGAAAGATCATACAGCTCCTAGAATCACAGGGTTCTTGAAAGAAATCCAGTTCCAAATTTTATTTGAATTTGAATCCTTTCATACTAAATTCACAGCTGAACGTAAGGTCAGGGCTTTTCTTCTGGATTGGTCTCCATTAATTATTTCTTACCCATTACAGATTCAAAGACGTATTTTACAACCCTTCTTAAACTCTATAGCTTTTTTGGAATTGGTTATATTAGAAGTATTCCCGTCAACATGGATATCGGGTCCCCGGGAGATAACACTATGAAATAGTAATTGTGAAATAATAAGTAAAGAAAGAGAAGAGGTGGGGTTAGTAGGGGAGGTGGGGGTGGGTGGGGCGGGCGAGGGAGAGAGGTGTATAGAATAGAGAATTTTTTCTTCTTTTTCCCTTTTTTTTTTTTTTTTTTTTTCTCTCTTTTTCTTTTTTCCCCTCCTCATTAGTGGTTTAAATATTTATAAAATTTCCAGCGATATAATTGACTAGATGCTAAAAAGTCAGGTATTAGTATTCACTTGTTTCTTTGTATGTTTGCTTGATATTATTCATTATTGTCATTATTGTATTTCTGTTTTTCTATATGTATGATGGCCTTGCATGGCATAATGAAATACAATTCGACATATATTTACTTTTTATGTTCTTTCTGTTGCTGGAATCAATAAAGATATTTGAAAAAAAAAAAAACTCTAGCAGGGATTGAGCACATAAACATGTCACTGTCATAAGTACACTGTGACCCTAGCAGGAACTGAGAACATAAACATGTCACTGTCATTAGTACACTGTGACCCTAGCAGGGACTGAGCACATAAACATGTCACTGTCATTAGTACACTGTGGCACTAGCAGGGACTGATCACATAAACATGTCACTGTCATTAGTACACTGTGACCCTAGCAGGGACTGAGCACATAAACATGTCACTGTCATTAGTACACTGTGACCCTAGCAAGGACTGAGCCCATAAACATGTCACTGCCATTAGTACACTGTGGCCCTAGCAGGGACTGTGCACATAAACATGTCACTGTCATTAGTACACTGTGGCCCTAGCAGGGACTGAGCACATAAACTTGTCACTGTCATTAGTACACTGTGCCCTAGCAGGGACTAAGAACATCAACATGTCACTGTCATTAGTATGCTGTGCCCTAGCAGGGACTGAGCACATAAACATGTCACTGTCATAAGTACACTGTGGCCCTAGCAGTAACTGAACACATAAACATGTCACTGTCATTAGTACACTGTGACCCTAGCAGGGACTGAGCACATAAACATGTCACTGTCATTAGTACACTGTGACCCTAGCAGGGACTGAGCACATAAACATGTCACTGTCATTAGTACACTGTGACCCTAGCAGAGACTGAGCAAATAAACATGTCACTGTCATTAGTACTCTGTGACCCTAGCAGGGACTGAGCACATAAACATGTCAATGTTATTAGTACACTGTGACCCTAGCAGGAACTGAACATATAAACTTGTCACTGTTATTAGTACACTGTGGCCCTATCAGGTAATGAGCATATAAACACATCATTGTTATTAGTACACTGTGACCCTAGCAAGGACTGAGCCCATAAACATATCACTGTCATTAGTACACTGTGACTCTAGCAGGGACTGAGCATATAAACATGTCACTGTCATTAGTACACTGTGACCCTAGCAGGGACTGCGCATATAAACATGTCACTGTCATTAGTACACTGTGACCCTAGCAGGGACTGAGCCTATAAACATGTCACTGTCATTAGTACACTGTGGCCCTAGCAGGGACTGAGCACATAAAAACGTCACTGTCATTAGTAAACTGTGACCCTAGCAGGGACTGAGCACATAAACATGTCACTGTCATTAGTACACTGTGACCCTAGCAGGGACTGAGCACACAAACTTGTCACTGTCATTAGTACACTGTGTCCTAGCAGGGACTGAGCACATAAATATGTCGCTGTCATTAGTACACTGTGAGCCCAGCAGGGACTGAACACATAAACATGTCACTGTCATTAGTACACTGTGACCCTAGCAGGGACTGGGCCCATAAACATGTCACTGTCATTAGTACACTGTGACCCTAGCAGGGACTGAGCACATAAACATGTCACTGTCATTAGTACACTGTGGCCCTAGCAGGGACTGAGCACATAAACATGTCACTGTCATTAGTACACTGTGGCCCTAGCAGGGACTGAACACATAAACATTTCACTGTCATTAGTACACTGTGGACCCTAGCAGGGACTGAGCACACAAACATGTCACTGTCATTACGTACACCTGTGACTCTCAGCAGGAAGGACTTGAGCACATAAAACATGTTCACTGTCATTAGTACCCTGTGACCCTAGCAGGGGGACTGAGCACATAAACATGTCACTGTCATTAGTACACTGTGACCCTAGCAGGGACTGAGCACATAAACATGTCAGCTGTCATTAGTACACTGTGACCCTAGCTGGGACTGAGACACATAAACATGTCACTGTCATTAGTACACTGTGGCCCTAACAGGACTGAGCACACAAACATGTCACTATCATTAGTACACTGTGGCCCCAGCAGGGACTGAGCACACAAACTTGTCACTGTCATTAGTACACTGTGCCCTAGCAGGGACTAAGAACCATCAACATGTCACTGTCATTAGTATGCTGTGCCCTAGCAGGGACTGAGCACATAAATATGTCACTGTCATTAGTACACTGTGAGCCCCAGCAGGGGACTGAACACATAAACATGTCACTGTCATTAGTACACTGTGACCCTAGCACGTACTGAACATATAAACTTGTCACTGTTATTAGGTACACTGTGGGCCTAGTAGGTAATCGAGCATATAAACACATCATTGTTATTAGTATACTGTGGCCCTAGCAGGGGACTGAGCACATAAAAACGTCACTGTCATTAATAAACTGTGACCCTAGCAGGAAGCTGAGCATATAAACACATCACTGTCATTAGTACACTGTGTCACTAGCAGGTACTGAGCACATAAACATGGTCACTGTCATTAGTACACCTGTGACCCTAGCAGGGGACTGAGCCTATAAAACATGTCACTGTCATTAGTACACTGTGACCCTAGCTAGGGACTGAGCACATAAACATGTCACATGTCATTAGTACCACTGTGACCCTAGCAGGGACTGAGAACATAAACATGTCACTGTCATTAGTACACTGTGGACCCTAGCAGGACTAGAGCACATAAACATGTCACTGTCATTAGTACACTGTGACCCCTAGGCAGGGACTGAGCCTAATAAAACATGTCCACTGTCATTAGTACACTGTGACCCTAGCAGGGACTGAGCACATAAACATGTCACTGTGATTAGTACGCTGTGACCCTAGCAGGGACTGAGCACCATAAACATGTCACTGTCATTAGTACACTGTGACCCTAGCAGCACCTGAGCACATAAACATGTCACTGTCATTAGTACACTGTGACCCTAGCAGGGACTGAGCCTATAAACATGTCACTGTCATTAGCTACACTGTGACCCTAGCAGGGACTGAGCAACATAAACATGTCACTGTCATTAGTACACTGTGACGCCTAGCCAGGGACTGAGCACATAAACACATGTCACTGTCCATTAGTACACTGTGGACACCTAAGCAGGGGACTGAGCCCTAATAAACATGTCACTGTTCATTAGTACACTGTGACCCTAGCAGGGACTGAGCACATAAACATGTCACTGTCATTAGTACGCTGTGACCCTAGCAGGACTGAGCACATAAACATGTCACTGTCATTAGTACACTGTGACCCTAGCAGGGACTGAGCACATAAACATGTCACTGTCATAGTAACACTGTAACCCTAGCAGGGACTGAGCACATAAACATGTCACTGTCATTAGTACACTGTGGCCCTAGCAGAACTGAGCACATAAATATGTCACTGTCATTAGTACACTACCCTAGCAGGGACTGAGCCCATAAACATGTCACTGTCATTAGTACACTGTGGCAATAGCAATGACTGAGCACATAAACATGTCACTGTCATTAGTACACTGTGACCCTAGCAGGGACTGAGCACATAAACATGTCACTGTCATTAGTACGCTGTGACTCTAGCAGGGACTGAGCACATAAACATGTCACTGTCATTAGTACACTGTGACCCTAGCAGGGACTGAGCACATAAACATGTCACTGTCATTAGTACATACTGTGACCCTAGCAGGACTGAGCACCATAAACATGTCACTGTCATTAGTACGCTGTGACCCTTAGCAGGGGGACTGAGCACATAAAAACGTCACTGTCATTAGTAATCTGTGACCCTAGCAGGGACTGAGCACATAAACATTCACTGTCATTAGTACACTGTGACCCTAGCAGGGACTGAGCACACAAACTTGGTCCACTGTCATTAGTACCACTGTGTCCCTAGCAGGGGACTGAGCACATAAATATGTCGCTGTCATAGTACACTGTGAGCCCAGCAGGGGACTGAGACACATAAACATGTCACTGTCATTAGTACACTAACTGTGACCCTAGCAGGGACTGGGCCCATAAACATGTCACTGTCATTAGTACACTGTGACCCTACAGGGACTGAGCACAGATAAACATGTCACTGTCATTAGTACAACTGTGGCCCTAGCAGGGACTGAGCACATAAACATGTCACTGTCATTAGTACACTGTGGCCCTAGCAGGACTGAACACATAAACATTTCACTGTCATTAGTACACTGTGACCCTAGCAGGACTGAGCACACAAACATGTCACTGTCATTAGTACACTGTGACTCTAGCAGGGACTGAGCACATAAACATGTCACTGTCATTAGTACACTGTGACCCTAGCAGGGACTGAGCACATAAACATGTCACTGTCATTAGTACACTGTGACCCTAGCAGGGACTGAGCACATAAACATGTCACTGTCATTAGTACACTGTGACCCTAGCTGGGACTGAGCACATAAACATGTCACTGTCATTAGTACACTGTGGCCCTAACAGGGACTGAGCACACAAACTTGTCACTGGTCATTAGTACACTGTGGCCCCAGCAGGGACTGAGCACACAAACTTGTCACTGTCATTAGTACACTGTGCCCTAGCAGGGGACTACAGAACATCAACATGTCACTGTCATTAGTACACTGTGAGCCCAGCAGGGACTGAACACATAAACATGTCACTGTCATTAGTACACTGTGACCCTAGCAGTAACTGAACATATAAACTTGTCACTGTTATTAGTACACTGTGGCCCTAGTAGGTAATGAGCATATAAACACATCATTGTTATTAGTATACTGTGGCCCTAGCAGGGACTGAGCACATAAAAACGTCACTGTCATTAATAAACTGTGACCCTAGCAGGAACTGAGCATATAAACACATCACTGTCATTAGTACACTGTGGCACTAGCAGGTACTGAGCACATAAACATGTCACTGTCATTAGTACACTGTGACCCTAGCAGGGACTGAGCCTATAAACATGTCACTGTCATTAGTACACTGTGACCCTAGCAGGGACTGAGCACATAAACATGTCACTGTCATTAGTACACACTGTGACCCTAGCAGGGACTGAGCCTATAAACATGTCACTGTCATTAGTACACTGTGACCCTAGCAGGGACTGAGCACATAAACATGTCACTGTGATTAGTACGCTGTGACCCTAGCAGGGACTGAGCACATAAACATGTCACTGTCATTAGTACACTGTGACCCTAGCAGGCACTGAGCACATAAACATGTCACTGTCATTAGTACACTGTGACCCCTAGCAGGGACTGAGCACATAAACATGTCACTGTCATTAGTACACTGTGACCCTAGCAGGGACTGAGCACATAAACATGTCACTGTCATTAGTACACTGTGACCCTAGCAGGGACTGAGCACATAAACATGTCACTGTCATTAGTACGCTGTGACCCTAGCAGGGACTGAGCACATAAACATGTCACTGTCATTAGTACACTGTGACCCTAGCAGGGACTGAGCATATAAACATGTCACTGTCATTAGTACACTGTGACCCTAGCAGGGACTGAGCATATAAACATGTCACTGTCATTAGTACACTGTGACCCTAGCAGGGACTGAGCACATAAACATGTCACTGTCATTAGTACGCTGTGACCCTAGCAGGGACTGAGCACATAAACATGTCACTGTCATTAGTACACTGTGACCCTAGCAGGGACTGAGCACATAAACATGTCACTGTCATTAGTACACTGTGACCCTAGCAGGGACTGAGCCTATAAACATGTCACTGTCATTAGTACACTGTGACCCTAGCAGGTACTGAGCACATAAACATGTCACTGTCATTAGTACACTGTGACCCTAGCAGGGACTGAGCACATAAACATGTCACTGTCATTAGTACACTGTGACCCTAGCAGGGACTGAGCACATAAACATGTCACTGTCATTAGTACACTGTGACCCTAGCAGGGACTGAGCCTATAAACATGTCACTGTCATTAGTACACTGTGACCCTAGCAGGGACTGAGCACATAAACATATCACTGTCATTAGTACACTGTGACCCTAGCAGGGACTGAGCACATAAACATGTCACTGTCATTAGTACACTGTGACTCTAGCAGGGGACTGAGCATATAAACACGTCACTGTCATTAGTACACTGTGGCACTAGCAGGGACTGAGCACATAAACATGTCCACTGTCATTAGTACACTGTGACCCTAGCAGGACTGAGCATATAAACATGTCACTGTCATTAGTACACTGTGACCCTAGCAGGGACTGAGCACATAAACATGTCACTGTCATTAGTACACTATGACCCTAGCAGGGACTGAGCACATAAACATGTCACTGTCATTAGTACACTGTGACCCTAGCAGGGACTGAGCCTATAAACATGTCACTGTTATTAGTACACTGTGACCCTAGCAGGGACTGAGCCTATAAACATGTCACTGTCATTAGTACACTGTGACCCCTAGCAGGGACTGAGGCAGACTCACCTTTACATTTTGGGGGTTCTGGCCATTTTCCTAATTTACATATTATTTCATTTGATCCTTCTATGCCATAACCCTCTGCACAACGGTAAAGAACTCTGTCACCGCTGTGATAAAGCTCTGATTCTATAACTGCTTCTCCATTTTGTGTAGCAGGTGGTTGGTCGCACTTCCACTTTTGTTTGAGTTCTGCCAGAAACCATAAGAATATATCTCAGTTGTCTTATTGCCAGCTGTAACATTACACCCCAGTTCCATATCTCCCTGTTGTTATTTCTCACAGTCATCTTGTTCCCACGTATTCTGCCTCACCCTCTGTTCCTCTTCATTAGTTCTGGTCCTGACATTCACAGTCAACCACAACTCCACCATCTAACATTAAATACTTTATCTACAGATGCCAATATAAATTCTCTTTATTACAATTTCATTTTATTTGTACAGTAACATATCTCTGAAATGTAGTGTTAAATGTAGGGTTACCATTTTTTTATGACCGAGTACAAGTACCGATACTTGTTTTCAAATACTCGCCGACATCCAATTACCGATACTTTTTTTTAATGTCATGTGACAGTTTACCAAGCACAATACAGACTAATTATTTAAGATTCCTTCTTTATAATTTATAAAGGGCTGTAATTCAAAAGACATTATGAAATAATAAAAAAGTTCACTGAACATGTTTATAAATAAAAACTATTACAATAAAATATTAAATTTAAAGGGGTGATGCAATTGGGTTGTAGGGCTGTTATATAACAATCAATCTGACATTTGTATGGAGGTGTCGACTCTAAGTTGAACAGTCTTTCACTTTCCACACTACTGCATGGGGCAGAAAGATATTTTTGGGCCATTTTTGCCAGAGCTGGAAATCTGTTTATTAACTGCCCAGTACTTCAGGGGTTTGTCTGAACAAGGTACAGTGATCTCTCCTACAATAATACATAATAACAGCAAGTTTGTATTGGCAGAAGAGTAGTAAACAATTTTTTGTTTAGGTCTCCACTCCAGTTTAAAATGAAATGGGAACGTGCAGTTTGAAAAAACGCCACAAGATAGCATATGGGTAGGAAGTAGAGGTATCGGTTTAAGTATCGGTGCATTTGCACGAGTACAAGTACTCATGCAAAATACGTGGTATCGGTACCGATACCGATACTAGTATTGGTATCGGGTGCATCCCTAGTTAAATGTATCAAGTTATTCACCTTGTTTTATCAGACACTACTTTACAATTTGTATACAAGCTTTACTAATCTAAAGACAAAGAAACTAGAATTAAGTTGACATTGCCGACAATACAGTAAGCCTAATAACACAATGCTTACAATTAATCAGTCATAACAGTTTAATAAAGCAAAACTAACTTGTGAATGGATTTCCATGAAATGTGATAATGAAATATTTAGGTATTATGAGTTGTGTGCCAATGCACGGTGCAAAAAGCTAACGGCTGTAAATCACACGCACATGAATGTGAATGCAGTATAATAATCCGCTCTGCAGCCTGACATCCAGTGCTATATAAGATTAGAATAGACATATATATTTCTTTTAAAGGGACACTCAGGTTAAATTAAATTTTCATGATTCAGATACAGCAAGTAATTTTAAACAACTTTCCAATTTACTTCCATAAAAAAAATGTGCACAGTCTTTTATATTTACATTTTTTGAGTCACCAGATCCTACTGAGCATGTGCAAGAATTCACAGACTATACGTATATGCATTTGTGATTGGCTGATTGCTATCACATGGTACAGGGGGAGTGGAAATATACATAACTTTGAAATTTGTTATAAAAAAATCTACTACTCATTTGAAGTTCAGACTAAGTGCTATTGCATTGTCTTGTTATCTTGCATTTGTTGATTATGCAAATCTAATGTGTTGATTGGTCCTTTAAATCCCCAGAAATAAAGTTGTACGTGTTTGTGTAAGCCTAAGCTTCTTTTTCCACAATAATAACTTTTGGTTTACATTAGGAAACCTAGGAAATGTTATAAATAGCAGATAAAATAATACATTGTATTTATCATTATTCATCTTGTAATTGGACTTATGTGAATGTTTTCTGGCAGAGATAACCCTCCAGGGAAGTGAGTTGCATATAGAGCTCTTTAGTGAAGACTTTCAATTGGGCATACAAATGGGAGAAATGGTAAAAAGCTATCGGCTAGATTACGAGTTTTGCAGTATGAGAGGTGCGGTGCTAACTTGCACGTTTTTGTCACCGCTCCCTTCCCTACAGCGCTGGTATTACAGGTTTTCATAAACCAGCAGCGTTAACAGGCAAGAAGTGAATGTAGAGCAAAATTGAGCTCCATACCGCACTCCAATACCAGCGCTGCTGAAAGCTGCGGTGAGATGGTTTTACGCGCTCGTGCACGATTTCCCCATAGACATCAATGGGGAGAGCCGGCTGAGAAAAAGTCTTACACCTGCAATAAAGCAGCTTAAAGCTCCATAATGCAGCCCCATTGATTCCTATGGGGGAAACTAAATTATGTTTACACCTAACACCCTAACATGAACCCCGAGTCTAAACACCCCTAATCTTACACTTATTAACCCCTAATCTGCCACCCCCCGACATCGCCGACACCTACATTATACTTATTAACCCCTAATCTGCTGCGCATCAACATCGCCGACACCCTACATAATGTTATTAAACCCCTAATCTGCCGCCGCCCAACGTCGCCGCCACTATAATATACATATTAACCCTTAAACTGCCGTACTTCCGTATCGCAAACACTAGTTATATATTATTAACCCCTAATCTGCCGCCCCTAACATCGCCGCCACCTACCTACATTTATTAACCCCTAATCTGCCGTCTCCAACGTCGCCCGCCACTATATTATATTTATTAATCCCTAAAACCTAAGTCTAACCCTAACACCACCTAACTTAAATATAATTAAAATAAATCTAAATAAAATATACAATTAATAAATAAATATATAATTCCCTATTAAAACTAAATAATTCCTATTTAAAACTAAATAATTCCTATTTAAAACTAAATACTTACCTATAAAATAAACCCTAAGCTAGCTACAATATAACTAATAGTTACATTGTATCTAGCTTAGGGTTTATTTTTTATTTTACAGGCAACTTTGTATTTATTTTAACTAGTTAGAACTTCCTAGTCAAAATAAATACTAACCACCCAATAAACCCTTAAAAAAAACTAACACTAACCCCCTGAAGATCCACTTACAGTTTTGAAGATCCGACATCCCATCCTCAATGAAGCCGGGAGAAGTCCTCATCGAAGTGGCAAGAAGTCCTCAACGAAGCTGGGAGAAGTCTTCATCCAAGCCGGAGAAGTGGTCCTCCAGATTGGGCAGAAGTCTTCATCCAGATGGCATCTTCTATCTTCATCCATCCGGCGCGGAGCGCGGTCCATCTTCAAGACATCCGGCGCGGAGCATCCTCCCGGCTTTGTTGAGGATGGATGTCGGATCTTCAAAACTGTAAGTGGATCTTCAAGGGGTTAGTGTTAGGTTTTTTTAAGGGTTTATTGGGTGGGTTTTATTTTTAGGTTAGGGCTTTGGGCATTAATAGAGCTAAATGCCCTTTTAAGGGCAATGCCCATCCAAATGCCCCTTTTCACGGCAATGGGGAGCATAGTTTTTTTAGTTAGGGTTTTATTTGGGGGGTTGGTTGTGTGGGTGGGTGGGTTTTACTGTTGGTTTTTTTTGTATTTTTTTCAGGTAAAAGAGTTGATTTCTTTGGGGCAATGCCCTGCAAAAGGCCATTTTAAGGGCTATTGGTAGTTTAGTTTAGGGCTAGGTTTTTTTATTTTGGGGGGCTTTTTTATTTATTTTTATTAGTATTAGGTGTAATTAGTTTAAAGATCTTGTAATTTGTTTTTATTTTCTGTAATTTAGTGGGGGGTTTTGTAATTTAGCTAATTGTATTTAATTTAGGGGAATTTATTTAATTGTAGTGTAGTGTTAGGTGTTAGTGTTACTTAGGTTAGGTTTTATTTTTATTGGGAAAATTGTATTTATTTTAACTAGGTAGTTAGTAAATTAGTTATAAACTATTTAGTAACTATTCTACCCTAGTTAAAAATAAATACAAACTTTGCCTGTAAAATAAAAATAAACCCTGAGCTAGTAAACTATTAGTGTATATTGTAGCTAGCTTAGGGTTTATTTTACAGGTTAGTATTTAGTTTTAAAACAGGGAATAATTTAGGTAAAAATTGTAGGTTTTATTTATATTTATTTTAATTATATTTAAGTTAGGGGGTGTTAGGGTTAGACTTAGGTTAGGGGTTGATAAATATAATATAGTGGGGGGGCGGCAGATTAGGGGTTAATAAATGTAGGTAGGTTGGCGGATGATGTTAGGGACAGCAGATTAGGGGTTAATAATATGTAACTAGTGTTTGCGAGGCTGAAGGTGCGGGTGGTTTGGGGGTTAATATGTTTTTAATATAGGTGGCGGCGATGTTGGGAGGGCAGGCAGATTAGGGGTTAATAATTTTATTTTAGTGTTTGCGATGCTGGAGGGTCCTCGGTTTAGGGGTTAAAGAGTAGTTTATGGGTGTTAGTGTACTTTTTAGCACTTTAGTTATAAGTTTTTATGCTACAGCATTGTAGTGTAAAACTCATAACTACTGACTTTAGAATGCATTATGAATCTTGATTGGATAGGTGTACCGCTCATTTTTTGGCCAACCCAGGACAAGCTCGTAATACCGGCGCTCATGAAGGTCCCATAGAAAAAAAGACTATACGCAATTTGCGTAAGATAATTTTGCCGGTACGCCCAAAAAGTGCGCGGTGCTCCTAAATCTGCAAAGACTCGTAATCCAGCGGTAGTAAAAAAGCAGCGTTTATAAAGGCATTAACCTGATTTTTTACTCCCATAACGCAAGACAGTCGTAATTCTAGCCGTAAAAAATATAAAACAAGGGTATTTATATATTTTTGATAGTTAAATCTTAATCACCATTTAATTGAACTCCATTTGGAATTAAACCACTTATATATACCAGAATGCGCTTATCAGTGTCTTTTGTCTTTTTCGTGACTTGAAGATGAGCAGGTTCAATTCACCTCATTTTTATTTTATTTTATTTTATTATAAACACTTAGAAATGGAATACACAAAAGCCAAAGTTCTGAAACAAATACAAAAAGCCACGCAGCTCCTTGGTTTATGTCACGATAAATGATAAAATCACATTCTGTTTTTCCTTTTTAATATCTGAATACATTTTTTAAAGGGATCCATGTAAGAGTGGTAATCACTATGCTGGTCCTTGTAAAGTACTGTCTGGTAGGGAGACAAAACTAAATGTAAAAAATCTTGATTTTTTTTTTTGAGTATGAACTAAGGCTTTATATAAAAATGGTTACCAATAGCTTGTACTTATGCTATAAATGTAGTGTTATTATACTGTACCTAGTTTAGCAACATACTATTATAACTATAGACTTATGGTCACATACTTTGGGTAACCCTCTCAATAAACGTGCCACAGTGGTAAATGTCATGTGACTCATTTGGATATAACTGACCCCCCGAAAAATTAACTTGGCTCTTACATTTACTATTCACTAGTTTCTCTTGTTTTTATTCTTATTTGTAAATGTCTTGTTAATTTGTTAATAATATATTGATTGTGTTATCACAAATATAATTTCATGGTACACGTTGCTATTGATGTACATAAAATTATACATTTTAAAAGTAATATCAGTTTTCAGATTGTGCCATACTCACCCACACAGCTTGGGTGGCGCTGTCCAGTAACCTTCCTCACAGAGAATCTCTTCAGGCCCTAGTAGCATGTAGTTATGATCACATTCATAGCGTACAGAGACCCCAGCTCGATGCTCGGTGCGGTCCTGTGA
Organism: Bombina bombina; assembly: GCF_027579735.1. NCBI lineage: Eukaryota > Metazoa > Chordata > Amphibia > Anura > Bombinatoridae > Bombina > Bombina bombina. The sequence goes on from NC_069508.1 coordinate 16,827,518, forward strand.
GTGGGGGATGGTATGTGCAGGTCTTGGGAGGAGGGGGGCACTTATCCTTCTCTCTGACATTGGGCCAAAAGATCATATTTAGGTCAGCAGAAGACATGGACAAGAAAAATATTTTTACCATAAACTATTGAATATTGAGTTACACATGGCAACAGGTCTTGGGCTGACAAGTAGTATTGTGAGAGGGGCGCTGACACCGGCTCACCCAGAGCACATGATGTTAGATATAAAAGGCTCCCACAGAGACTCAAAGCTTATCAAGGAATATGAGACTAGGGTTAAACAGATTGCAAAGAGCCGTCAAATGCTTATGTACGTGCGATATATTACAATACAGGCACATGTTTAACATCTTCACATTTTTACAACTTCTTCAGACTTTTGCAGAAGTCAGTACCTTCACAAGTTGGGGCTCAGGATACCATCCGAAGGAATAACACTGAATCAGTTCTGAACCATGCAGAGAAAACCCTTCTCTACAGAAGAATTGCACTACATCCCTGTCATATAGCTCCCCCTTTATAGGGTGAAAGCCCACCATTATCCACAGGTTCCAACTTTGTACCAGATCAGTTCTGAAAGAGGAAAATTATCATTTTGAAAATAGATTCTGATACTTTTAAAAATGAAATAAATGGTGTTGAAGTGTAGTTTTTCATTTATTTCAGTGCCACCCCATCATTACAAATAAGCCAGTCTTGTTCTCTGCATCCCTCATAAATAATCAATCCTTACAGATCATACAACTTCCCCTGCATCCCTCATTCATCATCACTCCCTTACATAGCATACAACTTCCCCTGCATCCCTCATTCATCATCATGCCTTACAGATCATACAACTTGCCCCTGCATCCCTCATTCATCATCACTCCTTACAGATCATACAACTTCCCCTGCATCCTTCATAAATTATCATGCCTTACAGATCATACAACTTATACCTGCCATCCCTTCATAAATCATCATGCCTTACAGATCATACAACTTCCTCTGCATCCCTCATTCATCATCAATCCTTACAGATCATACAACTTCCACTGCATCCCTCATTCATCATCATGCCTTAAAGATCATACAACTTCCCCTGCATCCCCTCATTCATCACCATGCCTTACAGACCATACAACTTGCTCCTGCATCCCTCATTCATCATCACGCCTTACAGATCATACAAATTCCGCCTGCATCCTTCATTCATCATCACTCCTTACGATCATACAACTTCCCCTGCATTCCTCATTCATCATCACTCCTTACAGATCATACAACTTCCCCCTGCATCCCTCATAAATCATCAATGCCTTACAGATCATACAACTTCCCCCTGCATCCCTCATTCATCATCACTCCTTACATATTCATACAGCTTCCCCCTGCATCCCTCATTCCATCATCATGCCTTACAGATCATACAACTTGCCCTGCATCCCTCATGTCATCATCACTCCTTACAGATCATACAACTTCCCCTGCATCCCTCATTCATCATTGCTACTTACAGATCATACAACTCCCCCCTGCATCCCTCATAGATAATCACCTCTTACACAAATCATACAACCTCTCCCAGCAACCCCTCATAGATCATTACCCCTTACAGAGGTCATACAACTTGCCCTGCATCCCTCATTCATCATCACTCCTTTCAGATCATACAACTTCCCCGTGCATCCCCTCATTCATCATCACTCCTTAGAGATCATACAACTTCTCTCTGTACCCCTCACAGATCCTCACCCCTTACACAGATCATACAACTTCCCCCTGCATACCTCATAGAGGCATCATAGGTCATCACCCTCTCCCTCCAATCCTCATAGTTATTACCTTCTACAAAACATATAACCTCTTCTCACAAACCTTTTAGATCATCACCCCTTACAGATTATTCACCCTCTCCTGCTAGACTCACTCATCATCACTTTTTACAGACCATGTTCATGTTTTTACCTCAAGAGTCAAAACAGTAATGTCAATTTTTTGATGTATTTTGGAATAGAACAGTCTGATTTTAATTTTAAGCAGAAATGTAATGTCCTGTCAGCAAATGTTGCATTGCAAGCTCTTTTGAAAGCCTTAATATCTATACATCATCATTTAAATAATTTAGAAATAACAGAGTGAACCATAAACTCACTAGTGCACCGTGGAACATAAGACCAACCATGGGGAAGGCATTCAACCGATTCCTTCCTGCCCCCACCAGTGGTGTAATGGCCTTTCTCACATTCATACTGCAACCTCTGATTCACCTGGAAAACTCTCTCTGCTGAGAGGTATTGTCCATTATCCAGAAAGGGAACTTCACACCTGTCTGTATGCAATACAAGAAAAAATATCATCAATAGACCAGTCCTGCCATTTACCATAGAAAGTCTTTGTTTTACAATATAGAAAATAAGGAGGTGAGTGAAGTATAATAGTAATGTGAAGATGGAAAGTAATTGCTGAAGGAATCAAAATTAACTTGGTATAGACTTCCCAGCAGTGGCTATATTCTATTTTTATTTATTCAACATTGTAAAACTATCCTCCAATATTCTTAGACGATATATATATATCAAAATGGTAGTAGTTGATGTATCGGGAAGCAGATAATTAATTTGTTAAGATACATTCTTTTTTAATCTTTCTTCTGTCTGTGTGTACTAAAATGATGCCCCTTATTACTAGAAAAATAATAAATTAGGTACATGTGATCTCTTTTACTATCATATAAAAGGTAGCAGAGGTTTCTGGTACAAAAAGCAAAAATGTGTAACTAAAGATATTTCAAGATAAGTAAAACATAGGTCCCAAAGAAAGATACTCTGAGAATATTGATTCATTTTACCAACATAAAAAATTAATTTTCCAATGCATTTACTCTAGGGCCGTCATGTTGTTTAAAGTATATATATTTGGTTTGTATTTTCATAGTATATGGTAAGTTACACACCAGATACTTTATGGCATCCTGGCTGTGGATCCCATCCTGAGGAAGAACACACAGTCTGCTCCGTTTTGTTTCCACTTTGAGCTGTGTACCCCTCATAGCAGACATATTGTATATTTTCTAGTACTTTATAAGAGTCCTTTAAATTCTGTATAACTCCATTTTCCAAGGAAGGTTTGTTGCACTTTTCTGGTAAGCAAATAAAAGAGAATGAGTGGTCATCAATGCAGGGTTAAAGGTATTGACAGTTAATGTTTAGTTTGTCTGCCAAACAATATTTGACAGACAGTTCTAACCTTCTCTAAAACCCATTACTATATGAAAACTAGCTAAAATAATGTTAATATCTTAATGATAACACTGTATCATATTTGTGTATATATGTATGTGCGTGTATATATATATATATATATTTATTATTATTTATATACATTAGTGTTTGTGTAAAATCAGAATTGTATTTATTTTATAATATTATTTAGAAATTACACCTCCAATTAAGGAGTATTTAGGAGGTGTGGTCTTGGAGGGTGTGACTATGGGAGTATGGTGCGAAACCACTTTTTATTTTTGGCTACTTTGAGATTTGAGCATGTACAAGACTCTCAGGGACCATCACGGATGGAGAAAATCTAAAAGTACTGGCACTTTTTCCTCATCCCAAATGGCTTTGTCTCCTGTATGCTCAGACAACCCAGAAGCCATCAATGGCAGAAATAAGTTGTGGTTCCACCTAAATAAGCAAAGAAGTTAAACTATAAAAAATGAACAGTAAAATAACATTGTAGTGCAAAAAAGACATTCTCTAACTTGCAAGATCTATTCCCAAGAAGAAGCACCGACCTCTTCAGGGATTAAGTCAGTGGATTGTCTGTGTCTATCACCGGTAAACTTTGTACTTGAAGAACCGACAATACTGCAATATGCTAAAAAGACCAAAGCGCATACTAAAAGGAAAATACTCACAGGAGAGAGTCAGATATTGAAGGAAGTCCAGATTAAAAAACTCCAGGTTTACTTAATGGGATCCTAACACTAAATACGTCACACACCTCCCTCTAATCATGGGGGTTGCCATTATGAAACTAAGGTTACACCTCAGGTGTCTGAAGGAGAGTTACTGCACATGTGCAAACACATCAGCACTGGATTGTAGTGAAAACTAGATTACAACATGGCGGCTCCCATTACTAGAGGTGGGAATAGCCCCAATACTATGCTTAGTAAATGTCTTTAGTGCTTATTGTCCCTTACTCCCTTTAAAGAAGTTAAACGATCCAGCTCAATGTGTTCCAGCAGTGAAAACAGCCTTTCTCAAGAACATATAACATAAAAAATCAATAAAGATCTCTAATTGGTTAGAGTATGTCATTTATGCACTACTTGCTGTGGGGTTAAATACATACTGTAGGTAAAGTCACTTTTGAAAGCAGCAACCACTGCAGCACTGAAATGAGCCTGTGATTGAGGGGTTGTGTGACTACAATGTTCCTTTAAGGCAATAGTATGGACAGCTTAAAAGTCACCTTCAATACATAATATCTATTGTCCTTCAGTACCTGAGCCTGCTGGGCGTTTTGTTGTATACATTTTTGTAATTGCAGGAAACGTTTATAAATATCAGCCAATCCCACACTGCATTAGCTGTGACTGATGTGTTATGCAGTAAAATAAGGTTCACATAAAATTACCGTAAAGCCCGGCACCTTCAGTGTAGCACATTGGTTCAAGGACGCTGCAAAAGCCTTTAATCACATAAAAGGGTCAACAACACTCAAAGATAAAATGACCTTTATTGCAAACTGTGGGATATGCTGTTATACAGTAACTGATGTTTTTGTGTGATTGCTGGGGGCTGACCTAGCCTGTATATACCACGGGGTCACATTACTGTAGTTGGTGCAGAAGCCTTCATTAGTGAGTCTCTCTGTCTTCCAATTGCTAACAGTGGCACCTAGCCTGTATATATCACCTGGGGTCACATTACTGTAGCTGGTGCAGAAGCCATCATTAGTGAGTCTCTCCATCTTCCAATTGCTAACAGTGGCACCTAGCCTGTATATATCACCTGGGGTCACATTACTGTAGCTGGTGCAGAAGCCATCATTAGTGAGTCTCTCTGTCTTCCAATTGCTAACAGTGGCACCTAGCCTGTATATATCACCTGGGGTCACATTACTGTAGCTGGTGCAGAAGCCATCATTAGTGAGTCTCTCCGTCTTCCAATTGCTAACAGTGGCACCTAGCCTGTATATATCACTTGGGGGTCACATTACTGTAGCTGGTGCAGAAGTCATCATTAGTGAGTCTGTCCGTCTTCCAATTGCAAACAGTGGCACCTAGAATGTATATATCACCTGGGGTCACATTACTGTAGCTGGTGCAGAAGCCATCATTAGTGAGTCTCTCCGTCTTCCAATTGCTAACAGTGGTACCTAGTCTGTTTATACCACCTGGGGTCACATTACTGTAGCTGGTGCAGAAGTCATCATTAGTGAGTCTCTCCATCTTCCAATTGCTATCAGTGGCACCTAGCCTGTATATATCACCTGGGGTCACATTACTGTAGCTGGTGCAGAAGTCATCATTAGTGAGTCTCTCCGTCTTCCAATTGCTATCAGTGGCACCTAGCCTGTATATATCACCTGGGGTCACATTACTGTAGCTGGTGCAGAAGACTTCATTAGTGAGTCTCTCCGTCTTCCAATTGCTATCAGTGGCACCTAGCCTGTATATATCACTTGGGGGTCACATTACTGTAGCTGGGGCAGAAGCCATCATTAGTGAGTCTCTCCATCTTCCAATTGCTAACAGTGGCACCTAGTCTGTATATATCACCTGGGGTCACATTACTGTAGCTGGTGCAGAAGCCACCATTAGTGAGTCTCTCCGTCTTCCAATTGCTATCAGTGGCACCTAGCCTGTATATATCACCTGGGGTCACATTACTGTAGCTGGTGCAGAAGACTTCATTAGTGAGTCTCTCCGTCTTCCAATTGCTATCAGTGGCACCTAGCCTGTATATATCACCTGGGGTCACATTATTGTAGCTGGTGCAGAAGACTTCATTAGTGAGTCTCTCTGTCTTCCAATTGCTATCAGTGGCACCTAGCCTGTATATATCACTTGGGGGTCACATTACTGTAGCTGGGGCAGAAGCCATCATTAGTGAGTCTCTCCGTCTTCCAATTGCTAACAGTGGAACCTAGCCTGTATATATCACCTGGGGTCACATTACTGTAGCTGGTGCAGAAGCCATCATTAGTGAGTCTCTCCATCTTCCAATTGCTAACAGTGGTACCTAGCCTGTATATACCACCTGGGGTCACATTACTGTAGCTGGTGCAGAAGTCATCATTAGTGAGTCTCTCCGTCTTCCAATTGCTATCAGTGGCACCTAGCCTGTATATATCACGGGGTCACATTACTGTAGCTGGTGCAGAAGTCATCATTAGTGAGTCTCTCCGTCTTCCAATTGCTATCAGTGGCACCTAGCCTGTATATATCACCTGGGGTCACATTACTGTAGCTGGTGCAGAAGACTTCATTAGTGAGTCTCTCCGTCTTCCAATTGCTAACAGTGGCACCTAGCCTGTATATATCACTTGGGGTCACATTACTGTAGCTGGGGCAGAAGCCATCATTAGTGAGTCTCTCCGTCTTCCAATTGCTAACAGTGGCACCTAGCCTGTATATATCACCTGGGGTCACATTACTGTAGCTGGTGCAGAAGCCATCATTAGTGAGTCTCTCCGTCTTCCAATTGCTAACAGTGGTACATAGCCTGTATATACTACCTGGGGTCACATTACTGTAGCTGGTGCAGAAGACTTCATTAGTGAGTCTCTCCGTCTTCCAATTGCTAACAGTGGCACCTAGCCTGTATATATCACTTGGGGGTCACATTACTGTAGCTGGGGCAGAAGCCATCATTAGTGAGTCTCTCCGTCTTCCAATTGCTAACAGTGGCACCTAGCCTGTATATATCACCTGGGGTCACATTACTGTAGCTGGTGCAGAAGCCATCATTAGTGAGTCTCTCCGTCTTCCAATTGCTATCAGTGGCACCTAGCCTGTATATATCACTTGGGGGTCACATTACTGTAGCTGATGCAGAAGCCTTCATTAGTGAGTCTCTCCGTCTTTCAATTGCTAACAGGGGCTCCCTCTTAAAGGGACATACAATTCAAAACGTTTCATTCATGATTTAGATAGAGCATGCATTCCATTTAAACAACTTTCCAATTTACTTCTATCATGAAATTTACTTAATTCTCTTTGTATTCTTTGTTGAAGTAGCAGCAATGCACTGCTGGGAGCTATCTGGTCACATCAAGGTAGCCAATAGCAAGAGGTATATATGTGTAGCCACCAATATGCAGATAGCTCCCAGTTGTGCATTGCAGCTTCTGTGCCTATCTAGGTATGCTTTTTAACAAAGGATACCAAGAGAATGAAGCACATTATATAATAAAAGTACAATCTAAAGTTGTTCCCTTTAACCTTTACATTACAAGAGAGACAAAATAATGAGAACATCCAGGCAGGCAGAGTTTTTGGAAATTGGAGTTCTGTCTAATCAGGGGTGCGGTCTGGAAAAACTGTGGGCGGAACTGGGTGAGGGAAGATGGGGATAGGCAGAAGAAAGTGAAGTAAGAGTGACTAGCTGGTCCAAATCCGGATTTTTCTAAAATACTGGATTGTTGTGACTGTGACAGTGAGAGTACCATGAATAAAAATAATCACAATGTTGCTCCTCATTTAAAAAGTCTGGACACTCTGTGAAATGTATTGATCAAATGAAGCACTGATAATTCACATGTAACATAAGACTTACTGAAACAGACTGCAGCTGGGAGCCACTCCCCCGCGGAGCACGTAATCTGCTCTTCTTGCTTTCCAGACAGACTGGTGTACCCAGCTGTACATGACACCGTCATCTTCTTACCTTCTTCCATTGGAAAATAAAACTTTTTGAAAATATAAAAGTACTGAGCAATTTTTCCATTCTCCACGTTGGGAAGACTACATCCCTCTATAAAGAGACAAGAACAGGTTTATTTAGATAATTGTATTGTAGGACACAATCCTTATGAATCCAAACAATGCAATACAAAGATAAAAACATATCTATCTGGATGAAAAACAAGCATAAGAGTTCTTAAAGGGACAGTACAATGTGAATTTTTTCTCTCCTTTATAGTGTTCCCAATGATCATTTTACCTGCAGGAGAGTGTTAAATTGTTACAAATAGCTCCTTTGCCTATCTTTTACCTTTGTTTTGTCATTTAAAATATATGCTTTTGCCTCTTGTATCTCTATCTATACTGGAAATATCAATACTCATGTACTGGTTAGAAAAGTTATGTAAACAAATAGGTTTAGAAGAAATCACACTCCCCATGTGTGTGTGTGCGGGAAACAGAGATATTAAAATGTTCATTTTCCATTGTTCTCTCTATGGGCCTGATGATCTTTAACTCTCTCTGCTAAGATGAGGATGATGTAAAATAATCTTTCTACACTGCAAGATCTCTCACAAGATTCTAGACAGGCAGATTTTGCTATATTTGTCTAAAGAGCATTTTTGGATTAGAAGGAGAGAAAAGCTCTGTGCAATATAGCACTGCATTATATGAGAGTTTTGTTATGTTTACAGGTTGTGCTTTCTGTTTTATGTTACTTTAGACTTGAACTTGAGTCCTTTAAAAGATTTGCACCTTCTATTTTGTATTTTAAGGCATTTAGATTCTGTATACAAGAGTATATTTAGAATTGGGATTTTACAAATTCTAATTATGCTTTGACAGTTTCTGTGTCACTTTAACAAATTAGGATCATGCTTTTTATATTTCTGTGTATATTTTACAAATTACATTGTACATTGTGGGCCAGATTATGAGTGGAGCGCTATTTAGCGCTTTCACTAGAGAGCTAATTACGCTAGAAGTAAACTTTTTGTGTATGTCGGATTGCGCTTGTATTATGAGTTGAAAATAAAAATGTATCGCTCCCGCGCCAACCAGATACACGCAAAAGCCTGAACTTAGGAAATCTTAGAATACCTATTCCACCAAAGAAGTCAATAGAGAAAAAAAGTGGAAAATACACCCAACTTGCGCTCAAACCCGATCACATATTCACATGTGCACTAACCCGACATGAGAATATGAATATTTCACATTCCAATGTTCTTCACATAGACGAATATGTTCTATTTATTTATAACTACATATTTCTACATTTTTAAAGTCACAGCGGTACAGTTATACAGATTTGGACCATATTAAGAACATGCATGAAGCGATAGATGCTTTTTATTTGCTGTGTAGGTGCAGCTGTATATACTCTTATCAGTCTTGCTTATGGTATATTGCAAAAGTAAAGGGTATACAGACAAATAAACTTACCTTCCCCAGAACAAATCATAAAAACCCCTAGAAGAATCCACAATGTATAGGTTATCATGTTCTTTGCTTGACTGTCGTCTGTTACACAGTTTCTTTTAGAAACGTTTGTTAATTATTTACAAAGGGGCATGAACTGTAACTTGTAACACTGCCCTAGCTTATACCTTTGTTTGTGAGGG
>NC_069508.1:16837144-16872144 GCF_027579735.1 Bombina bombina
TCAGCCGTGGTTCCAGGACAGTTATGAGTTATGCAGGGTGCACAGAAGGGAACATGCACTGCACCCCGGCCAGCACATGGATAGTGACCCTGCTGCAGCATGTGTAACTCATAAGCTGAAGAGCTCTGACCATGTACAAACTGAGGGGGTTTCTAGAGAGCATTACACAGAGGTCAGACTTACCAAACAGCACTTACAGGAGAGGTCTCTCAGTGTGCACTGTGCTGCTCCTTACAGCTGCTCCTTTCTGTTATGAAAATGAAAGTGAAAGTTCTGTGCTTTGTTCTCCGCACAGCTCAGTGCCCTAGAGTCATGTGACAAACAGGACAGGCCATGACAAACCCCAGCCGCGCACAGGGAGATAAGGGAGCTGTAGAGAATATTATTAATAGCTCAGGATCTTCTTAAAGGTGCAGTCAAATCTACATTTATAATTAAACAAAAGAAAGGAATTTTAAACAACTTTCCAAAAGTGTTTCCTCTATTAGTTCTCTTGGGGTTCTTCCTTCCTTAAAGATTAATCTTAGGTTAGCTCAGGAGCGTGCACGTCTTTAGCTATCTGGCAGCAGCATTTGCTATAATGTTTATAACAATGTAATACATAGTAACAAACACTATTGCCATAGAGTACTAAAGACACTTGCACACTGCTAAACTCCTATCAGACCAAGCTTTTCCCTTTATTCTATTGGCTGATTTTAATTTAAAGATTGAAATCAGCCAATAAAAATGCAAGGATACCCCTTTATAAAAGGGGTACCTTGCATTCACTATTGATTCAATGTGTGGCGCTGGAGACTGCATGAAGAAGACTTCCACTTGGAAGGTCTTAAGAGGACCACCAACCTCGCCGCCAGCGCAATGAAGTTAGAAAATGGACCGCCGCCGGGATGAAGATGAAGATGGAGGTTGGGGGCTAAGGGGGGATCCCACTCTGCAGAATATATATTAAAATACATTATTTTTTTAATACTGGCAGATTTTCTGCCAGTACTTAAGATGGCGGGGACAATTGTAGGTGGGGGAGGGAAGAGAGCTGTTTGAGAGGGGTCAGGGAGGGATCAGGGGATGGGATGTGTGAGGTGGGAGGCTGATCTCTACACTAAAGCTAAAAATAAACCCTACAAGCTACCTGATTAACCCCTTCACTTCTGGGCATAATTCATGTGTTGTGCGCAGTTGCATTTAGCGGCCTTCTTCTAATTACCAAAAAGCAATGCCAAAGCCATACAAGTCTGCTATTTCTGAACAAAGGGGATCCCAGAGAAGCATTTACAACCATGTGTGCCATAATAGCACAAGCTGTTTGTAAATGATTTCAGTGAGAAACCTAAAGTTTGTGAAAAAATTAACTTTTTTTTTTATTTGATCGCATTTGGCGGTGAAATGGTGGCATGAAATATACCAAAATGGGCCTAGACTAATACTTTGGGATGTCTTCTAAAAAATATATATATATACTTGTGAAGGGTTATTCAGGGATTCCTGACAGATATCAGTGTTACAATGTAACTAGCGCTAATTTTTTTTTAAAAAGTGGTTTGGAAATAGCAAAGTGCTACTTGTACAGGTAGCCCTCAGTTTACGCTGGGGTTAGGTTCCAGAAGAAATGGTTGTAAATCGAAACCGTTGTAAATTGAAACCCAGTTTATAATGTAAGTCAATGGGAAGTGAGGAAGTGAGATAGGTTCCAGGCCCCTCTCAAAATTGTCATAAGTAACACCTAATACATTATTTTTACAGCTTTGAAATGAAGACTTTAAATGCTAAACAGCATTATAAACCTAATAAAATAATCACACAACACAGAATATATAATTAAACTAAGTTAAATGAACAAAAACATTTGCTAAACAGCATTATAAACCTAATAAAATAATCACACAATACAGACTTCACTTGCATTTTTCTGCAAACAGTTCTTTCTACGCAATCCAATCTGGACTGATTTATAGACAGGAAGATCTTGTTCCTTTGAAATCTGCTTGATAGCTCAGGTCTGGTTAAACTGATTAATTTCAGCTTGCTTGGCTTTGCTGCAACACAAGCGGACAGCTCCACCAACTGGCTATTTTAATAAATGCACTGCTTCTCAATGCTTTTCAATAGCAGTCACATGACTGGAAAAAAAGGTTGTTATTCTGAAATGGTGTAAATTGAACCGTTGTAAAACGAGGGCCACCTGTACTTATTGCCCTATAACTTGCAAAAAAAGCAAAGAACATGTAAACATTGGGTATTTCTAAACTCAGGACAAAATTTAGAAACTGGGTGTTTTTTGTTGGATGTAGATGTGTAACAGATTTTGGGAGTCAAAGTTAGAAAAAGTGTGTTTTTTCCTCATATTTTATAATATTTTTTTATAGTAAATTATAAGACATGATGAAAATAAGGGAAAAACAGTATATAATATGTGTGGGTACAGTAATGAGTATATAAACGGTATATAATATGTGTGGGTACAGTAAATGAGTGTATATAAACGGTATATAATATGTGTGGGTACAGTAAATGAGTGTATATAAACGGTATATAATATGTGTGGGTACAGTAAATGAGTATATAAACGGTATACAATATGTGTGGGTACAGTAAATGAGTAAACGGTATATAATATGTGTGGGTACAGTAATGAGTATATAAACGGTATATAATATGTGTGGGTACAGTAATGAGTATATAAACGGTATATAATATGTGTGGGTACAGTAAATGAGTGTATATAAACGGTATATAATATGTGTGGGTACAGTAAATGAGTGTATATAAACGGTATATAATATGTGTGAGTACAGTAAATGAGTATATAAACGGTATACAATATGTGTGGGTACAGTAAATGAGTATATAAACGGTATATAATATGTGTGGGTACAGTAATGAGTATATAAACGGTATATAATATGTGTGGGTACAGTAATGAGTATATCAACGGTATATGATATGTGTGGGTACAGTAATGAGTATATAATATGTGTGGGTACAGTAATGAGTATATAAACAGTATACAATATGTGTGGGTACAGTAATGAGTATATAAACGGTATATAATATGTGTGGGTACAGTAATGAGTATATAATATGTGTGGGTACAGTAATGAGTATATAAACGGTATATAATGTGTCGGTACAGTAATGAGTATATAATATGTGTGGGTATTGTAATGAGTATATAAACGGTATACAATATGTGTGGGTACAGTAATGAGTATATAAACGGTATACAATATGTGTGGGTACAGTAATGAGTATATAATATGTGTGGGTACAGTAATGAGTATATAAACGGTATATAATGTGTCGGTACAGTAATGAGTATATAAACGGTATACAATATCTGTGGGTACAGTAATGAGTATATAAACGGTATATAATATGTGTGGGTACAGAATATGTGTGGGTACAGTAATGAGTATATAAACGGTATACAATATGTGTGGGTACAGTAATGAGTATACAATATGTGTGGGTACAGTAATGAGTATATAAACGGTATACAATATGTGTGGGTACAGTAATGAGTATATAAACGGTATACAATATGTGTGGGTACAGTAAATGAGTATATAAACGGTATACAATATGTGTGGGTACAGTAATGAGTATATAAACGGTATATAATATGTGTGGGTACAGAATATGTGTGGGTACAGTAATGAGTATATAAACGGTATACAATATGGGTGGGTACAGTAATGAGTATATAAACGGTATATAATATGTGTGGGTACAGTAATGAGTATATAAACGGTATATAATATGTGTGGGTACAGAATATGTGTGGGTACAGTAATGAGTATATAAACGTTATACAATATGTGTGGGTACAGTAATGAGTATATAAATGGTATACAATATGTGTGGGTACAGTAATGAGTATATAAACGGTATATAATATGTGTGGGTACAGTAATGAGTATATAAACGGTATATAATATGTGTGGGTACAGTAATGAGTATAGAAACGCTATACAATATGTGTGGGTACAGTAACGAGTGTATAAACGGTATATAATATGTGTGGGTACAGAATATGTGTGGGTACAGTAATGAGTATATAAACGGTATATAATATGTGTGGGTACAGTAATGAGTATATAAACGGTATATAATATGTGTGGGTACAGTAATGAGTATATAAACGGTATATAATATGTGTGGGTACAGTAATGAGTATATAAACGTATATAATATGTGTGGGTACAGAATATGTGTGGGTACAGTAATGAGTATATAAACGGTATATAATATGTGTGGGTACAGTAATGAGTATATAAACGGTATATAATATGTGTGGGTACAGTAATGAGTGTATAAACGGTATATAATATGTGTGGGTACAGTAAATGAGTATATAATATGTGTGGGTACAGTAAATGAGTATATAAACTGTATATAATATGTGTGGGTACAGTAATGAGTATATAAACGGTATATAATATGTGTGGGTACAGTAATGAGTATATAAACGGTATATAATATGTGTGGGTACAGTAACGAGTATATAAACAGTATACAATATGTGTGGGTACAGTAATGAGTATATAAACGGTATACAATATGTGTGGGTACAGTAATGAGTATATAAACTGTATATAATATGTGTGGGTACAGTAATGAGTATATAAACAGTATACAATATGTGTGGGTACAGTAATGAGTATATAAACGGTATATAATATGTGTGGGTACAGTAATGAGTATATAAACGGTATATAATATGTGTGGGTACAGTAATGAGTATATAAACGGTATATAATATGTGTGGGTACAGTAATGAGTATATAAACGTATATAATATGTGTGGGTACAGAATATGTGTGGGTACAGTAATGAGTATATAAACGGTATATAATATGTGTGGGTACAGTAATGAGTATATAAACGGTATATAATATGTGTGGGTACAGTAATGAGTATATAAACGGTATATAATATGTGTGGGTACAGTAATGAGTGTATAAACGGTATATAATATGTGTGGGTACAGTAATGAGTATATAAACGGTATATAATATGTGTGGGTACAGTAATGAGTATATAAACGGTATATAATATGTGTGGGTACAGTAACGAGTATATAAACAGTATATAATATGTGTGGGTACAGTAATGAGTATATCAACGGTATATGATATGTGTGGGTACAGTAATGAGTATATAATATGTGTGGGTACAGTAATGAGTATATAAACAGTATACAATATGTGTGGGTACAGTAATGAGTATATAAACGGTATATAATATGTGTGGGTACAGTAATGAGTATATAATATGTGTGGGTACAGTAATGAGTATATAAACTGTATATAATGTGTCGGTACAGTAATGAGTATATAATATGTGTGGGTATTGTAATGAGTATATAAACGGTATACAATATGTGTGGGTACAGTAATGAGTATATAAACGGTATACAATATGTGTGGGTACAGTAATGAGTATATAATATGTGTGGGTACAGTAATGAGTATATAAACGGTATATAATGTGTCGGTACAGTAATGAGTATATAAACGGTATACAATATCTGTGGGTACAGTAATGAGTATATAAACGGTATATAATATGTGTGGGTACAGAATATGTGTGGGTACAGTAATGAGTATATAAACGGTATACAATATGTGTGGGTACAGTAATGAGTATACAATATGTGTGGGTACAGTAATGAGTATATAAACGGTATACAATATGTGTGGGTACAGTAATGAGTATATAAACGGTATACAATATGTGTGGGTACAGTAAATGAGTATATAAACGGTATACAATATGTGTGGGTACAGTAATGAGTATATAAACGGTATATAATATGTGTGGGTACAGAATATGTGTGGGTACAGTAATGAGTATATAAACGGTATACAATATGGGTGGGTACAGTAATGAGTATATAAACGGTATATAATATGTGTGGGTACAGTAATGAGTATATAAACGGTATATAATATGTGTGGGTACAGAATATGTGTGGGTACAGTAATGAGTATATAAACGTTATACAATATGTGTGGGTACAGTAATGAGTATATAAATGGTATACAATATGTGTGGGTACAGTAATGAGTATATAAACGGTATATAATATGTGTGGGTACAGTAATGAGTATATAGACGGTATACAATATGTGTGGGTACAGTAATGAGTATATAGACGGTATACAATATGTGTGGGTACAGTAATGAGTATATAAACGGTATATAATATGTGTGGGTACAGTAATGAGTATATAAACGGTATATAATATGTGTGGGTACAGTAATGAGTATATAAACGGTATATAATATGTGTGGGTACAGTAATGAGTATATAAACGTATATAATATGTGTGGGTACAGAATATGTGTGGGTACAGTAATGAGTATATAAACGGTATATAATATGTGTGGGTACAGTAATGAGTATATAAACGGTATATAATATGTGTGGGTACAGTAATGAGTGTATAAACGGTATATAATATGTGTGGGTACAGTAAATGAGTATATAATATGTGTGGGTACAGTAAATGAGTATATAAACTGTATATAATATGTGTGGGTACAGTAATGAGTATATAAACGGTATATAATATGTGTGGGTACAGTAATGAGTATATAAACGGTATATAATATGTGTGGGTACAGTAACGAGTATATAAACAGTATACAATATGTGTGGGTACAGTAATGAGTATATAAACGGTATACAATATGTGTGGGTACAGTAATGAGTATATAAACTGTATATAATATGTGTGGGTACAGTAATGAGTATATAAACAGTATACAATATGTGTGGGTACAGTAATGAGTATATAAACGGTATATAATATGTGTGGGTACAGTAATGAGTATATAAACGGTATATAATATGTGTGGGTACAGTAATGAGTATATAAACGGTATATAATATGTGTGGGTACAGTAATGAGTATATAAACGTATATAATATGTGTGGGTACAGAATATGTGTGGGTACAGTAATGAGTATATAAACGGTATATAATATGTGTGGGTACAGTAATGAGTATATAAACGGTATATAATATGTGTGGGTACAGTAATGAGTATATAAACGGTATATAATATGTGTGGGTACAGTAATGAGTGTATAAACGGTATATAATATGTGTGGGTACAGTAATGAGTATATAAACGGTATATAATATGTGTGGGTACAGTAATGAGTATATAAACGGTATATAATATGTGTGGGTACAGTAACGAGTATATAAACAGTATACAATATGTGTGGGTACAGTAATGAGTATATAAACGGTATACAATATGTGTGGGTACAGTAATGAGTATATAAACTGTATATAATATGTGTGGGTACAGTAATGAGTATATAAACAGTATACAATATGTGTGGGTACAGTAATGAGTATATAAACGGTATATAATATGTGTGGGTACAGTAATGAGTATATAATATGTGTGGGTACAGTAAATGAGTATATAAACGGTATATAATATGAGTGGGTACAGTAATGAGTATATAAACGGTATATAATATGTGTGGGTACAGTAATGAGTATATAATATGTGTGGGTACAGTAAATGAGTATATAAACGGTATATAATATGTGTGGGTACAGTAATGAGTATATAGACGGTATACAATATGTGTGGGTACAGTAAATGAGTATATAAACGGTATATAATATGAGTGGGTACAGTAATGAGTATATAAACGGTATATAATATGTGTGGGTACAGTAAATGAGTATATAAACGGTATATAATATGTGTGTGTACAGTAATGAGTATATAAACGTATATAATATGTGTGGGTACAGAATATGTGTGGGTACAGTAATGAGTATATAAACGGTATATAATATGTGTGGGTACAGTAATGAGTATATAAACGGTATATAATATGTGTGGGTACAGTAATGAGTATATAAACGGTATATAATATGTGTGGGTACAGTAATGAGTGTATAAACGGTATATAATATGTGTGGGTACAGTAATGAGTATATAAACGGTATATAATATGTGTGGGTACAGTAACGAGTATATAAACAGTATACAATATGTGTGGGTACAGTAATGAGTATATAAACGGTATACAATATGTGTGGGTACAGTAATGAGTATATAAACTGTATATAATATGTGTGGGTACAGTAATGAGTATATAAACAGTATACAATATGTGTGGGTACAGTAATGAGTATATAAACGGTATATAATATGTGTGGGTACAGTAATGAGTATATAATATGTGTGGGTACAGTAAATGAGTATATAAACGGTATATAATATGAGTGGGTACAGTAATGAGTATATAAACGGTATATAATATGTGTGGGTACAGTAATGAGTATATAATATGTGTGGGTACAGTAAATGAGTATATAAACGGTATATAATATGTGTGGGTACAGTAATGAGTATATAGACGGTATACAATATGTGTGGGTACAGTAAATGAGTATATAAACGGTATATAATATGAGTGGGTACAGTAATGAGTATATAAACGGTATATAATATGTGTGGGTACAGTAAATGAGTATATAAACGGTATATAATATGTGTGGGTACAGTAATGAGTATATAGACGGTATATAATATGTGTGGGTACAGTAAATGAGTAAGAGGAAAATTACAGCTAAACACAAACACCGCAGAAATGTAAAAATAGCTCTGGTCCCAAATGGTAGCAAAATTGAAAAGTGCTGTGGTCACTAAGGGGTTAAAGAAATAGGAAACACCAACATTTTCTTTCATGAATTGGTTAAAACATACAATTTTAAGCAACTTTCCAATTTACTTCTATTATCAATTTTTCTTCGTTCTCTTGCTATCTTTATTTGAAAAAGAAAGTCCAGAACCTTTGGACAGCACTTGTTTATTGGTGGATGAATTTATCCACCAATCAGCAAGAACAACCCAGGTTGATCACCAAAATGGAACGACATTTAAGCTTACATTCTTGCTTTTCAAATAAAGATACCAAGAGAATGAAGAACATTTGCTAATAAGAGTAAATTAGAAAGTTGCCTAAAATTGCATGCTCTATCTGAATCACAAAAGAAAAAATTTGGGTTCAGTGTCCCTTTAAGCAAAAGAACTGATTGCTATATGGCAATGTCCTACAAAAATCCTTTTAAGGGCTATTGGTAGTTTATTTTTTAGAATAGTTTATTGTGCGTGTGCGTGTGTGTGTGTGTATGTGTGTATATACATATATATATATATATATATATATATATATATATATATAACACTTAATATATTTTTTTCACTGACTTTTTTCATCACAATATATTTTTTACAACATTTGTATATTGTTTTCGCGGATTCACAAATACACATCGATTGGACACTAGAATATTTTGAATTGTGCAAACCTTTGGACATTGTGGACTTTCTTTTTGGGCACTTGTTTTATATATATATTTTTATCAGGACAGGTATTATATTATTGTATAGCTATATGTAGAATTGTGATAATCTTCGTTTTTTACTTGGCTGTGAAAAACACTTATTAGGCTACCAACTGTATAGGTACTCACTGAGACCCTTAAGGTTATCCTAAGTTTAGTTATTGCCTTATATCAGAGGTGATTTAGGTCATAACCTGTAGAAATATTGTTTTAACTTTGTATGCAATGCAATTTTGAACACTGGTCAGTTTTAACGTCAAATTGTTCTTTTATATGTGTAATTAAATCATTTTACCTTTATATCCTTTATCTTCTCTATATATGCGACACCTATAGATCCCACCTTCAGCCACTACTCCCGTTTAGGGATATTGTAGCGCGTCTCTATTGCTATATTTATTTCTCATTTTGTTTTCTGAGATCTGGTTGAGAGATCTTGCATTTGGGAGGAGCTTGTGTGGTAGCATTTTTGGCGCTGGAGATATCAATACACTATAATGCGTAACTTACAACAGGCACCTGCCTAGTACACAGATTCTGCACACGTGTGAACACTTAACCCAGAAGCGATCTGCTAAGGCAAAGGTCATATAAAACGATGGCAGTGCTCTGTTGCTATGGAAACAACTAAGCATACAGTGGAAATGTTTTCTAATGTTCACATAGCTTCATTGTAAACATAACACACCCATGCACTGTACACACAGGATTATTAACGTTACATATATAGCTACTTACACAGTGTCTGCTACTGAGCGGATGTAGCTGCTGCTATAGCAATGCTTGCTCAGTGACCAGCATTAGCCCTTGGCTTGCAGCCTGATGCTCATTATGTGACCACAAAGTCATCTGTGGCAGGAAAATACCCTAGTCACTGGAACTGCTGGGGTTAATGTGTCACCCGGGGCGGACTGTTAGCGTCTTGCTACCATGGCAACAGCATGTCCCATAGTGCTGCCAACCCTCAAACTTGCCGCCCTGACGTCACTAACATCTGCGCTATTCAGCGTTGCGCTACTAAGGTTCACAGTGCCACTGACTGTAAACAAAGTTTGTCAGGCAGTCAGTAAGGCACATGGACAGAATGGACCCAAAACTGACAGGTTTTTTAAAAAAAAAAAAAAGTATTTTACCGGACAGCAAATAGTGGCTCCTGGAGGCGGGGCGAAGCATAGATAGAGGGAGCTTTGACCTGGGGAGGAAGAGGCCCTGTATGGGGTAGGAGGTGCTATAGGAGGAGCTGTAGGCAAAGTGCTAAAGATGTGGGCTGAGCGGGAAAACCAGCAGATTGATATTTGTAGGAGTTGAGAAAACATCTTCTTCATGACAGCAAGAAGCTTTGTCTTGTCTGTCCTGCCCCTGCAGCTGGAGCCCTTAAGGTAATTGCTTATCCTTCATGGGTAGAGGGTTTAAGCACATTAGGGGTTAATCCCACTCCTTGAGCTCGGGGACAGTATCTGATTTGGAAGAGTTTAGATTAGTGTGACTGGCTTTTATTCCCCTCACAGGCACGGCAGTAATGTATTTTCTGCCTTTATTGCCTGACTGATAAGGGGACATTTGACAGTTTGCTTCCATTCAACTGCTGAGTTGGTATGCGAGGTATTTATTGTCTCTAATGAGGAGGGGGTTTTCCCTGCACTGGGTCCGTGCTTGAATCTGGCAATCTGCAGTGTCAGCCTTTGCAGCACTAGAGAGTCTGTCTTGTGTCTCACAGGATTAGTTTGGAGCAGCAGACTGAGAGCGGTAAGAGAATGTTAGTGGCGTGCATGGGGTTGTTAGTGCTGGGACATAGAACACCGGTATTTGCAGTCTGAGGATTTTTTTGGGTGTTTGAATATGTGATAGAGGTACACCAGTATTTGCAGTCTGAGGATTTTTTGGGTGTTTGAATATGTGATAGAGGTACACCAGTATTTGCAGTCTGAGGATTTTTTGGGTGTTTGAATATGTGATAGAGGTACACCGGTATTTGCAGTCTGAGGATTTTTTGGGTGTTTGAATATGTGATAGAGGTACACCGGTATTTGCAGTCTGAGGATTTTTTTGGGTGTTTGAATATGTGATAGAGGTACACCGGTATTTGCAGTCTGAGGATTTTTTGGGTGTTTGAATATGTGATAGAGGTACACCGGTATTTGCAGTAGTGACTCTGGGGGCATTAGGGCTGCACAGACCATATGCCTTTATGGAGATACAGCGCTGTTTAACTGAGGGGCCAGTGACTGCAACGGCTCCTAATTGATTTCATGCAGCTCTGCTTGTTGTTACAGTTGGAGTATGCTTGAACTCCCCTCTTTTCCCTTAGATTGCCTGGTACTCACTAGCTTACAGTTTGGTTACTGACACGTGGGATACATGCCCCCCTTTTATTCTCAGGGTGACATAAAAAACACTTGCTGCCATTGCAGTGCTTTTATTAGTTTGGCTGCTATACTTGTGCATGTGGGTGCGTGTCGTAGGGGATTTTCTTTACATTGGGCATGGTGCTGCATGCTGTCTTAAATGTTATGGGACATATTTCAGGTTTATTGTGCTTGACTGTATGGGGAGCACTTGCTATGTGAGATCCAGGGGCGGGGGTTAACCTTCCCGCCGCTGGTCCTTTTTGGCGCGATATCGCTCTGTGCTGGATCAGTGGGGGGTATATATTGTTGCATTTAGTTAGTAAAATAAAAACAGTGGCTGATTAAGGGGAGGTGGATGATATTCCTTATGGGATATGCTACCCTATGCTACCAGGAGGTTTTCTCTTTCAGATGGGAAGTTTTTCGTTTTGTTGTTTTATCTCCATGTTGGTTTGGGCCAATAAGGGGATATACATATTATATACAATGTCAGTATAACTTTATTACTTGTTGTCATGGTGTGCTGGTTTCACTCTCTGCTCTGCATTCAGGGCTTGGAACAGTTTTGCTTATTTTCTAAGATTTCATTTGTTTGTCTGCCATCTAGTGGTGGTTAACTGTATGTTGCTTATAATCTCATTAAGGGTCAGTTTTGCCAAAATAATTGCATTTTCTTGATTTGGATGTGGCTTGAAATTCTAAACAACTTTCTAGTGGAAGTTTATCATTGGATTTGCCTTTTTCCCTTGTTGGTAATGTTGAAAAGCTAAACCTAAGTAGGCTCAAACTAATTTTATAAACTATTGGAACCACCTCTTGGCTCAGAGCAATTTGAAAGTTTGACACAGTTAGACAGACCTACATACTGGGTTTCATTTAGATAACATTGCGCTTACTCCCGTGGAGGTATTTAGGAGTTGGCAATGAGTGGCCAACCTGCATGTCTGGCAAAGCACTGAGATAAGGGAGCTGCCTGCAGAGGTTTAGATATAAGATAATCACAAAGGTAACACATTTTATTCCAGTTGGCATTTTGCAAAACTTGGGAACAAGTAAGGGATTATCTAGTTTGTTTTAAAAAAAATGGAAATTATGATGTAGTCTGTGCCTTTAAAATAATTTTATGTTTTCTTTCCTTTGGTGGATATAATCATGTGTATGTGTTGTCATATAAATGTATTTCTATAATTTATAGGATTTAATATATACATTAGACAAATGGTCCATGCAATCATTTATCATTTGAGAATTATTCTCTAGGGTTTTTTCCAATTTATTCCTCTGAAGGATGTGTGTCATGATATGGTGGGTATTCTTTCATTGTACGGGAGTTCATATGTTACAATCTCTTTCATTACAAAAGGGGTCACAGCACTGTCGGTGGCACCATTACTTATGTTAGGTAGTATAATGTGACACTAATAGGGTACAGTTTTAGCATAAGCCAAGAGGGTTGTACATCATCTTCCTAAGGGTAGACTGCAGCGGTAAAACTTTGTGCAGACCCTCTAAAAGTTTTGATCTCTAAAAAATTACCTTGGGTTCAGACTAACTTTATAGCATTGCAAGCTCTGTTGGTGCTTTGCATATGCCTGATGATGTGGATACTATGATATATATATGTGTATGGCGATTGGATATCGCCCTCTTTCGGAGGATACTCGGATCTTGCATTGCAACTATGAATTTACTGTTTTGAGATCACTAATATGATTGTGGTATTTCCTCTGGTGAGGGGATTTCCGTGTCGGCGTCGGGTCCTATTGGTAGTATTTAACATACTTTTATCTTGAAGGGACATTTTTACTCAGGGTGTTTTCCACCTGTGGTTTTCCCAGGGGTCCACTCTGCCTGGTGGGATGTATTGAATTGTCACAAGTATTTCAATTACCCTTATATAGGTTGATGTAAAAGGGTTATTCCACTATAGTATACCCAACCATCCTTAGATTTGGCTTTAAGGCCAAACTGTGTTGACATAGCTTGTGGTGGACATTGCACTCCCAGTGGGGTAAGGAGGAGATGGGGTAATAAAGTGTTAATTTCACATTGTTCTATACAAGTATTGGGATCAGTTTGTGGCCACTAGGTACACAATGTGATACAGTAAGGAGATCGGATTATACCTACAGATATAAGATACAGACACATGTATATGTACACAATGTGATACAGTAATGAGATCTGATTATACCTACAGATATAAGATAAAGACACATGTATATGTACACAATGTGATACAGTAATGAGATCTGATTATACCTACAGATATACCATAAAGACACATGTATATGTACACAATGTGATACAGTAATGAGATCTGATTATACCTACAGATCTCATATAAAGCCACATGTATATGCACACTATGTGATACAGTAATGAGATCTGATTATACCTACAGATATAAGAAAAAGACACATGTATATGTACACAGTGTGATAACGTAATGAGGTCTGATTATACCTACAGATATAAGATACAGACACATGTATATGTACACAATGTGATACAGTAATGAGATCTGATTATACCTGCAGATAAGATAAAGACACCGGTATATGTCCACTTTAATACATGGAATCAGCTGGTTCATGTACGTGAATGAGCCATAAAGGAGCAAAGGTGATACTTGTTATCCTGTATGGGTTTCTATTTGCCTGGCCTGCCAATACCCTTGCCTGTCATGCATCAGGGATGATGTTATAGAATGGCTGAAGATTGTGGCTGGGGGGTGGTGTCAGCAGGGACATAGTATCTGCTCCCCCCCCACCCCTAATCACACGGTCATTGAATTGTTGAGGGCAGTTGGATTGCTATGGCTGTGTTTCCATGGGTTGATGGGAGCGATGCACATCCCTGGTTTTATAACTCACTGGCCATTGCATTTTCGAATTTCTGGTGGCATCGCTCCTTGGAGTTCTCGCCATGGGCGAACGGAGTAGGGAGAGTATTCCCGGTGTGGCTTCAGTAGCACGAAAACGGGGTTCACCTATGATAAAATTTTGAGCGGAATGGAATGGATTGATTTAAGTTAGGGGCATTGGAGATGGTGTCAATTCAGGTGTTGGGGTTTTTTGCTACAAGGGTTGTGGAGGATGGGACTCCTGCTGATTTGTCACCTGGGATATATGGCTGGGTTATGTGGCACGTGGCTACCACGGTTTCAAAGTGTTCATTTTCCTTGAGAATTTGGGCAGCCACTGAAGCTGCTGTAGGGAGTTTGGTGGCAAAAGGTGTGGGTAAGTGGAGGTTATTCTAGGCTCTTTTGTTGGAGGGTGTCTAGTATTTTGGGTGTTTCATTTGTTTATGGTTGTTCCGTTCAGATTGTCGTAGTTCTGGTAAACATGTGGGTAGTGGGCCGATTTATTATTATTTGTCCCTGGTGTGTGGCTCTGGTTGAGAAGGAGGGCCTCCAGCCTGGGTTTTTGATAAGCAGCAATACTATTGGAGGGTTTGGAGTACGGGGCCCCCATATTGGCTTGCATGTTGCCGCCGGTGGTGGTTTACGCTGAATTGTTCCAGTATAGGGGGGTACTAGTGGTCCAGGCCAGGGTAATGATTTTGGTTGACTCGGGGAAGCCTGGTGAGTAAGATTAAGGTGGTGTGGGGAAGTTTTTTGGGAGCTTTTCCAGGGTTTTAACCGTTGTATGGTCTACCATGGTTACGAGATTGGTTGGGGGATGGAATGGCTCCATTATGGCCTTACCAGGAGGCAGGAGCTGAACAAGCTGGTTGCAGCCTTATGCGTGGAGTGCAATGTGTGGTGGGTTAGCCTCCCCATGGGGTGGGCGAGCAGGTTAAGTAGCTTCTTGGACACGGGGTTCCTTGGAGCTTGGGGTTTGTAAAGAAATAACGGGCTTATTTAAGTCCAGGTGAATTTATATACGGCCCGGTCAACAAGTAAATGGAGGTTAGTGAATTAAGTTTGGGAGCTAGCATCTTCATAGTTGGCTGAGTTTACATGGTTAAGGAGTTATGTATTTGGTGTCTTTTAAACTTGTTATTTACTAAACGGGCTGTGGCCAGTATTTTTTTTCAAACATAAGGTGTCTGTGTATTCTTTAAGTGTTGAATGCTTAAAAATTTGTCAAGGGGATGTTAATCGACGGCTCATGGGGTCTAGTAAATAGGATCATGGGGGCATTTGTGCAGAGACTTGGTGTGGTGGTGGACTACTCAGACTTAGCTGAGGTTGGATTGGGTGAGTTCTATCTGCCCGATGGGGTGCATTTGAATGACGGTGGTCTGCAGCTGTTTATCTTTAATTTTAAGGAGGCACTGTGTGCGGTTGGAGGGTTGGCGGGACTGGGCTGAGGCGTCAGGCCAGTCGGTGGCGGGGGTGCTAGCCCTTAAATTACAGAACAATTATGGCCAATGGTTAAGTGTGGTGGTATTTTGCATTCCCATGGGGGAATTCAAGATGGGGGTTTCTAAGGGCACGGGGTTCCTTAGAAACTTATATGGATGATCGCTGACGGGCCCAACCACTTGCACGGTTGGGTCCAGTAAAAGGAATTACGGCCATAGTTAAAAGATATGGAAATCAAGAAGGACTAGCACCGCTGTTGGTTGATGTGTAAAATGTTTACAGTTATTTGCACTTTTATTTATCGAGTTATTGAAGTTTTTACAAAGTTTTATTGAATAAAGGGCTGCGGCCAATTTGTACCAAAGCTAAGTCTGTTGTCTGTTATTTATGAGGGTGGTTGTTGGAAGGATGGTATGGGGGTGTTTCGTGGGGTTTAAGGGGCCGGAGCTTGACGACATAAAAGGTCAAGTGGCTCCTGGAGGCGGGGCGAAGCATAGATAGAGGGAGCTTTGACCTGGGGAGGAAGAGGCCCTGTATGGGGTAGGAGGTGCTATAGGAGGAGCTGTAGGCAAAGTGCTAAAGATGTGGGCTGAGCGGGAAAACCAGCAGATTGATATTTGTAGGAGTTGAGAAAACATCTCCCTCCCACCCGTCCCTGATATTTGTGTGAGAGGCGTGTTTTATATTTGTCATTTTAGGTTTTTGTCGCAGTTGGAAGGCGGGGGTGCTAGCCCTTAAATTACAGAACAATTATGGCCAATGGTTAAGTGTGGTGGTATTTTGCATTCCCATGGGGGAATTCAAGATGGGGGTTTCTAAGGGCACGGGGTTCCTTAGAAACTTATATGGATGATCGCTGACGGGCCCAACCACTTGCACGGTTGGGTCCAGTAAAAGGAATTACGGCCATAGTTAAAAGATATGGAAATCAAGAAGGACTAGCACCGCTGTTGGTTGATGTGTAAAATGTTTACAGTTATTTGCACTTTTATTTATCGAGTTATTGAAGTTTTTACAAAGTTTTATTGAATAAAGGGCTGCGGCCAATTTGTACCAAAGCTAAGTCTGTTGTCTGTTATTTATGAGGGTGGTTGTTGGAAGGATGGTATGGGGGTGTTTCGTGGGGTTTAAGGGGCCGGAGCTTGACGACATAAAAGGTCAAGTAATACCGGACACCTGGCAAACTGGGACAAAATGAACAATTGGGTGGGACACTGGGACATATATATATATATATATATATATATATATATATATATATATGTGTGTGTATATATATATATATGTGTGTGTGTGTATATATATATATATGTGTGTGTGTGTGTGTATATATATATATATGTGTGTGTGTGTGTATATGTATAGAGATAGACAGGCGCACAGAGGCACACCTAGTGTAATACGTTCTATATATATATATACACACAAGAAAAGATGAAATGTCCGCACTCACTTGGTTTAACCTCATGATATGAGGTATTAATATCACACTTGTGTTAGTAAACGTCATTCCTTGCTGCTGCCACAGTCCAGTGTCCCGGGCCAATGTCCTCCCACGCTTCCTTAGATGACCTGGTGTGTCCTATTTAGGATCCTGGTATATATGGGTCCCTTACAGGGTTGGAACTTGTCCCAGTGGTTAAAGGGAGTGTCTAATACTGATTCAACCTTATAAAGTGGAGGAATCTATATTTGTGTATATAAATGTACTAACACAGTTGTTAAAAACAAACAAGTATTTAATGTTACATAAAACATACAGTACAACCCACTCTAGGGTCAAAACAGATATAATGAATACAATTTAACAAACAACAAATGTAGTAAAAAGAGCCGTAGTCAGTACTTGATTCAGTATCGCAATTGTTAGGAACCTGATACTTGCTGGCTAATTTGCTCTTCGATATTCAGTAAAAGTACTTATGAAGCCACCAAGGATATTCTCTAAACTGCTGCACTGTTAGTAAGTGTGTAGCAGCCGAGTCCTTATTCAGCTCCGTGTAGACGCGCTGTGTGTGATGACGGGGGGCGGAGCCTAACGCGTTTTGTAACAAATGGGTTACTTCATCAGAGTTAAGGGCCGCCCCCCAGCCTGGATGATTTTATACGTCAGAGTCTGGGCAATTAGCCTGTTGTAAGCCCCTCGGTCGCCATCTTTATTGTGGGCAACATGATAATAAAACGTTAAAAACTTTACTACTACAGTGAGTAATACAATACATTTAAAACAATAGTAACAGTATATATTTGGTTGTATATATTTGACACTACAGCTAGTGCTTGATAGTATGAGAACTATTTGTTCACCTCAACCCCCTTTTATTCCTGTATCAGTATTGCAGCTGCAAACAGAAGGGATCACATTCGTTTCTATGTGAACTAGCTTTATATATTTTTATCTCATGCCTGGAGAGCCTTTATATTTCTATATGTCTTTATCATAAAATAGATTATTATAATCATATTTTTAACTGAATAAAATACATAAATAATTAGTGATTAATCAATAAATATACACAATGATACTAAAATTCATAGGTTCCTTAAATATATATAAAAAGATTTCATAAAAGTTATAAAATCATATATTTATATAGTTATATAAATTTATATATATAAAAACCATCCTGCATAGTGTATGGTGAATGGGTCATATATAGAGTAAGAGGAAGGCAGCTAGGTCAATATCTTTATTTAACCCCTTAGGTTCCAGAGTTTCCATCTTGTGTATCCAGAATCTTTCCCTTTTGCGTAATACCAGAAGTCTGCTACCTCCTCTATTACCTCTATGCACCTGTTCTATAGCTTTAATAAAAAATCATTCTTATTTTTACCATGTATTTGGGAGAAGTGATTAATCAGTGGGTTCTTAAGGGTGCCAGCCTCAATATTTTTCATATGCTCTAAGCAGCGTATTTTTAAACCACGTTTGGTGCGCCCTATGTATCTCATTGGAGTACTGCAAGTGCACTCCAACATATAAACCACATAATCTGATTTGCAGTTAAGCATACTCTTAATTTGAAATTTTTCTCCATTGATACCACTATCTATAAATTTGTTAAAATGTTTATGAATATGTGCACAGCAGATGCAGTTTTTTCGTGAGCACTTATAAAAACCTTTTAAATCAGTCATCTTTCCAGTATTTTTATGTTTCTTACTGGTTTGTATTTCACTTGGTGCTAAAAAAATGTTTAGATTTTATTTTTCCTTTAGGTGATACTTGGTTTGTTACCTAAAGTGTCTGAGTATTGGATCATTTTTTAATATTGACCAGTTTTTTTGTAGTATATTTTTGATTTTCCAGTGTCCTTCGTTAAAGGTAGTCACAAAATTAACTCTAGTATCTCTTTTTTCCACCTTTTTTGGTTGTGATATACTGTTTACATATGCACTTTCATTAATATTTGATTCATCTGTAGATGTTTTTTTCCCGTGTACCAATTTATACCTATTTAGTTTATTGGCTTTATTGTACGCCTCTTGTACTATTTTCTCTGGGTAATGTTTTTCTTCAAATTTATCTTTCAGACACTTTGCCTCTGTCTCAAAGTAACTGGCTTCAGTACAATTTCGCCTCAGCCTCTGAAATTGTCCGAAAGGGATATTTTCTATCCATTTCGGATGATGGCTGCTTCTAGCGTCTAAGTAACCATTTGTGTCAGTGGTTTCTCTATAAAGCTTACTCTGTATACCCTCATTTGAGATATATAAGGTAACATCAAGAAAGTCAATAGATGATTGTTCCAATCTTTGGGTGAAGGTGAGGTTCATACAGTTGTTGTTCAGCTCCTGTACAAAATTGTTCCAGGACTCAACTTCACCATCCCAAAAGATTAGAACATCATCTATGAAACGATGCCAGAAAATAACATTTTTATGCTTAAAAGTAGAGCCATTATAGATCATATCCTCCTCAAACGCTCCCATGTAGAGGTTTGCGAAGTTGGGCGCAAATTTTGTGCCCATGGCTGTCCCTGTACTCTGTAAGTAGTGTTTTCCCTCAAACTTAAAATAATTATTTTGTAAAATAAACCTCATGGACTCTAATATAAAACTTCTTTGTATTTCCGGTAGGTGGTTAGCGCTCTTTAATGCTTTTTTAATAGCACTAATACCACATTCATGTGGGATTGATGTGTATATAGTGCAGTTACGTCTAACGTAGCCCATTTATATGTAGGTTTCCACTCTAATCCCTCTATAATTTGTAATAGGTGGGGAGTGCCCCTCAAGTATGACCGCAAGTTCATTACCATGGGTCTGACCATGGGTCTGAGGAATAGATCTACATACTCAGAGTCTTGAAGTAAGGGAGTCTATTCCCGAGATAATTGGTCTCCCAGGATGTTTATCTAAGCTTTTATGGATTTTAGGCAAATAATAGAATATTGCCATCTTTGGCTCGTCATTAGCTCGGTCAGTTAAAACCTTATTTTGGTAGCCATTATTTATGTGTTCCATATAAGATCGTAAGAGTAAAGTAGTAGGGTCACCTCTTAGGACAACATATGTATTGTTATCTGATAATTGACGTATTGCTTCTTCTATGTAATCCTTTTTGTCTAAAATCACTATTCCTCCTCCCTTGTCGGCCTCCCTGATTACGACTTGTTCATTATCTGTTAATGTTTTCAAAACTTTCTTTTCTTTGATACTCAGATTGTGATTACTGATCTTATAATCCTGACATAAATTCATACACTCTTGAATAACTTTTTCTTTAAATAAAGTAATATGTTTTCCTTGGGATTGCACTGGAAAAAATATTGATTTTGGCCTCAAACCACTGTTAGTTATACCTAACTCCTCTAATGTTTCATTTCTCTGATCCATTTCCCGCTCGTTAAAGATGGAAAAATCTGACTGAGAGAGGTAATTATTTCCACTCTCTACATCTAGATCCCTTAGAGCTTCCAATGTTTCCATGTCTGTTTGTGTAAGAGTATCTGTAACATGATTCTTTTTTTCTTTCTCAAAATGTCTTACTAGAGTTAACTTGCGGATGAATTCATTAATATCAATAAGTCCGAATGGATTGGGTTTTTGCGTAGGTGCAAAGGATAACCCTCTTTTTAATAGATTGGTTTCCTCTAGACTGAGCATATGTGTGGATAGATTGAAGATCTTTATAGTGTCTCTATTTATTGTCTCATTTCCCTGCGTCTTTTTAAGCTGAGATTTTCTTCCAGCTCTACATCCTCTTCTTCTTCCATGTCTTTTTCCCCTTCTCCCTTCGGTATGTGTGGTTGTCTCCACTCTAGCGTTGTGTGTGGTATAGTTAATCTTTCTCCTAGTGTCTCTGGAACTCTTGGTTTGTCTGTTAAATGTCTGTCCTGAAAATTCTTCTCATGATAATTATTTCTACTTTTAAAATTACCATTAGTCTGTTGTTCCCAAGTATAGTTATTCTTTTCACGTGAATCATTAAATTCCTTGTAACTATAGTTCCTGTCTGTATTTGAATTATATTGACCCCTACCTTGGTTATGGTAGTATTCACTCCTACCTCTCCTGTGGTGGTGATTTCCTCTAAAATTATTAGGGTATACATCTCTATTTTGTCCATTTACCTTGTATGGGTCATTTCTATATCCTCTATTGTATGGGTCATTTCTATATCCTCTATTGTATGGGTCATTTCTATATCCTCTATATTGACGTTGATTTTCCCTCATTTGGAATTTCGTATCTATTATACCTAGGGTCTGGGAACTCAAATCTAATATTAGGTGTTTTAGGAGTTCGCTGGTCTTTTTATTTTCTTTAGAAGGCTTATTTCTGTTTATACCATATATCTTTCAAGAAATGTTTGTGTATTGCCCCTTGGTTAATAGTGTTTGATGTAAGGGGTGAATCATTACCACCCGGTGTGATTGGTGTGAAAGGTACATCTGTTTCTATTTCAATGTTTCCTGCTTGTTCACTATTTTTATTTTGAAGATCTCGTTCCAACTTTTTCTTTTTCTTTAACTTTAAGTCCCTCTTTAGTTTATTCATTCTTTCTCTTATGTCATTATCAAGTTTATTGTAATAGGCATCGCCTTTAAATGGTAAAAGTAGGGTCTTTAACTTTTTGAGTTCTACAGTTACTTTTTCTAGGTTTGCCTCTCTAAACTGAATTATGATTCTCATAAGTTTAGTGGAGCTCTCTTCTAAGACTGATTCCCATTCAGTAATGAGTTCTATGTCTGTACTGTTAAATATAGATGTTTTAGTTATCATTAAACCCTTTGGTAATACGCCAGCTTTTAAATAGGTCTCTAATCCTATTATGTCACACCAGTTCTTTATCTGGATCTTACTCAATTTTTCCACCTGTTTAAACAGTTCTCTGGGGTTTACCGGTGTTTGTGTATTGCGTACAATAAAGCCAATAAACTAAATAGGTATAAATTGGTACACGGGGAAAAAAGCATCTACAGATGAATCAAATATTAATGAAAGTGCATATGTAAACAGTATATCACAACCAAAAAAGGTGGAAAAAAGAGATACTAGTTAATTTTGTGACTACCTTTAACGAAGGACACTGGAAAAATCAAAAATATACTACAAAAAACTGGTCAATATTAAAAAATGATCCAATACTCAAAGACACTTTAGGTAACAAACCAAGTATCACCTATAGGAAAAATAAAAATCTAATTTTTTTAGCACCAAGTGAAATACAAACCAGTAAGAAACAGAAAAATACTGGAAAGATGACTGATTTGAAAGGTTTTTATAAGTGCTCACAAAAAACTGCGTCTGCTGTGCACATATTCATAAAAATAAAAATTTTAACAAATTTATAGATAGTGGTATCAATGGAGAAAAATTTCCAATTAAGAGTATGCTTAACTGCAAATCAGATTATGTGGTTTATATGTTGGAGTGCACTTGCAGTACTCCAATGAGATACATAGGGCGCACCAAACGTGGTTTAAACATATGCTGCTTAGAGCATATGAAACATATTGAGGCTGGCACCCTTAAGAACCCACTGATTAATTACTTCTCCCAAATACATGGTAAAAATAAGAATGACATTTTTATTAAAGCTATAGAACAGGTGCATAGAGGTAATAGAGGAGGTAGCAGACTTCTGGAATTACGCAAAAGGGAAAGATTCTGGATACACAAGATGGAAACTCTGGAACCTAAGGGGTTAAATAAAGATATTGACCTAGCTGCCTTCCTCTAACTCTATATATGACTCGTTCACCACACACTATGCAGGATGGTTTTTATATATATATAAATTTATATAACTATATGATTTTATAATTTTATAACTGTTTTATGAAATCTTTTTATATATATTTAAGGAACCTATGAATTTTAGTATCATTGTGTATACTTATTGATTAATCACTAATTATTTATGTATTTTATTCAGTTAAAAATATGATTATAATAATCTATTTTATGATAAAGGCTCTCCAGGTATGAGATAAAAATATATAAAGCTAGTTCACATAGAAACGAATGTGATCCCTTCTGTTTGCAGCTGCAATACTGATACAGGAATAAAAGGGGGTTGAGGTGAACAAATAGTTCTCATACTATCAAGCACTAGCTGTAGTGTCAAATATATACAACCAAATATATACTGTTACTATTGTTTTAAATTTATTGTATTACTCACTGTAGTAGTAAAGTTTTTAACGTTTTATTATCATGTTGCCCACAATAAAGATGGCGACCGAGGGGCTTACAACAGACTAATTGCCCAGACTCTGACGTATAAAATCATCCAGGCTGGGGGGCGGCCCTTACCTCTGATGAAGTAACCCATTGGTTACGAAACGCGTTAGGCTCCGCCCCCCGTCATCACACACAGCGCGTCTACACGGAGCTGAATAAGGACTCGGCTGCTACACACTTACTAACAGTGCAGCAGATTAGAGAATATCCTTGGTGGCTTCAGAAGTACTTTTACTGAATATCGAAAAGCAAATTAGCCAGCAAGCATCAGGTTCCTAACAATTGCGATCCTGAATCAAGTACTGACTACGGCTCTTTTTACTACATTTGTTGTTTTGTTAAATTGTATTCATTATATCTGATTTGACCCTAGAGTGGGTTGTACTGTATGTTTTATGTAACATTAAATACTTGTTTTTTTAACAACTGTGTTAGTACATATATATACACACAAATATAGATTCCTCCACTTTATAAGGTTGAATCAGTATTAGACACTCCCTTTAACCACTGGGACAAGTTCCAACCCTGTAAGGGACCCATATCTACCAGGATCCTAAATAGGACACCAGGTCATCTAAGGAAGCGTGGGAGGACATTGGCCCGGGACTGTGGCAGCAGCAAGGAATGAAGTTTACTAACACAAGTGTGATATTAATACCTCATATCATGAGGTTAAACCAAGTGAGTGCGGACATTTCATCTTTTCTTGTGTGTGTGTGTATATATATATAGAACGTATTACACTAGGTGTGCCTCTGTGCGCCTGTCTATCTCTCTACCTTTTCAGACACTCAGGAGGGACCTCTGTCTACGGGGGATCGCTCTGCACCAGACGGCTGCCAGAGTTTGTGGCACACAGGAACTAGTACTACGGACTATATGAACTATTATAGCTCCATAAACTATCACATTTAAAACTGTATGGGACTATTTTATACTTAACTAGTTTTGGTCTTACAAACATATTCTGGTTAATGGATAGGAATATACATATATGAAAGAAGACCAATAGATCCTCCATACCCACCTAGCGCTGAAATATTTATATATATATATATATATATATATATATATATATATATATATATATATATATATATATATATATATATATATATGTATATATATATATATATATATATATATATGTGGGATGCACCAAAATTTCGCACGCAGAAACGTTTCAGCCGAAAATGGCATTTTTGGCTATTTCGGTTTTCGTTTTTTTTGCCTGTTATTTCTCCAACATAGGTGTGTCCGGTCCACGGCGTCATCCTTACTTGTGGGATATTCTCTTCCCCAACAGGAAATGGCAAAGAGCCCAGCAAAGCTGGTCACATGATCCCTCCTAGGCTCCGCCCACCCCAGTCATTCTCTTTGCCGTTGTACAGGCAACATCTCCACGGAGATGGCTTAGAGTTTTTTAGTGTTTAACTGTAGTTTTTATTATTCAATCAAGAGTTTGTTATTTTAAAATAGTGCTGGTATGTACTATTTACTCAGAAACAGAAAAGAGATGAAGATTTCTGTTTGTATGAGGAAAATGATTTTAGCACCGTAACTAAAATCCATGGCTGTTCCACACAGGACTGTTGAGAGCAATTAACTTCAGTTGGGGGAACAGTGTGCAGTCTCTTACTGCTTGAGGTATGACACATTCTAACAAGACGATGTAATGCTGGAAGCTGTCATTTTCCCTATGGGATCCGGTAAGCCATTTTTATTAAGATAGTAAATAAGGGCTTCACAAGGGCTTATTAAGACTGTAGACTTTTTCTGGGCTAAATCGATTCATTATTAACACATATTTAGCCTTGAGGAATCATTTATTCTGGGTATTTTGATATGATTATATCGGCAGGCACTGTTTTTGACACCTTATTCTTTAGGGGCTTTCCCTAATCATAGTCAGAGCCTCATTTTCGCGCCGGTATGGCGCACTTGTTTTTGAGGACAGCATGGCATGCAGCTGCATGTGTGTGGAGCTCTGATACATAGAAAAGTCTTTCTGAAGGCATCATTTGGTATCGTATTCCCCTTTGGGCTTGGTTGGGTCTCAGCAAAGCAGATTCCAGGGACTGTAAAGGGGTTAAATATAAAAACGGCTCCGGTTCCGTTATTTTAAGGGTTAAAGCTTCCAAATTTGGTGTGCAATACTTTTAAGGCTTTAAGACACTGTGGTGAAATTTTGGTGAATTTTGAACAATTCCTTCATACTTTTTCGCAATTGCAGTAATAAAGTGTGTTTAGTTTAAAATTTAAAGTGACAGTAACGGTTTTATTTTAAAACGTTTTTTGTGCTTTGTTATCAAGTTTATGCCTGTTTAACATGTCTGAACTACCAGATAGATTGTGTTCTGACTGTGGGGAAACCAAGGTTCCTTCTCATTTAACTATATGTATTTTATGTCATAAAAAAAAAAAAAAAAAAAAATTTAGTAAAAATGATGCCCAAGATGATTCCTCAAGTGAGGGGAGTAAGCATGGTACTGCATCATCCCCTACTTCGTCTACACCAGTCTTGCCCATACAGGAGGCCCCTAG
Source organism: Bombina bombina (assembly GCF_027579735.1). Classification (NCBI taxonomy): domain Eukaryota; kingdom Metazoa; phylum Chordata; class Amphibia; order Anura; family Bombinatoridae; genus Bombina; species Bombina bombina. The sequence goes on from NC_069508.1 coordinate 16,863,433, forward strand.
TACATCTAGTGCGCCAATACTCCTTACTATGCAACATTTAACGGCTGTAATGGATAATTCTATCAAAAACATTTTAGCCAATATGCCCACTTATCAGCGAAAGCGCGACTGCTCTGTTTTAGAAAATTCTGTAGAGCATGAGAACGCTGATGATATGGTTTCTGAAGGGCCCCTACACCAGTCTGAGGGGGCCAGGGAGGTTTTGTCTGAGGGAGAAATTTCAGATTCAGGAAACATTTCTCAACAAGCTGAACCTGATGTGATTAATTTTAAATTTAAGTTGGAACATCTCCGCGCTCTGCTTAAGGAGGTGTTATCCAATTTGGATGATTGTGATTATCTGGTCATTCCAGAACCACTATGTAAAATGGAAAAGTTCTTAGAGGCCCCGGGGCCCCCCGAAGCTTTTCCTATATCCAAGCGGGTGGCGTACATTGTTAGTAAAGAATGGGACAGGCCCGGTATACCTTTAGTACCTCCCCCCATATTTATAAAATTGTTTTCCTATAGTCGACCCCAGAAAGGACTGATGGCAGACAGTCCCCAAGGTCGAGGGGGCGGTTTCTACTCTACACAAGCGCGCCACTATACCCATAGAAGATAGTTGTGCTTTCCAAGATCCTATGGATAAAAAATTAGAAGGTCTGCTAAAGATGTTTGTTCAGCAAGGTTCCCTTCTACAACCAATTGCATGCATTGTCCCTGTCACTGCAGCCGCGTGTTTCTAGTTTGATGAGCTAGGAAAGGCGATTATTAGTAATTCTTCTTCTTATGAGGAGATTATGGACAGAATTCGTGCTCTTAAATTGGCTAATTCTTTCACCCTAGACGCCACCTTGCAATTGGCTAGGTTAGCGGCGAAAAAATTCTGGGTTTGCTATTGTGGCGCAGAGCGCTTTGGTTAAAATCTTGGGCAGCGGATGCGTCTTCCAAGAACAAATTGCTTGACATTCCTTTCAAGGGGAAAACACTCTTTGGCCCTGACTTGAAAGAGATTATCTCTGATATCACTGGGGGCAAGGGCCACGCCCTTCCTCAGGATAGGTCTTTTCAAGACCAAAAATAAACCTAAGTTTCGTCCCTTTCGCAGAAACGGATCAGCCCCAAGGGCTACGTCCTCTAAGCAGGAAGGTAATACTTCTCAAGCCAATCCAGCCTGGAGACCTATGCAAGGCTGGAACAAAGGAAAGCAGGCCAGGAAACCTGCCACTGCTACCAAGACAGCATGAAATGCGGGCCCCCGATCCGGGACCGGATCTGGTGGGGGGCAGACTCTCTCTCTTCGCTCAGGCTGGGGCAAGAGATGTTCTGGATCCTTGGGCGCTAGAAATAGTCTCCCAAGGTTATTCTCTGGAGTTCAAGGGGCTTCCTCCAAGGGGGAGGTTCCACAGGTCTCAGTTGTCTTCAGACCACATAAGAAGACAGGCATTCTTACATTGGGTAGAAGACCTGCTAAAAATGGGAGTGATTCATCCTGTTCCATTAGGAGAACAAGGGATGGGGTTCTACTCCAATCTGTTCATAGTTCCCAAAAAAGAGGGAACGTTCAGACCAATCTTAGATCTCAAGATCTTGAACAAGTTTCTCAAGGTTCCATCGTTCAAGATGGAAACCATTCGAACACTTCTTCCTTCCATCCAGGAAGGTCAATTCATGACCAAGGTGGATTTCAAGGATGCGTATCTACATATTCCTATCCACAAGGAACATCATCGGTTCCTAAGGTTTGCATTCCTGGACAAGCATTTCCAGTTTGTGGCGTTTTCTTTCGGATTAGCCACTGCTCCTAGGATTTTCTCATAGGTACTAGGGTCCCTTCTGGCGGTGCTAAGACCAAGGGGCATTGCTGTAGTACCTTACTTGGACGACATTCTGATTCGAGCGTCGTCCCTTCCTCAAGTAAAGGCTCACACGGACATTGTCCTGGCTTTTCTCAGATCTCACGGATGGAAAGTGAACGTGGAAAAGAGTTCTCTATCTCCGTCAACGAGGGTTCCCTTCTTGGGAACTATAATAGACTCCTTAGAAATGAGGATTTTTCTGACAGAAGCCAGAAAAACAAAACTTCTAGACTCTTGTCGGATACTTCATTCCGTTCCTCTTCCTTCCATAGCGCAGTGCATGGAAGTGATAGGTTTGATGGTAGCGGCAATGGACATAGTTCCTTTTGTGCGCATTCATCTAAGACCATTACAACTGTTCATGCTCAGTCAGTGGAATGGGGACTATTCAGACTTGTCTCCGAAGATACAAGTAAATCAGAGGACCAGAGACTCATTCCGTTGGTGGCTGTCCCTGGACAACCTGTCACAAGGGATGACCTTCCGCAGACCAGAGTGGGTCATTGTCCCGACCGACGCCAGTCTGATGGGCTGGGGCGCGGTCTGGGGATCCCTGAAAGCTCAGGGTCTTTGGTCTCGGGTAGAATCTCTTCTACCGATAAATATTCTGGAACTGAGAGCGATATTCAATGCTCTCAAAGCTTGGCCTCAGCTAGCGAGGGCCAAGTTCATACATCAACCATCAGGGGGGAACAAGGAGTTCCCTAGCGATGGAAGAAGTGACCAAAATCATTCTATGGGCGGAGTCTCACTCCTGCCACCTGTCTGCTATCCACATCCCAGGAGTGGAAAATTGGGAAGCGGATTTTCTGAGTCGTCAGACATTGCATCCGGGGGAGTGGGAACTCCATCCGGAAATCTTTGCCCAAGTCACTCAACCGTGGGGCATTCCAGACATGGATCTGATGGCCTCTCGTCAGAACTTCAGAGTTCCTTACTACGGGTACAGATCCAGGGATCCCAAGGCGGCTCTAGTGGATGCACTAGTAGCACCTTGGACCTTCAAACTAGCTTATGTGTTCCCGCCGTTTCCTCTCATCCCCAGGCTGGTAGCCAGGATCAATCAGGAGAGGGCGTCGGTGATTTTGATAGCTCCTGCGTGGCCACGCAGGACTTGGTATGCAGATCTGGTGAATATGTCATCGGCTCCACCATGGAAGCTACCTTTGAGACGAGACCTTCTTGTTCTAGGTCCGTTCGACCCACTCCAGCTGACTGCTTGGAGATTGAACGCTTGATCTTATCAAAGCGAGGGTTCTCAGATTCTGTTATTAATACTCTTGTTCAGGCCTGAAAGCCTGTAACCAGAAAAATTACCACATAATTTGGTATATCTGTTGGTGTAAATCTGCAGGATTCCCTTGGGACAAGGTTAAGATTCCTAAGAGTCTATCCTTCCTTCGAGAAGGATTGGAAAAAGGATTATCTGCAAGTTCCTTGATGGGACAGATTTCTGCCTTGTCTGTGTTACTTCACAAAAAGCTGGCAGCTGTGCCAGATGTTCTAGCCTTTGTTCAGGCTCTGGTTAGAATCAAGCCTGTTTACAAAATTTTGACTCCTCCTCGGAGTCTCAACCTAGTTCTTTCAGTTCTTCAGGGGGTTCCGTTTGAACCCTTACATTCCGTTGATATTAAGTTATTATCTTGGAAAGTTTTGTTTTTGGTTGCAATTTCTTCTGCTAGAAGAGTTTCAGAATTATCTGCTCTGCAGTGTTCTTCTCCTTATCTGGAGTTCCATGCAGATAAGGTGGTTTTGCGTACTAAACCTGGTTTTCTTCCAAAAGTTGTTTCTAACAAAAACATTAACCAGGAGATAGTTGTGCCTTCTTTGTGTCCTAATCCAGTTTCAAAGAAGGAACGTTTGTTGCACAACTTGGATGTAGTTCGTGCTCTCAAATTTTACTTAGCAGCTTCTAAGGATTTCAGACAAACTTTGTCTTTGTTTGTTGTTTATTCTGGTAAACGGAGAGGTCAAAAAGCAACTTCTACCTCTCTCTCCTTCTGGATTAAAAGCATTATCCGATTGGCTTATGAGACTGCCGGACGGCAGCCGCCTGAAAGAATCACAGCTCACTCCACTAGGGCTGTGGCTTCCACATGGGCCTTCAAGAACGAGGCTTCTGTTGATCAGATATGTAAGGCAGCGACTTGGTCTTCACTGCACACTTTTTCTAAATTTTACAAATTTGATACTTTTGCTTCTTCTGAGGCTATTTTTGGGAGAAAGGTTTTGCAAGCCGTGGTGCCTTCCATTTAGGTGACCTGATTTGCTCCCTCCCTTCATCCGTGTCCTAAAGCTTTGGTATTGGTTCCCACAAGTAAGGATGACGCCGTGGACCGGACACACCTATGTTGGAGAAAACAGAATTTATGTTTACCTGATAAATTGCTTTCTCCAACGGTGTGTCCGGTCCACGGCCCGCCCTGGTTTTTTTAATCAGGTCTGATAATTTATTTTCTTTAACTACAGTCACCACGGTAACATATGGTTTCTCCTATGCAAATATTCCTCCTTAACGTCGGTCGAATGACTGGGGTGGGCGGAGCCTAGGAGGGATCATGTGACCAGCTTTGCTGGGCTCTTTGCCATTTCCTGTTGGGGAAGAGAATATCCCACAAGTAAGGATGACGCCGTGGACCGGACACACCGTTGGAGAAAGCAATTTATCAGGTAAACATAAATTCTGTTTTTCGGTAAAATTATTGTGTAGCATATTTCAAATTTGATGCTACCCTAGAGCTGCTGTTTGAGTTCATTTCTTGACTTACTGTTTCTCATATAATAATAGTTTTCTAGGATTATACTTTATTTGGATAATTGATAAAAATAAATACTGTTAAATCTGATTCTGTTACACAGAACTAAATACAGAATAATACAGTATATTGATACCTAATATTTTAGGTAGGGATGCACCGAAATTTGGTCGCAGAAACATTTTGGCTGAAAATGTCATTATCGTTTTTTGCCTGTTTTGTTTTCTTGGTAAAATTATTGTGTAGCATATTATTGTTTTAAGATATTTTTGTCTAATTTTAGTGTGTTACTTTCAAAAAAAGTGTGGTTATTTTATTGGCTTGCAGGTTTTCAATTCTGATTCATTCATAAAATAGTCTAATTATGCAAAAATAAAAAAAAATATTTTAAAATTTTGGGAAAAAAGACGTGCCAGTGCCTCCTAGATTTTCGGATTTGGTTTCGGTCCAGAATTTCTATTTCGGTGCATCACTAGTGTATGTATGTTCGTTGCAATATTTGGTAATCTCCCCTGTGTTTTGTAATAATCATCTGGCATATGTTATCGTAAATAAATGTTGAAACCAATATTAATTTTATTTTTTTGAGGAACTAGCAATACATTTAACAGAATACCCTTGTGGAAGGGAAGTGGACTAGAAAAAAAGTTGTATGTTCTCCAGCCTGACCAAACATGACCCAACCTTATTCTCGCTGTGATTTCACAGTGCAAGAACTTCTTTATTTTTACTTATTTTATTTTTATGAAGTGTTTGTAAATATAAATTGCACTTTATAATTCATATTTGTCCATAAAATAACATTTAAATAATCTGTTTGGTGTCTTTTTTTTTTTTTCTCAGTGTACAATATTTTCTAATCTCACTGGTGTTTTGTAATAATAATTCTGCACATATTACCATAAATAACATAAATATATGATGAAACCAATGTTAAAAATAACCCCATTTAGATTAACTCGTTTTTAAAAAGACAGAAAAAATAACACCTGAAGCGCAGAATGGCGATCGCCGTAACGCAACCCCATTGATGTCTATGGGGAAAAAAAAGTTACGTTTAACCCCTTAATGACCGAGGACGTGCAGGGTACGTCCTCAAAAAAAAGGCAGTTAACGCCTGAGGACGTACCCTGCACGTCCTCGGTTTGGAAAGCAGCTGGAAGCGATCCTGCTCGCTTCCAGCTGCTTTCCGGTTATTGCAGTGATGCCTCGATATCGAGGCATCCTGCAATAACCATTTGTAGCCATCCGGTGCAGAGAGAGCCACTCTGTGGCCCTCTCTGCACCGGACATTAACGGCTACGTTCGTTGGTGGGTGGGAGCCGGTATGGGAGGTGGGTGGCGGCCATCGATGGCCTTTGTGATGCGGAGGGGGGCGGGATCGGGGGCGGGGACGACCGGGGGGACGCGCACGGACGCGCGCGCGTGCACGGGGAGGGAGCGGGTGGGAACCACTACCTACAGAAAATGTTTATGTTAGAAGTGGGGATCAAAGGGGTTAATATGGTTTTTTTGGTGATCGGTTTGGCTGGTGGGGTATTGGACTGTGGGGGGGAAGCTACACTACAGAAACAAAAAGTAAAACATAAAAAATAAAACATTTTTATTTGCAAACTGGGTACTGGCAGACAGCTGCCAGTACCCAAGATGGCCCCAATAAGGCAGAGGGGGAGGGTTAGGGAGCTATTTTGGGGGGATCAGGGAGGTTGGGGGCTAAGGGGGGACCCTACATAGCAGCATATGTAAATATGCTTAAAAAAAAATTTTTTTTTTTTTTTTTATACCTTTTATTTTAGTACTGGCAGACTTTCTGCCAGTACTTAAGATGGCGGGGACAATTGTGGGGTGGGGGAGGGAAGAGTGCTGTTTGGGAGGGATCAGGGGGTGGGATGTGTCAGGTGGGAGTCTGATCTCTACACTAAAGCTAAAATTAACCCTGCAAGCTCCCTACAAACTACCTAATTAACCCCTTCACTGCTGGCCATAATACACATGTGATGCGCAGCAGCATTTAGCGGCCTTATAATTACCAAAAAGCAACGCCAAAGCCATATATGTCTGCTATTTATGAACAAAGGGGATCCCAGAGAAGCATTTAAAACCATTTGTGCCATAATTGCACAAGCTGTTTGTAAATAATTTTAGTGAAAAACCTAAAGTTTGAAAAAGTGAACAATTTTTTTTTATTTGATTGCTTTTGGCGGTGAAATGGTGGCATGAAATATACCAAAATGGGCCTAGATCAATACTTGGGGTTGTCTACTACACTACACTAGAGCTAAAATTAACCCTAGAAGCTCCCTACATGCTCCCTAATTAACCCATTCACTGCTGGGCATAATACACGGTTGGTGCGCAGTGGCATTTAGCAGCCTTCTAATTACCAAAAAGCAAAGCCAAAGCCATATATGTCTGCTATTTATGAACAAAGGGGATCCCAGAGAAGCATTTACAACCATTTATTCCATAATTTCATGAGTTGTTTGTAAATAATTTCAGTGAGAAACCTAAAGTTTGTGAAAAAATTTGTGAAAAAGTAAAATAATTTTTTTATTTGATCGCATTCGGCGGTGAAATGGTGCCATGAAATATACCAAAATGGGCCTAGATCAATACTTTGGGATGTCTTCTAAAAAAAAATATATACATGTCAATGGATATTCAGAGATTCCTGAAAGATATTAGTGTCCCAATGTAACTAGCGCTAATTTTGAAAAAAAGTGGTTTGGAAATGGCAAAGTGCTACTTGTACTTATAGCCCTATAACTTGCAAAAAAAGTAAAGAACATGTAAACATTGGGTATTTCTAAACTCAGGACAAAATTTAGAAACTATTTAGCATGGGTGTTTTTTGGTGGTTGTAGATGTGTAACAGATTTTGGGGGTCAAAGTTAGAAAAAGTGTGTTTTTTTCCATTTTTTCCTCATATTTTATAATATTTTTTATAGTAAATTATAAGATATGATGAAAATAATGGTATATTTTGAAAGTCCATTTAATGGCAAGAAAAACGGTATATAATATGTGTGGGTACAGTAAATGAGTAAGAGGAAAATTACAGCTAAACACAAACACCACAAAAATGTAAAAATAGCCTTGGTCCCAAACGGACAGAAAATGGAAAAGTGCTGTGGTCATTAAGGGGTTAAACCTAACACCCTGACATAACCCCAAGTCTAAACACCCCTAATCTGCGGCCCCCAACATCGCTGACACCGAAATAAATTTATTAACCCCTAATCTGCCACTCCTGATATTGCCGCCACTATAATCGTTATTAACCCCTATTCCCCTGCTCCCCAACATCGCTGCCACTAAATAAACCGATTAACCTCTAAACCGCCAGCCCCCCTAAATTAAACTATTAACCCCTAAACTTAACAACCCCCTAACTTTAAATTAAAATTACAATATCCCTATCTTAAAATAAATAAAAATTTACCTGTGAAATTTAAAAAAACCTAAGTTTAAACTAACAATTAACCTAACAACTATTATACTAAAATTAAAATAACTATCAATTAAATAAACTAAATTACACTTTAAAAATTATCCAAAATAGAAACAATTACACCTAATCTAATAGCCCTATAAAAAGCCCCCCCCCAAATAAAAAAACCCTAGCCTACAATGAACTACCAATAGCCCTTAAAAGGCCTTTTGTAGGGCATTGCCCTAAAGAAATCAGCTCTTTTCCATGTAAAAAAAATACAAAGACTCCCCAACAGTAAAACCCACCACCCAACCAACGCACCAAAATAAAAATCCTAACTCTAACAAATACCTAAGATACCCATTACGCTGAAAAGACATTTGTATGGACATTGCCCTTAAAAGGGCATTTAGCTCTTTTGCATTGCCCTGAAAAGGGCATTTAGCTCTTAAGAAAGCCCAGGCCCCACCCAAAAAGAGTTAAAAAAACAAAAAACTAACACTAACCCCAGACAATCCACTTACAGTTTTTAAAGTCCAGACATCTAGGCTGCGGCAAGGTCTTCATTCATCCAGGCAGCATCTTCTATCTTCATCCCGGAGGCGCAGAGCGGGTCCATCCTTCAAGACATCCAGCGCTGAGCTTCCTCTTCATGTGGTCTCCGCCGTACAATGAGGGGCAT
>NC_069508.1:16877144-17049644 GCF_027579735.1 Bombina bombina
ACTACTGATACTCTGCACTGTACTTACTATACTATGGCCAACAGTGTGCCCAGAAGAAAGTAGAAGCACAGGTAAGGCTGGCTGACGTCTGTATAGGGTCTGACATCTGTATAGAAACTAACATCTGCATTGGGACTGGCATCTGTACAGGGACTGGCATCTGTATAGGGTCTGACATGAAATCTGCATAGGGACTGACATCTGTATAGGGTCTGACATCTGCATAGAAACTAACATCTGCATTGGGACTGGCATCTGTACAGGGACTGGCATCTGTACAGGGACTGGCATCTGTATAGGGTCTAACATGAAATCTGCATAGGGACTGGCATCTGTACAGGGACTGGCATCTGTATAGGGTCTGACATGAAATCTGCATAGGGACTGACATCTGTATAGGGTCTGACATCTGCATAGGGATTGGCATCTGTATAGGGACTGACATCTGCATAAGGTCTGTCATCTGCATAGAATCTGCCCTCTGTATAGGGTCTGACATCTGCATAGGGATTGGCATCTGTATAGGGACTGACATCTGCATAAGGTCTGTCATCTGCATAGAATCTGCCCTCTGTATAGGGTCTGACATCTGCATAGAATCTGCCATCTGTATAGGGTCTGACATCTGCATAGAATCTGCCCTCTGTATAGGGTCTGACATCTGCATAGAATCTGCCCTCTGTATAGGGTCTGTCATCTGCATAGAATCTGCCCTCTGTATAGGGTCTGACATCTGCATAGAATCTGCCATCTGTATAGGGTCTGACATCTGCATAGAAACTAACATCTGCATTGGGACTGGCATCTGTACAGGGACTGGCATCTGTATAGGGTCTAACATGAAATCTGCATAGGGACTGACATCTGTATAGGGTCTGACATGAAATCTGCATAGGGACTGGCATCTGTACAGGGACTGGCATCTGTATAGGGTCTGACATGAAATCTGCATAGGGACTGACATCTGCATAAGGTCTGTCATCTGCATAGAATTTGCCATCTGTATAGGGTCTGACATGAAATCTGCATAGGGACTGACATCTGCATAAGGTCTGTCATCTGCATAGAATTTGCCATCTGTATAGGGTCTGACATGAAATCTGCATAGGGACTGACATCTGCATAAGGTCTGTCATCTGCATAGAATCTGCCATCTGTATAGGGTCTGACATCTGCATAGGGACTGGCATCTGCATAAGGACTGGTATTTGTATAGGGTCTGACATCTGCATTGCATCTGTATAGGGACTGACATCTGCATTGCATCTGTATAGGGTCTGACATCTGCATAAGGACTGGTATTTGTATAGGGTCTGACATCTGCATAGGGGCTGGCATCTGCATAAGGACTGGTATTTGTATAGGGTCTGACATCTGCATAGGGGCTGGCATCTGCATAAGGACTGGAATTTGTATAGGGTCTGACATCTGCATAGGGGCTGGCATCTGCATAAGGACTGGTATTTGTATAGGGTCTGACATCTGCATTGCATCTGTATAGGGACTGACATCTGCATTGCATCTGTATAGGGACTGACATCTGGATAGAAACTAATCCGCATAGGGGCTGACGTCTGCATAGGGATTGGCATCTGTATAGGGACTGACATCTGCATTGCATCTGTATAGGGACTGACATCTGACCCGCATAGGGGCTGACGTCTGCTTAGGGGCTGACGTCTCTATAGGTGCTTACATCTGTATAGGGGCTCCAGTAACCAATAATGTCCAGCACAACAAGCCTGAAACGTCTTAATCTATGTACTATGGGGAAACTCCAATAAATCCTTCTACTTTTGTACAATTTGGTGAGTGCTGCTGTCTCAGACTTTTTTACATCTGTATAAGGTCTGACATCTGCGATAGGGGCTGACATCTGCGATAGGGGCTGACATCTGCGATAGGGGCTGACATCTGCGATAGGGGCTGACATCTGCGATAGGGGCTGACATATGCGATAGGGGCTGACAGGGGAATGAGAGATGTCTGGTAGAGGGGGAGGCAGATAGATATGCACAGATAGGTAAATAAAACATATACTACCTGTTCTTAACACTAGGGATGGGCGAATATGCTGAAAGTGTCATTTGTTTAGTAGAACCCATAGTCCTGTGGGCATTCCTTTTGGACAATCGAATGTTGATAAGATTTAAAACCTATTACAATTTGATAATCGCGTTATTTCAGGTTTTTGAATGTTACTTTCATTTTTGAATTTTCATAACAAGATCAAATATCCACATTCAAAATTTTAAATGTAACATTCGATTAAACAAATACTATTCAGAGTTTAATAGATCATGTGGTAGGGAATTTACTAAATTGATACATAATAGTTACAAATATATCAATTGAATATTGCATGATTAGAATATTACATTTAAAGAGAGCATTAGAAATACTATTAAATTAAACGAATGTTGGAATTTTGTACAAACATTCGAAATGAACATATGACTGTGTAAAAATTCATTTTTTGAATGTTGCAAAACATTCGCCCATCCCTACTTAACACACTTTGGGGCATATGTATCAAGCTCCGAATGGAGCTTGATGCCCCGTGTTTCTGGCGAGCCTGCAGGCTCGCCAGAAACACCAGTTATGAAGCAGCGGTCACAAAGACCGCTGCTCCATAACCTGTCCGCCTGCTCTGAGCAGGCGGACACACATCGCCAGAAATCAACCCGATCGAGTACGATCGGGTTGATTGACACCCCCCTGCTGGCGGGCCCATTGGCCGCAAGTCTGCAGGAGGCGGCGTTGCACCAGCAGCTCTTGTGAGCTGCTGGTGCAATGCTGAATACGGCGAGCGTATTGCTCGCCGTATTCAGCGAGGTCTGGCGGACCTGATCCACAGTGTCGGATCAGGTCCGCCAGACCTTAAAGTGATGGTAAACTCTCCCCTTCTTAAAATCAGATCTGGAATGTAAGCGCTATTTTAGATGGAGTTTTATTCATCATGTGCAATGAAGATGCGCTATAACTTAGTTATTAATATAGATATGAAATTCAAATACCCCACGTTACACCACCCACTTCAAAAGTCAATTTTCGTGTCAGATAAATGATTGAATTACTCTCCAATCAATGCTCTAGCTACAACAAAAGTGCCATATGGGGAGAGCGCTGATTGGACAACAATTCAATCTGTTAGCTCACAGAAAAGTTTACTTTTGAAATGGGCGGAGGAGCATGCAGTATTTGAATTTCATATCTATATTAATAACTAAGTTATACTGCATCTTCATTACAGCAAATGAATTAAACTCCATCTAAAATAGCGCTTACATTCCAGATCTGATTTTATAAAGGGGAGAGTTTACCATCACTTTAATAACTAGAGGCCACTATATGTTTGTTACAGGAACGCTGTTCTGTAAAATTGTTTTTCACTTAACGCTTTTTGAATGACTTGTTATATCAGCTGCAGAGCTTAAAATGTAAGGGAAATTATTCATTTATGTTTATTGTTGTATTGTTAGTTCAACCTGATCAAATTATTTTATAAACCACACTCAAGAGATTTTTGAAGGAGCAAGTGACTTGACTGAAAAACAGTGCATATTTTGTTAACTACGTCTCTGTTTACATTGTTGCTGATAATTGGGAGTTGTAAAGCGCTAATAATTTCAGCTGTCAAAATCCTGCATCGTTTGCCATTTTGCCCCAGTTTACATACTTGTGCATTACATTTTACCAGCTCGCAAAAAACTTGTAAAGTGCTAAGCACAAATCTGCTATTTTCCCCTTAGTTTCGGCTGTGCAAGACATGATTGCATTTGTTAGTAGATAGTGGGTGGGACTTATATTAACATATGTAACGTACATATACATAATATTCTGTACAGCTAACGTGATTCATAGAGGGATTAGGTCTCAGGTACACGTTCTCACTATTTGCCTTAAAGGGACACTGAACCCAAATTTTTTATTTCGTGATTCAGATAGAGCATGCAATTTTAAGCAACTTTCTAATTTACTCCTATTATAAAATTATTTTCATTCTCTTGGTATCTTTATTTGAAATGTAAGTTTAGATGCCGGCCCATTTTTGGTGAACACACTGTGTTGTTGCTGATTGGTGGGTAAAGTCACCTACCAATAAACAAGTGCTTTCCATGGTTCTGAACCAAAAAAGAGCTTAGATGCCTTCTTTTTCAAATAAAGAAAGCAAGAGAATGAAGAAAAATTGATTATAGGAGTAAATTAGAAAGTTGTTTAAAATTGCATGCTCTATCTGAATCACTAAAGAAAAAATTTGGGTTCAGTGTCCCTTTAACATCTAGTAGTGAGAAACGCAAGTTTTGTTCAATGTTCGCCAGGAGTAAAACTATACATTGTACGGTATAAACACAGTGTCAATTTTGCTTTAGCGCTTCCCATTAATTTCAATAGGAGACGTGAATGGTAAACCATGTATGAGATTTAAGAAATGCAAAGCGAAAACATCAGGTCAATGTAAACTGTTAAAGAGACGTTAAGTGTTAATGAATGCTTCATTTACGATCTTTTTTTTTTTTTTAAATGACAGCTATGAAATATGGCTTAAATGGCAGTTTTTCTTTTAAAACATTTACTTTCCATGCAGATTTTTTGCAAGGCAGTGATTCATTTCTAATTCATATGTAAAAAATGGCTATAATGTCCCTTTAAGTCCTGCATAAATTTTTGTTTCCCTTTTAACTGACATCTTGTAGGGACATGTGAAATGTCACCTATGGAGCATGGACGCTTCTTGCCAAACAAAGAGTTGTTTAAAGTGGGGGAACATCTGCAATATGAATGTGATGAAGGATACATGAGTATTCTGCGCAATATTGTGCAGAAAGTACAGTGCCAAGCAGCAGGCTGGTCAGATGCTCCACAGTGTATTGGTAAGTTGTGAGGTCTGGATAATTTTACTGCCCTACAATATGAACTATGTTCTATTAATAAAAAATCCTTATATTAAGCAGCTGTGATTGGCTATTTTAAAGGGATATGACACCAGCTGATAACTGTACATGTTTTATTTAGCATTTATAGACATTAAGAGCTCCCAGCCACCATGCATTTTGCCAGATAGTCTGTTTCGTAGCTCTGCTCCATTGTTCCTCCTGCTGCTGTCCCTTTCCTATAAATGTTGCAGGAGACTGACTAGCCACGCCTCTACTGCATTAACTCCACCCACTTCACAACAAACCCCATCCTTATTCCTCCCACCTCTCTAAGTATAACTGCAGTATGTACTCCTGGTCTCCTGTCCCTCTTGGGAGGGGACATATGAGACACTCTGTAGCATTGCCCTACACACAGACAATCTCAGGATAAGTGCAGTATGCACTTCTGGTTTCCTGTCCCTCATATGAGGGGACAAATGAGATTCACTGTAGCATTCCCCTATACACAGACAATCTCAGGATAAGTGCAGTATGCACTCCTGGTCTCCTGTCCCTCTGGGGGGGGGGGGTGACATGTGAGACTCACTGTAGCATTGCCCTATACACAGACAATCTCAGTATAAGTGCAGTATGTACTCCTGGTCTCCTGTACCTCTGAGAGGGGGGGGGGTGACATGTGAGACTCACTGTAGCATTGCCCTATACACAGACAATCTCAGTATAAGTGCAGTATGCACTCCTGGTCTCCTGTCCTTCTTGGGATGTAACATGTGAGACTCACTGTAGCAATACCCTATTCACAGATAATCTTATGACAACTGCACTAAACACTCATGATCCCCTCTTCTTCTGGGGGGGTGTTGACATGCAAGATTCACTGTAGTATTGCCCTATACATGGACAATCTTATTACAACTGCAGTGTGCACTCATGGGGGCATATTTATCAAGCTCTGTATGGAGCTTGATGCCCCGTGTTTCCGACTAGCCTTCAGGCTCGCCAGAAAAGAAAGTTATGAAGTAGTGGTCTAAAGACCGTTGCTCCATAACCTCTACACCTGCTCTGATGACGCGGACAGAAAGAAATCGCCAGAAATTAACCCGATCGAATACGAACGGGTTGATTGACACCCCCTGCTAGTGGCCGCAAATCTGCAGGGGGCGGCATTGTACCAGCAGTTCACAAGAACTGCTGGTGCAATGATAAATGCAGAGTGTATGCTGTCTGCATTTATCGATGTGCATCAAGTCCACTCGCACAATCATACATATTTCCCATAGTCTCCTCTTCTTCTGGGTGGGGGGGGTCGTACATGCAAGATTCACTGTAGTATTGCCCTATACACAGACAATTTTGTTACAACCGTAGTGTGACTCATGGTCTCCTTTCCCTTGGGGGGGGGGGTGACATGTGAGGCTCACTGTAGCATTGCCCTATACACAGACAATCTCAAGATAACTGCAGTATGAACTCCTGGACTCTTGTCCCTCTGGGGTGACATGTGAGACTCACTGTAGCATTGCCATATACATATTTGCACTCTTGGTCTTCTATCTCTCTTGGGTGACATGTGAGGCTCACTGTAGCATTACCCTATACACAGACAATCTCAGGATAACTGCAGTATGCCCTCCTGGTTTCTTATCCCTCTGGGGTGCATTTGAGACTCACTGAAGCATTGCCCTATACAAAGTCAATCTCAGGATAACTGCAGTGTGCACTCCTGGTCCCCGCTCCTGTTCTTCTTGGAGGGGGGGGTGACATGCAAGTATCACTTCAGCATTGCAATATACACAGACAGGATATCCACTCCAGGTCTCCTGTTCCTCAGAGTGGGGTGGGAGGGATGGCATTTGAGACTGTAGCATTATCTTGTACCTGTCAACATTTCCCAGATTCGCTTTTTGAAAGGGAGGGACTTGGATGTGATATGGGAGTGGCTTGGTCACTGTGGGTGTGTCTAGACTGTCACAGGATGCACTTTGGAAATTACAGCAGTAGCAGGCAAACTGAATGTTTGGTTAGATAATTTAACAACTGAATTCAACTCCACTTTCTTAGAGGGCACATTTGTGCATAATACTGTGCCTGAAATTGTGCCCAGGGATGAAAATCATCAGATAAGTTACTTAAATGTGTCTTTGTTTGCTTTAGAAATTACGTGTTCTGTAGACTCAGCTGGATTTCACAATGTTCGTCAGTCTTACCATAACGGGGACGTAGAACAATTTTCTTGTAAAGGTCACTTGGAGTTGGAGGGCTCAGATATCAGCCAGTGTTACTACTACGGATGGGACCCCCCATTACCAACATGTCAGGGTAAATGTCAACACGTGTAAAATCACTTTATTGCATGACACTATAGAGTTAATTACAATCCATTAGAGAAGTTTATTTAGTAAATAAATAATTTAATAATCTTTTCTAAAGGATTTTGATTGACCCATATGTTGCAAATATCTTTATATATTTCTTGCGATAACTCCTCCTATTGAACTTATAATGCTCCCTATAACTCATCCTATTGCACCATATAACCCTCCCTATAACTCCTCCTATTGTACATATAACGCTCCCTATAACTTCTATTGTACCATATAACTCCTCCTATTGCACCATATAACCCTCCCTATAACTCCTCCTATTGTACATATAACGCTCCCTATAACTTCTATTGTACCATATAACTCCTCCTATTGCACCATATAACCCTCCCTATAACTCCTCCTATTGCACCATATAACCCTCTATATAACACCTGCTATTGCACCATATAACCTACCCTATAACTCCTCCTATTGCTCCATATAACCCTCCCTATAACTCCTCCTATTGCACAATATAACCCTCCCTATAACTCTTTCTATAGAACCATATAACCCTCCCTATAACTCCTCCTATTGCACAATATAACCCTCCCTATAACTCTTTCTATAGAACCATATAACCCTCCCTATAACTCCTCCTATTGCACCATATAACCCTCCCTATAACTTCTATTGTACTATATAACTCATCCTATTGCACCAAATAACCCTCCCTATAACTTCTATTGTACCATATAACTCCTCCTATTGCACCATATAACCCTCCCTATAACTCCTCCTATTGCACCATATAACCCTCTATATAACACCTGCTATTGCACCATATAACCTAGCCTATAACTCCTCCTATTGCTCCATATAACCCTCCCTATAACTCCTCCTATTGCATAATATAACCCTCCGTATAACTCTTTCTATAGAACCATATAACCCTCCCTATAACTCCTCCTATTGCACAATATAACCCTCCCTATAACTCTTTCTATAGAACCATATAACCCTCCCTATAACTCCTCCTATTGCACCATATAACCCTCCCTATAACTCCTCCTATTGTACCATATAACCCTCCCTATAACTCCTCCTATTGCACAATATAACCCTCCCTATAACTCTTTCTATAGAACCATATAACCCTCCCTATAACTCCTCCTATTGCACCATATAACCCTCCCTATAACACCTGCTATTGCACCATAGAACCATCCCTATAACACCTGCTATTGCACCATATAACCTACCCTATAACTCCTCCTATTGCACCATATAACCTTCCCTAAAACTCCTCCTATTGCACCGTATAAACCTCTTTATAACTCCTCCTATTGCACCATGTAACCTACCATATAACTCCTCATATTGCTCCATATAACCCTACCTATAACTCCTCCTATTGCACAATATAACCCTCCCTATAACAACTGCTATTGCACCATAGAACCCTCCCTATAACACTCCTATAGCTCCATATAATGTATTTCAATAATATATAACCTCTCTCTATAAAGTAATGTGATTTCATATGTAATACTATTTACATGACAAATATTCAATGCTGTGTAAGTTTCATTTCTTAACATCTTTATGTTCAGTTTCAGATAAAAAGATCAGGTGCCCACCCCCTCCTCAGCCAGCTAATACAGAACAAACCCTACACAAGAGGGATTATTTCAGTGGCGATAAGGTTGCGATAAAGTGCCAGCCAGGGTTCAAACTCTATGGCTCTGCCTCAGTATTGTGCAAGGATGGACACTGGACTTCTCCCCCCCAGTGTGTCCGTGAGTATTCTGTCTGTACTGAAACAGCAAACACCGGTCTTTTTACGGGACAGTCCCCTGGGAGATCTCTTCTGCACACATTCCTCGTTCCTTTTTAGGTTCCTGCACTCTCTCCCTGTAGAATTTTTGAGCCAGAGCCCAGTAAACAGTTACATTAAGTGGCCCAACATTTAAAATACTATTCTGGTCTGGGTGGGGTGTACATGAAATCTTCAGGGCCTGTGTGCTACATAAACGAGGGATCTGGTTGTAAAATGTATAAAGACTGGGCAGACTACAAAGTAAAAGGGGCATTAAAACGGTGGGACTTTTAAAACAGGCAGTTTTAGACATTAATCCAAAAGGTGGGACATTCAGTAAAGAGACCACAGGAGAAAGGTTTAGTTAGGGATTATCATGAAGAATGCAGAACAGTTGGCACATTTTATGGTGCTTATATGCAATTGTCCAGCTGCCCTTCATATAAAATGACTTCATAAAAGTCATGTACAGGCCTTGTAGGCGTTGCCTCTAGCATTTGGAAATTCTAAAACTATAAATGCATCTTGAACTGAGCTCTCTGCATATTAATGCAGGTATACTGATGGCAAAGCTTTTGTGGAGCAGGGTCAGCCTGCCTTGCTTAAAGTGAATTTACCATCACATCCTAAATTCTGCTACAAAGTAAACGACTGTGTTTGTTTTCTTTAAAGTGTCAGTAAACCAAAAAAAATAATGTTATATAATTCTGCACATAGTGCAGAATTATATAACATTATTTTAGTGCTATTGTTATAAAAGCTTTTTTTCCCTTTGATTTTTTTAAAAATATGGCGCTTTTACAGACCCGCTCTCTGCTGAGCTGGTCTGTTTTTTTTACCCAGCGCATCGGGCCAGCTGTATAGTCACAGGCCGGCCCGACCGCGCCATAGCATTAAGTGCAGTTCGCTCCTGCTCTGTCTGACAGCAGGAGCGAGCTGCACTTAGTCTTATGGCGCGGTCGGGCCGGGCTGTGACTATACAGCTGGCCCGATGCGCTGAGTAAAAAAACCAGACCAGCTCAGCAGAGAGCAGAGAGCGGGTCTGTAAAAGCGCCATATTTTTAAAAAAATCAAAGGGAAAAAAAGCTTTTATAACAATAGCACTAAAATAATGTTATATAATTCTGTACTATGTGCAGAATTATATAACATTATTTTTTAGGTTTACTGTCCCTTTAATATGACTGTATGTAATAATAAGTTATTTTATTCTTATCCTCTTTTTCTGTAGTTCCCTTCTCCCCTTGATTTTTTTTTTTTTTGTAGAGTAGTGACGTGTAGAACGGTCCCACCCCCTCGTTACGTAGTAGTGACGTGTAGAACGGTCCCACCCCCTCGTTACGTAGTAGTGACGTGTAGAACGGTCCCACCCCCTCGTTACGTAGTAGTGATGTGTAGAACGGTCCCACCCCCTTGTTACGTAGTAGTGACGTGTAGAATGGTCCCACCCCCTTGTTACGTAGTAGTGACGTGTAGAACAGTCCCACCCCCTCATTACGTAGTAGTGACGTGTAGAACGCTCCAACCCCCTCATTACGTAGTAGTGACGTGTAGAACAGTCCCACCCCCTCATTACGTAGTAGTGATGTGTAGAACAGTCCCACCCCCTCATTATGTAGTAGTGACGTGTAGAACGGTCCCACCCCCTCATTACGTAGTAGTGATGTGTAGAATGGTCCCACCCCCTTGTTACGTAGTAGTGACGTGTAGAACAGTCCCACCCCCTCATTACGTAGTAGTGACGTGTAGAACGCTACAACCCCCTCATTACATAGTAGTGACGTGTAGAACAGTCCCACCCCCTCATTACGTAGTAGTGACGTGTAGAACAGTCCCACCCCCTCATTATGTAGTAGTGACGTGTAGAACAGTCCCACCCCCTCATTACGTAGTAGTGACGTGTAGAGCAGTCCCACCCCCTCATTATGTAGTAGTGACATGTAGAACGGTCCCACCCCCTTGTTACGTAGTAGTGACGTGTAGAACAATCCCACCCCTTCGTTACGCAGTAGTGAATGGGCATTGCTATCAGTTTGCCAATCGCTGATTCACGCATCAGATAGTGTAATTAGACACTGCGTATAATGTAATGGCAGTACTACAAGAGAACTCCTAATGATTGCGCATGTGTAGGAGAGATAAGAAAGTCTCCACATTGAAAACAGCGAGCCATGTGGCCAAAGAAATGATTGGGTGACAACAAACTCGGTGGGCAAGCAGCAGATTACATTAAGTAAAAAGCATTACTAAAAATGCACCTATAAAGCATTTAAAGCTCTATAACTATAATTAACCCCTTAATGACCGGACCATTTTTCAATTTTCTTACCCTTAATGACAATGGCTATTTTTACATTTCTGCAGTGTTTGTGTTTAGCTGTAATTTTCCTCTTACTCATTTACTGTACCCACACATATTATATACCGTTTTTCTCACCATTAAATGGACTTTCTAAAGATACCATTATTTTCATCATGTCTTATAATTTACTAAAAAAAATATAATAAAATATGAGGAAAAAATGGAAAAAAACACACTTTTTCTAACTTTGAGCCCCAAAATCTGTTACACATCTACAACCACCAAAAAACACCCATGCTAAATAGTTTCTAAATTTTGTCCTGAGTTTAGAAATACCCAATGTTTACACGTTCTTTGCTTTTTTTGCAAGTTATGGGGCAATAAATACAAATAGCACTTCGCTATTTCCAAACCACTTTTTTTCAAAATTAGCGCTAGTTACATTGGAACCCTGATATCTGTTAGGAATACCTGAATATCCCTTGACATGTATATATTTTTTTTTAGAAGACAACCCAAAGTATTGATCTAGGCCCATTTTGGTATATTTCATGCCACCATTTCACCGCCAAATGCGATCAAAAAAAAAAAAGTTCACTTTTTCACAAAATTTGTCACAAACTTTAGGTTTCCCACTGAAATTATTTACAAACAGCTTCTGCAATTATGGCACAAATGGTTGTAAATGCTTCTCTGGGATCCCCTTTTTTCAGAAATAGCAGACTTATTTGGCTTTGGGGTTGCTTTTTGGTAATTAGAAGGCCGCTAAATGCCGCTGCGCACCACACGTGTTTTATGCCCAGGAGTGAAGGGGTTAATTAGGGAGCTTGTAGGGAGCTTGTAGGGTTAATTTTAGCTTTAGTGTAGTGTAGTAGACAACCCCAAGTATTGATCTAGGCCCATTTTGGTATATTTTATGCCACAATTTCACCGCCAAATGCGAGCAAATAAAAAAAAAAACCTAACATTTTTCACAATTTTAGGTTTCTCACTGAAATTATTTACAAACAGCTTGTGCAATTATGGCAGAAATTGTTGTAAAAGCTTCTCTGGGATCCCCTTTGTTCAGAAATAGCAGACTTATATGGCTTTGGCGTTGCTTTTTGGTAATTAGAAGGCCGCTAAATGCTGCTGCGCACCACACGTTAATTATGCCCAGCAGTGAAGGGGTTAAATTAGGTAGCTTGTAGGGAGCTTGCAGGGTTAATTTTAGAGATCAGCCTCCCACCTGACACATCCCACCCCCTGATCCCTCCCAAACAGCTCTCTTCTCTCCCCCACCCCACAATTGTTCCCGCCATCTTAAGTACTGGCAGAAAGTCTGCCAGTACTAAATAAAAGAGGTGTTTTTTTTTTTTTTAAATAAAAATAATAAAGTATTTTAGCTGTGATGGACCCCTGCCTTAGCCCCAACCTCCCTGATCCCCCCTCCAGCTCTCTAACCCTCTCCCCTACCTAATTACCGCCATCTTGGGTACTGGCAGCTGTCTGCCAGTACCCAGTTTGGCCCCAAAACCCCCCCAAAAAGTATTTTTATTTTATTTTTTACTTAAAAAACTATTTCTGTAGTGTAGCAGCCCCTTTTTTTTCCCCTTTCTGCCCTCATTCATTGGTGTCAGTGTGGCTAATGGGTGCACGTGCACGCGCGCGCACGTGCACATGCGCCCCGTGCACACGCACATGCACGCTCACGTGCACACTCGCGCATCGTGCACGCACACGTGCATCGTGCACGCACACGCGCATCGTGCACGCACACGCGCATCGTGCACCCGGCGGACACTGGCACTATCGCTACCGGTGCAGAGAGGGCCACAGAGTGACTCTCTCTGCATCGGAGGCTTGTAAAGTGGTATTGCAGGATGCCTCCATATCGAGGCATCACTGCAATACCCTCAGAGCTGCTGGAAGCATTTGTGATCGCTTCCAGCACTCTGTTAGACAACTGACGTACCAGGTACGTCCATTGTCATTAACTGCTTGTTAATGCATGACGTACCTGGTACGTCAGTTGTCATTAAGGGGTTAAAGGGCCAAAAAAAAAACATTTTTTTCTTTCTTGAGCAGCAATTTTACAAACTCTTTCTAATTTACTTCTATTATCAAATGTTCTTCGTTATCTTGGTATCTTATGTTGAAAAGCTGGGAGGAAAACGTGTCTGGAACTCTATAGGTCAGCAGTTTTGGAAGAAAGTTTTAAATTTGCAAGAGCACTAGATAGCAGCACTATTACCTGTCATGTAGTGCTACAGATACTACCTAGGTATCTCTATAACACACAATATTATATATTAGCAAGAGCACTATATAACAGCACTATTAGCTGTCATGTAGTGCTACATATACTACCTAGGTATCTCTATAACACACAATATTATACATTAGCAAGAGCACTAGATAACAGCACTATTACCTGTCATGTAGTGCTCCAGATGCTACCTAGCTATCTCTATAACACACAATATTATACAATAGCAAGAGCACTAGATAACAGCACTATTACCTGTCATGTAGTGCTACAGATACTACCTAGGTATCTCTATAACACACAATATTATATATTAGCAAGAGCACTATATAACAGCACTATTAGCTGTCATGTAGTGCTACATATACTACCTAGGTATCTCTATAACACACAATATTATACATTAGCAAGAGCACTAGATAACAGCACTATTACCTGTCATGTAGTGCTGCAGATACTACCTAGATATCTCTATAACACACAATATTATATATTAGCAAGAGCACTAGATAACAGCACTATTACCTGTCATGTAGTGCTACAGATACTACCTAGGTATCTCTATAACACATAATATTATACATTAGCAAGAGCACTATATAACAGCACTATTACCTGTCATGTAGTGCTGCAGATACTACCTAGGTATCTCTATAACACATAATATTATACATTAGCAAGAGCACTAGATAACAGCACTATTACCTGTCATGTAGTGCTACAGATACTACCTAGGTATCTCTATAACACATAATATTATACATTAGCAAGAGCACTATATAACAGCACTATTACCTGTCATGTAGTGCTACAGATACTACCTAGGTATCTCTATAACACATAATATTATACATTAGCAAGAGCACTAGATAACAGCACTATTACCTGTCATGTAGTGCTACATATACTACCTAGGTATCTCTATAACACACAATATTATACATTAGCAAGAGCACTAGATAACAGCACTATTACCTGTCATGTAGTGCTACAGATACTACCTAAGTATCTCTATAACACACAATATTATACATTAGCAAGAGCACTAGAGGGCAGCACTATTACCTGTCATGTAGTGCTCCAGATGCTACCTAGGTAGATCTTCAACACAGAATATAATGAGAACAAAGTAAATATTGTAATAGAAGTAAATTGGAAACCGTTTTTTTTTTAATTGTCTGAATCACAAACGAACTCGCTTTACCATCACTTTAATGGGATTTTATCTGTACTAACCGTTGTGTGTTCTTTTCTCAGGTGTAGGGAACTGTGAATCTCCTCCTCCTGTACAATTTGGGACAATTTCACCAGCAACCAAACAGAAGGAATTTCCGGTCGGTCGTGTTGTAACCTACAGGTGCAATGAGGGCTTTCACATGAGGGGGTCAGATAAGGTTCTCTGTATTGATGGGGAGTGGGTTTCACCCCCTGTGTGTCTCAGTAAGTATTTTTATTTATCAGTGACATAAAAGGACAAATGTTGTAACCCGTTGTTATATTTCACCCCTGCAAAGGAATTAAACACATGAACTACTGAGCACATCTGGTGAGCCAAAGACAAGAGGCATATGTGTGTAGTCACCAGCTAGTTCCCAGTAATGCATTGCTGCCCCTGAGCCTACCTAGGTATGCTTTTCAATAAGGGATACCAAGAGATCAAAGTCAATTTGATGGTGGAAATAACTTGAAAAGTATATTCAAATTGTATGTTTAACTTTAACTTTCATGTTGCTTTAAGGAGGAGGATTGGGCTGAAGCAAGAGAAGGTATAAAAATATTCCATATCCCATTCCATGTGGTCGAATTATCAAGGGCCGAAAGGCCCCTGATCCCCCTGTTGCTGCGCGAGCCTTCAGTTAAGAAGCAGCGGTCTTAAGACCACTGCTCTTTAACTGGATCCGCCGCCTCTGAGCAACGGACAGCAATCAACCCGATCGAATACAATTGGGTTGATTGACACCGTTTGCTAGCGGCCGATTGGCAGGGGGCGGCATTGCACAAGCAGACCCCCATAAAACTACCAATAGAGGGGAGAGGCTTTTACATGTTTACAATAACCCCAATATAAATGTATTTAGCTCTAATTTTTTCATATCGTTGTAATATCTATCTATGTAACAACCTATCATCTATCTATAATGCATCTATCTCTATCAATCATCTATCTATAACGTATCTAGATTTATCTATCTATCTATCTATCTATCTATCTATCTATCTATCTATCTATCTATCTATCTATCTACGTATAACGCATCTATATCTGTCTGTCTATCTATCTGTCTATTTGTTTAACTATATATCTATCTATATTTCTATATCTCTATCTATCTATCTATTTGTCTGCCTGTCTATTTATCTATTATTTGTCTATCTATCTATCTTTATATCTTCTATCTATCTTTATATCTTCTATCTATCAGCTACAGTGGGGCAAAAAAGTATTTAGTCAGCCACCAATTGTGCAAGTTCTCCCACTTAAGAAGATGAGAAGCCTGTAATTTTCATCATAGGTATACCTCAACTATGAGAGACAAAATGTGGAAACAAATCCAGACAATCACATTGTCTGATTTGGAAAGAATTTATTTGCATATTATGGTGGAAAATAAGTATTTGGTCACCTACAAACAAGCAAGATTTCTGGCTCTCACAGACCTGTATCTTCTTCTTTAAGAGGCTTTTCTGTCCTCCACTCATTACCTGTATTAATGGCACCTGTATGAACTTGTTATCAGTATAAAAGACACCTGTCCACAACCTCAAACAGTCACACTCCAAACTCCACTATGGTGAAGACCAAAGAGCTGTCGAAGGACACCAGAAACAAAATTGTAGACCTGCACCAGGCTGGGAAGACTGAATCTGCAATAGACAAGCAGCTTGGTGTGAAGAAATCAACTGTGAGAGCAATAATTAGAAAATGGAAGACATACAAGACCACTGATAATCTCCCTCGATCTGGGGCTCCACGCAAGATCTCACCCCGTGGGGTCAAAATGATCACAAGAACGGTGAGCAAAAATCCCAGAACCACACGGGGGGACCTAGTGAATGACCTGCAGAGAGCTGGGACCAATGTAACAAAGGCTACCATCAGTAACACACTACGCCGCCAGGGACTCAGATCCTGCAGTGCCAGACGTGTCCCCCTGCTTAAGCCAGTACATGTCCGGGCCCGTCTGAAGTATGCTAGAGAGCATTTGGATGATCCAGAAGCGGATTGGGAGAATGTCATATGGTTAGATGAAACCAAAGTAGAACTGTTTGGTAGAAACACAACTCGTCGTGTTTGGAGGAGAGAGAATGCTGAGTTGCAACCAAAGAACACCATACCTACTGTGAAGCATGGGGGTGGCAACATCATGCTTTGGGGCTGTTTCTCTGCAAAGGGAACAGGACGACTGATCCGTGTACATGAAAGAATGAATGGGGCCATGTATCGTGAGATTTTGAGTGCAAACCTCCTTCCATCAGCAAAGGCATTAAAGATGAAATGTGGCTGGGATCATTGTCATGCTGAAAGACCCATACACACCGCCTGGGTAACGAAGGAGTGGCTTCGTAAGAAGTATTTAAAGGTCCTGGAGTGGCCTAGCCAGTCTCCATATCTCAACCCCATAGAAAACCTTTGGAGGGAGTTGAAAGTCTGTGTTGCCCAGCAACAGCCCCAAAACATCACTGCTCTAGAGATGAAAATTACAGGCCTCTCTCATCTTCTTAAGTGGGAGAACTTGCACAATTGGTGGCTGACTAAATACTTTTTTGCCCCACTGTATGTGCTATATACATTATAACTTCTCAGTCAGAATGTCCCAATTATCAGAAATAAAAGAAAGCACTTGTCTTTAATGAAATAAAATGTGATTATGAATCATACAGTGGGGTTTTATACATTTGTTTTTCAATAGTAAAAGTCACTATATAATGTCAGAATATTGCACGTTCCTTCCTGTAGTAATGTTTGTGCTTTATTGTATATTTTAGAGATTGGCGAGAGCTGCTCCTCACCTCCTGTAATCAGACACGGGGAATTGAAAAGCTTCATACAGGAGCAGTATCCGTCGGGATCCTCTGTAGAGTATCAGTGTCAGAGGTATTTTAAACCCCAGGGAAGCCTAAACATCACCTGTGAACATGGGCAGTGGTTAGACCCCCCCATCTGCTTGGGTACGTGCAATAACATCTAGTTAAATAAACACTGCACTTAATCATGTATATGGGAGAATTCTATCAGTGCCTTCATGTTTAATGTAAAGGGTCTTTACTACCCTGATAAAAGTATGTGCTAAACTGTCACACATGTAAAAGTAACAGGAGAGCAAAGGATCCAACGCATTTTGATTCTTAGACAGTTAGCAGTATGGTTGGTGTATGGCTTGTGATTGGTTGACCATGATTAAACATCTTGGGATAGGCAGAAGAGGATTGGCTGTTCTAGTGCTTCATTTGCTGAGAGATTAGATTCTGTAAAAGTTGTGCCTTGTACCATGCTCCCTAGAAATACCAAAAAGTAAAATCTGTAAGCTAGGATTTCAGCGTGCTGCAAATCGCCCTGAACCAGCACAAAGAGCTAGCGGTCACCCTCACAGACCCACAGACCAATCAGATCATGCATTAAAGCCTACCCCAATGCATAATCTGATTGGTCCATTCAGAGTGAAGACTTGTATCTCCAATATCTTTTTTTGCCTCTGCCTTGAGGGAGAAGGATGCCAGAGGATCTGCAGGGCGCTTCACCCCCCTTAAACCAGCAGGAGTTAGCGCTCACACCGATGCATCTGGTTGGTCCATGGGTCTGTGACATCAACCAATCAGACCCAATCAGACCATGTTTGATTTACAGCTTTTGCTGGTTACTGATTTTGCTTTTTGGCCTCTCTGGGGAGTGTGGTACAAAGGACAATTTTTACAAAAAAGAAAACAAGAGGCATTTAATGTCTTCTGAAGTCCTTTGCTGAGGCCAGTTACAGGGACAGTAAACATCCTTAGATAGTTATATAAAATGTTTAGTTATGTAAAATGAAATAACTTTGCAATATACATACATTATTTTGCTTCTTTTTGTGTAATTTAGCTTAGAAAAATAAAGCTTTTGTAATTCTCAGAATTTTAAAGGCTCACTGCTGATTTCTCAAGGTGAACCCTGGTACATATCTGTCCCTAATTGGATTTATAAGATAACAACTACAAAGCAATGCATTTAATGCTAACATTATACCTGTGACAAGACTTGTTGTTTGCAAACTAAAGCCCAGATTGGCTTCACCAAATACGGCAAATGGCGGTGGAGTTTTGGCTACTTAAACATAATTGCAATAAAAATGATGTTAATTTGTTTTGAAAGTCTTGAGACTTGGCTGACATGTAATTCAATGTAGTATGTTTTAAAGTATCTTCATATAGATACAAAAGAGTCCAAATTACTTATAAAGCCCATTAATGGATATATTTGTTTTACTACATATTGTTTAGTTTATTACTGGAATTAGATCCAGTCTTTAGTATTTATTTATTTTAAAAAGAGGAGTTTTTATGATAATATTCATATTATAGTAGTATTATAAGTTGCAATTTACATCTCCTTAATTTTCACTGTTTATAATGTACAGCTGCGCACATGCCGTGTGTTACTGACATGTCCGATCTCTTGTTGCACTGCAGAGCCTTGTACAGTTGTGCAGAGCAATATGGCAGCACATAATATTCGGCTGAGACGAGAGGATGATGATAAACTGTATTCTGAGCATGACAATGTGGTGGAGTTCATGTGCTTACCCGGATTTAAACCAGAACTGTCTGACAGCTTCAAAGTCAGATGTAACAGAGGGAAACTGAACTACCCAAAATGCGTTGTGCAAGGTGAGTGACTGTCATGTGATCTATAAAATTCACATCAAATGGTGCCTTGGGGTACTGAGAAGTACGAAGATTTGCCGGAAGTCTTAGGATAGGTCCACTAAAGCTTTTATCGCTGTCAAATAAAAACTTTCATGATCCAAGAATGTGCAGCAAGACTGATGGAAACCCTGATCGATAATTACTTTCAAGGGACCTTAAACACTTGTCATTAGGGTTTTGTGTTTTTTTTATTCATAATGTTTTTTTTTCAGTTTTTAAAACGCAAATCCCTTTTTTTTAATTATAGGTGTTCAATTTTTTTTTTTTTTTTTTTTACATTTATGTGACTTTCTGACCGCTCTGTGCAGATATGGGTGAAAGTGATGTTGCCAAAACTGGAAGTCTGCTTATTGCTGTGAGCGTGCACACATAGACATTGCGCTCACAGCATAACTAAAAAACTACTGCTGCTATAACGTTTGCAGATATTACCTTCACTGCTAAAGCAGCATATCTTTTGAACCGGCCTCAGGGATCCCCTTCTACCCCTCCCCTTTCTCTCCAAGATCCCGGAGTCCAGCTCAAGCCATACATTTGTTTCTTTCCTATGCCTTTCAGAGATCGGACCCTATTTTCAAAGGGTCTGATCTAAACAAACTCTGGCCTAGATTTGGAGTTTGGCGGTAGCCGTGAAAACCAGCGTTAGAGGCTCCTAACGCTGGTTTTAGGCTACCGCCGGTATTTGGAGTCACTCAAAATAGGGTCTAACGCTCACTTTTCAGCCGCGACTTTTCCATACCGCAGATCCCCTTACGTAAATTGCGTATCCTATCTTTTCAATGGGATTTTTATAACTCCGGTATTTAGAGTCGTTTGTGAAGTGAGCGTTAGACATCTAACGACAAAACTCCAGCCGCAGGAAAAAAGTCAGTAGTTAAGAGCTTTCTGGGCTAACGCCGGTTTATAAAGCTCTTAACTACTGTGCTCTAAAGTACACTAACACCCATAAACTACCTATGTACCCCTAAACCGAGGTCCCCCCACATCGCAGACACTCGAAAAAATTTTTTTAACCCCTAATCTGCCGACCGCCACCTACGTTATACTTATGTACCCCTAATCTGCTGCCCCTAACACCGCCGACCCCTGTATTATATTTATTAACCCCTAATCTGCCCCCCTCAACGTCGCCTCCACCTGCCTACACTTATTAACCCCTAATCTGCCGACCACAAAGCGCCGCCACCTACGTTATCCTTATGTACCCCTAATCTGCTGCCCCTAACACCGCCGACCCCTATATTATATTTATTAACCCCTAATCTGCCCCCCTCAACGTCGCCTCCACCTGCCTACACTTATTAACCCCTAATCTGCCGACCGGACCTGAGCGCTACTATAATAAAGTTATTAACCCCTAATCCGCCTCACTAACCCTATCATAAATAGTATTAACCCCTAATCTGCCCTCCCTAACATCGCCGACACCTAACTTCAATTATTAACCCCTAATCTGCCGACCGAATCTCACCACTATTCTAATAAATGTATTAACCCCTAAAGCTAAGTCTAACCCTAATACTAACACCCCCCTAAGTTAAATATAATTTAAATCTAACGAAATTAATTAACTCTTATTAAATAAATTTTTCCTATTTAAAGCTAAATACTTACCTGTAAAATAAATCCTAATATAGCTACAATATAAATTATAATTATATTATAGCTATTTTAGGATTTATATTTATTTTACAGGTAACTTTGTATTTATTTTAACCAGGTACAATAGCTATTAAATAGTTAAGAACTATTTAATAGCTAAAATAGTTAAAATAATTACAAATTTACCTGTAAAAGAAATCCTAACCTAAGTTACAAATAAACCTAACACTACACTATCAATAAATTAATTAAATACAATTGCTACAAATAAATACAATTAAATAAACTAGCTAAAGTACAAAAAATAAAAAAGAACTAAGTTACAAAAAATAAAAAAATATTTACAAACATAAGAAAAATATTACAACAATTTTAAACTAATTACACCTACTCTAAGCCCCCTAATAAAATAACAAAGCCCCCCAAAATAAAAAAATGCCCTACCCTATTCTAAATTACTAAAGTTCAAAGCTCTTTTACCTTACCAGCCCTGAACAGGGCCCTTTGCGGGGCATGCCCCAAGAAATACAGCTCTTTTGCCTGTAAAAAAAACATACAATACCCAAGCCCCCCAACATTACAACCCACCACCCACATACCCCTAATCTAACCCAAACCCCCCTTAAATAAACCTAACACTATGCCCCTGAAGATCATCCTACCTTGTCTTCACCATACCAGGTTCACCAATCCGTCCAGAAGAGCTCCTCCGATGTCCTGATCCAAGCCCAAGCGGGGGGCTAAAGAGGTCCATGACCCGGCTGAAGTCTTCATCCAAGCGGGGCAGAAGAGGTCTTCCATCCGATTGAAGTCTTCATCCAAGCGGCATCCATCCGGAGCGAAGCGGCAGCATCCTGAAGACCTCCACCGCGGAACATCCATCCTGGCCGACGACTGAACGACGAATGACGGTTCCTTTAAATGACGTCATCCAAGATGGCGTCCCTCGAATTCCGATTGGCTGATAGGATTCTATCAGCCAATCGAAATTAAGGTAGGAATATTCTGATTGGCTGATGGAATCAGCCAATCAGAATCAAGTTCAATCCGATTGGCTGATCCAATCAGCCAATCAGATTGAGCTTGCATTCTATTGGCTGATCGGAACAGCCAATAGAATGCGAGCTCTATCTGATTGGCTGATCGGATCAACTATTTAATAGCTATTGTACCTGGTTAAAATAAATACAAAGTTACCTGTAAAATAAATATAAATCCTAAAATAGCTATAATATAATTATAATTTATATTGTAGCTATATTAGGATTTATTTTACAGGTAAGTATTTAGCTTTAAATAGGAAAATTTTATTTAATAAGAGTTAATTAATTTCGTTAGATTTAAATTATATTTAACTTAGGGGGGTGTTAGGGTTAGACTTAGCTTTAGGGGTTAATACATTTATTAGAATAGCGGTGAGCTCCAGTCGGCAGATTAGGGGTTAATGTTTGAAGTTAGGTGTCGGCGATGTTAGGGAGGGCAGATTAGGGGTTAATACTTATTATGATAGGGTTAGTGAGGCGGATTAGGTGTTAATAACTTTATTATAGTAGCGCTCAGGTCCGCTCGGCAGATTAGGGGTTAATAAGTGTAGGCAGGTGGAGGCGACGTTGTGGGGGGCAGATTAGGGGTTAATAAATATAATATAGGGGTCGGCGATGTTAGGGCAGCAGATTAGGGGTACATAGGGATAATGTAAGTAGCGGCGGTTTACGGAGCGGCAGATTAGGGGTTAATAATAATATGCAGAGGTCAGCGATAGCGGGGGCGGCAGATTTGGGGTTAATAAGTGTAAGGTTAGGGGTGTTTAGACTCGGGGTACATGTTAGAGTGTTAAGTGCAGACGTAGGAAGGGTTACCGCATAGCAAACAATGTAGCTGCGTTAGGAGCTGAACGCGGCTTTTTTGCAGGTGTTTGTTTTTTTTTCAGCTCAAACAGCCCCATTGTTTCCTATGGGGGAATCGTGCACGAGCACGTTTTTGAGGCTGGCCGCGTCCGTAAGCAACTCTGGTATCGAGAGTTGAAGCTGCGTTAAATATGCTCTACGCTCCTTTTTTGGAGCCTAGCGCAGCCTTTATGTGGACTCTCAATACCAGAGTTATTTTTATGGTGCGGCCAGAAAAAAGCCGGCGTTAGTTTTTCGGGTCGTTACCGACAAAACTCCAAATCTAGGCCTCTGAAAGGCATAGGAAAGAAACAAATGTATGGCTTGAGCTGGACTCCGGGAGCTTGGAGAGAAAGGGGAGGGGTAGAAGGGGATCCCTGAGGCCGGTTCAAAAGATATGCTGCTTTAGCAGTGAAGGTAATATCTGCAAACGTTATAGCAGCAGTAGTTTTTTAGTTATGCTGTGAGCGCAATGTCTATGTGTGCACGCTCACAGCAATAAGCAGACTTCCGTTTTTTGAAAAATAAATGGAACACCTATAATAAAAACAAAAAGGATTTGCATTTTAAAAAGTTAAAAAACATTATGAATAAAACCCCCCTACAAAACCCTGGCTAACAATCACTGACAACACACAGAGCTGTCAGCATTCAGTGAAAACGGCTGCCTGTGAAACAACTAAATCTATGAAGCTCGTTCACAAAGGTAATGAGAACTAGCTTCATAGAAGCGGCAAAGATGTTACTTTCTTTGTATGCGCATCGAGTCTGTATGTTAAAACCATACAACGTTCGTTACAACATGACGGCTACCACACATTCAGTAGGCGGTGGTTTAGTGGTAACATTCACAATAAAAGATAATTGAGCAGAGGCTAGATAAAAATATGGAGAAACAAATAACGTTTAAAACAAAAAAAAAATGATTAAAAAAAATAATAATTACATGACAAATAGGAGGTGTTTAGGGTCCCTTTAATGGTCCTTTATTCCATACAGCTTTGCACAGTCTCATTCATTGTCTGTTTTATTTGTGTCACTAAGTGTCCTCAGCAGAAGAGATAGATACATGGAAAACATAGGTAATAACATTGTGGTGCCAATTAGTACTTTATAGAAACTAAACATTTATACAAATCTACAATATTTAAACAACTAATAAAATATAAAAAAAAAAACATATCTACATACTATTTTGAGGCTAATCTTTTACTTTGAGTAAATCATTATATCTAGCACGTATTTACTCATGACTATTCCTTTAATATTCTATAATGAGGTTGCCCAGCATGCAGCGCATCCTATGGAAGATTTTCCTTTAGTAAATGCAAATGAACCCCACGCATCTCATTGTCACGTATCACTGACCTAGTGAACTTTAGTGAATTTGCCAGACAAACATAAAAGTTTTTGAAATGGGTCTTTTTGGCATTTTCTTATTAGACAACGATCCCTGCAGGCTAATCCAACTGATCTTTAGATGTGGAATCTTGCAGTGATAGCAGCAATGCTGATCCTACTTCATTTAATCGGTACACTGCTTTAGTGCCAGGATAAATGGGCTGAGTGACAATTCTCCCTTAAAGGGACTTGAAACCCAAAAATTCTTTCAGGATTCAAATAGAGAATACAATTTTTTAATAACTTTCCAATTAACTTCTATTTTAATTTGCTTCCTTCTCTTGTTATCCTTTGCTGAAATGTTTATCTAGACAAGCTCAGGAGCAGCACAGAACCTAGGTTCTAGCTGTTGATTGGTGGCTGCATATACATGACGATTGGCTCACACATGTGTTCAGTTAGAAACCATTAGTGCATTGCTGCTCCTTCAACAAATGATACCAAGAGAATGAAACAAATTAGATAATAGAAGTAAATTAGAAAGTTGTTTAAAATTATATTCTCTATCTGAATCGTGAAAGAAAAAATTTTGGTTTCATGTCTCTTTAAAGGCGACATGGAAGTGTAAAAATAAAAAACTCATGTTTGTGTTTTTAAACAAATGAAGTTGCACTCCTGGAACACCCCCAATTTTGCTCCAGATGAGGATATGGCCAGTGAATGGAACATATGTGTGTATGCCTCCTCCTGATTGGATAGTATCCTAATCTACAGTGACACAAGAATGCAACTTTGACTTCTCGGTATTTCAATACAAAGCAAAATAATATTATCTGTTTATGAAATAAAATGCTCTAGAGAGGCTTATTCTGTAGAGTAGAATCTTTGTGTTTGACGTGTGTGATCGAGCAGATAGCAGAGGATACCGTTAGTAACTGATGTGTCTGACCTTGCCTGGTTTGTACATTCATGTGATATGAGTTACACACTGATACATATTTGCTTTCGCTTCTCAGGATCCTGCACACTATCTCACCAAACTATGGGCAAAAATTTTATTGAGCCAAAAAATGGTGAACTGGAAGTTGAAGCGGGGAAGAGCATAGAATTCCAGTGCCTTAAAGAAACTGTTCCAGAACAAGGACAAGTCCTGAGATCAGCGTGTACTGAGGGCAAAATACAGTATCCGAAATGTGTCCGAAAAAGTACGTATCATTCTAGGAAACGGAGGTGAGAGGAATTAGTGGACAATGGAGCTCCCCTCTGTGTCTGGTTGGCCACATCAGGAGGAGCAGAGGTTCCTTGACAAGAGGGGGCATGTTATTAAAGAGATATGACACCCAAAAATGTTTCTTTCAAGATTCAATTTTAAGCAACTTTCTAATTTACTCCTATTATCAATTCTTCTGTGTTCTCTTGGTATCTTTATTTTTGGTTCAGCACCTGGGTAGCGCTTGCTGTTTGATAGCTTAGGAGCATATTTATCAAGCTCCGTACGAAGCTTTATGCCCTGTGTTTGGCTCGCCAGAAACACAAGTTATGAAGCAGCGCTCTAAAGACCGCTGCTCCATAACCTGTCCGCCTGCTTTGAGGAGGAGGACAGACATCGCCGGAAATCAACCTGATCGAATACGATCGGGTTGATTGACACCCCCTGCTAGCGGCTGATTGGCTGCTAATCTGCAGGGGGCGGTATTGCACCAGCAGTTCACAAGTACTGCTGGTGCAATAATAAATGCTGACTGCGTATGCTTTAGTGCCAGGATAAATGGGCTGAGTGACAATTCTCCCTTAAAGGGACATGAAACCCAAAATATCGGATCATGTCCGTCCGCCCAGTAATAAATCGGCCCCTAAATATAATGCTACCCAGGGTGCTGAACCTAAAAAGCTTACATTCATGCTTTTCAAATAAAGATACTAAGAAAACGAAAACATTTTTATAATAGAAGTAAATTAAAAAGTTGCCTAAAATTTCTGCTTTATCTGGATCATGAAAGAAAAAAATTGGGTTTCATATCCCTTTAAAGGAGCCAGGCAGTTTCTGGAAACTGGGAAATTGATTCTAATGTAAACGCTGTAGGTGGGACAGGGACAGACCCGCAATATCTGGGACAACTGGGAGGTGGGCATACAGAAGCTTGTTGCAGGGACAGGAACTACTGGATTTTTAAATTGGATGCATTAGAGCCTGAATGAATAATGGCCTTGACTCAGTTTCTTTAAAAAGCTTTATATGTAGTAATAACTGGTTTATACTCCCTGTATAAATGTTACAAATATTACGTGAATATTGTCACTTCTGGTTAACAGGACTGTGCACGCTGTCACAAGAGACTATGATGAACAATTATATTGAGGTGAAAAATGGTGAAAGGGAAATTGAAGAAGGGAAAAGCGTTGAATTTCAGTGCGCAGGAGAAACAGTTACGGAACAAGGACATGTTCTTAAAGTGACATGTGTTAGAGGCAACATTGTGTATCCTAAATGTGCCAAGGACAGTAAGTAGCTCATTTGCTTATCAATACACTGCATTTTTTTTAATGAGGATAGTTTTGTTGTTAAGTAAGTTTTTAAAGGTATTGTTAGCGAAACGCGCACTGAACAGAAAGAATGGGCATAGTTTTTAATCCTCCACATCTATAGCACTCTCTAGTTCCTTTGTGATATAGAGGCCCATTTATCAAGCTCCGAATGGAGCTTGAAGGGCCGCGTTTCTGGCGAATCTTCAGACTCGCCAGAAACAGCAGTTATGATGCAGCGGTCTAAAGACCGCTGCTCCATAACCCTGTCCGCCTGCTCTGTTGATTGACACCTCCCTGCAGGGGGCGGCGTTGCACCAGCAGCTCTTGTGAGCTGCTGGTGCAATGCTGAATACGGAGAGCGTATTGCTCTCCGCATTCAGCGAGGTCGGATCAGGTCCGCAAGACCTTTGATAATTCAGCTTCATGTATTATATAAATTGTAGTTTCATTTAGCTTTATTAGTCTAGTAGGCAATATGTAATAACAATCAGAGTATTGCAGTATGCAATGATATCATTTTAGTCCAATAAAAAAGGTATTTAAAAGACAAGTTTTTTTCTCTTCCTCGGGTCTGAATCAATACTAAATAACACAGCCAGACACGAAAACGAAACATACAACATTAAGGTGATGGTAAACTCTCCACTTTTTAAAATCCGATCAGGACTGTTAGTAATATTTTAGATGGAGTTTCCTTCATCAGTTGTAACGAAGTTGCTCTATAACTTCCAAAAACTTTTTCTTTGAGCGAACCTTTCAATTGTTGTCCAATCGGCGCTCTTCCCATATGGCACTTTTGTTGTAGCTAAAGCGCTGATTGGAGAACAATTCAAACCATTAGCTCACAGTAAAATTGACTTTGGTAAAACTGACTCATGGGGGTATGTTTATGAAAGCGTCAACCAAAAATACGCTGGAATTCCACGTCGTAATTGTCGCGAGATTGATCTGACGTAGTTATCAAGATCAACAAATGTTGAAATTTGTGACGTAACATATGATCCCGCGATCTCAATCCGACGCAGATCGATGCTTACGTCATTACAGATGTTCCGAATACACATTCGACTCTATTTGACCCTTTTCCCAATTTATCAAACATTTAACAGGTACGCTTGCGGCTATTCCGACAAAGCGTACCTAGTTTTCAAACCGCCACCCTTGAGGCCGCAAATGCCATAGAAATCAATGGGAGTTTGAAAGCACAGAGAGCTTATGAGAATGAAGCATATTAAATTAATTTCTGTGGTTTAAAAAAAGTTACGTTTTCACCTAACACCCTAACATAAACCCCGAGTCTAAACACCCCTAATCTGCCGCCCCCGACATCGCCGACACAAATAAAATGTATTAACCCCTATACCGCCGCTCCCCGACACAGCCGCCACTAAATAAACTTATTAACCCTAAACCTCTGGCCTACCACATCACCACCACTAACTAAGCCCCTAAACCGTCAGCCCCCCACATCGCAAAAACTAAATTAAACTATTAACCCCTAAACCTAACAATCCATTAACTCAATTAAATTGCAAGATCCTTATCTTAATATAAATTAAAACTTTCCTGTAGAATTAAAATAAACTAATTTTAAACTATTAATTAACCTACCCTAACTATTATACTAAAATTAAATTAAACTAAATTACATATTAAAAAACCTAACACTACTAAAATTATTTAAATATACAATTAAACATTATTACAAAGTACTAAATTACAAAAAACAAACACTAAGTTACAAAAAATAACAAACACTAAATTATGAAAAATAACAAAATTTTTCAAAATATTTTTTTTACACCTAATCTTATAGCCCTATCAAAATAAAAAAGCGTTCCTCCAAAATAAAAAAAACCCTTGCCTACAATAAACTACCAATAGCCCTTAAAAGGGCCTTTTTTTACAGCTCTTTTACCTGTAAAAAAAATACAAAGTTCCCCCAACAGTAAAACCCACGACCCAACCAACCCCCCCAAAATAAAAAAAAACTAAGATACCCATTGCCCTGAAAAAGGCATTTGGATGGGCATTGCCCTTTAAAAGGGCATTTAGCTATTTTACAAGCCCAAACCCTAATCTATAAAAAAAAAAAACACCCAAAAAATGTAACAAAATTTTAACACTAACCCGAGAAGATCCACCTACAGTTCAGAAGTCCCGACATCCCGGCGGATAAGTCTTCATCCAGGCGGCGATGTCTTTATTCATCCAAGCAGCAAAGTCTTCATCCAAGCGGCATCTTCAGTCTTCATCCCTGTGGCGTGGAGGGGGTCCATCCTGAAGCCATCAGACGCGGAGCTCCTCTTCTTACGGTAGCCGCCGTAAACTGAAGCTTCAATGCAAGGAAAGCGATTAAAGATGGTGTCCCTTGCATTCCTATTGGCTGATTTGAGTGTTAAATTCAAATCAGCCAATAGGAGGTAAGCTTCTGAAATCCTATTGGCTGTTCAAATCAGCCAATAGGAGGAGAGCTACTGAATTTAGCAATGCCCTACAAAAGACCCTTTTAAGGGCTATTGGTAGTTTATTGTAGACTAGGGATATTTTATTGGGGGGGGGGGCTTTTTTATTTTGATAGGGCTATTAGATTAGGTTAAAAAAAATATTTTGGATAATTTTGTTTGTTATTTTTTGTAATTTAGTACTTTGTAATAATGTTTAATTGTATATTTAAATAATTTTAGTAGTGTTAGGTTTTTTTAATATGTAATTTAGTTTATTTAATTGGTAGTTTAATTTAATTTTAGTATAATAGTTAGAGTAGGTTAATTTATAGTTTAAAATTAGTTTATTTTAATTCTACAGTTAAGTTTTTCCATTCGTCTGTGTCATCGGTAGCCGGAATCATTACATCTATTTAGAGGTTGACCATTGTATTGTGTGCTTTAGTGGCAGAAGAGCTGTCGTGAGTTTTCTAAATGAGGCAAATATAATACATTATGAATAGGGGAGGAAGTGAGGGTTTTGTACGCAGCAGAGCAGGGCACCTAAACCTGCCACTGATTTAACCCACCCTACACCCTAACAATTCTGCTTTAAGTTCCAGGATCCTGTAGATTATCCGAAGAGAGTATTAACAACAACAACTTGATTCTCGGGTCTGCAAGAAAAAACAAAATGTATAGAGAAGAGGAGAGACTTCTTGTCCGGTGCAAGCCACGCCACTTCCATTCATCCTTAGCGCCTCTGGAAATAGTATGCAATAACGGCGTGATGACTTACCCCAAATGCTTTACAGAAAGTAAGTCCTAGCTTATGGTCAGACACGTTTATATATATATATATATATATATATATATATACCATTTATAAATCTACATCTAGTTTAAAGGGACATGAAACCCAAATTTTTATTTCATGAATTAGATAGAGAATACAATAAAAAAAAACTTGTTCATTTACTTCTATTTAATTTGCTTTATTCTCTCTGTTTCCTTTGAAGAAGCATCAATGCACTACTAGGAGCTAGCTGAATGCATTTGGTGAGCCAATAACATGAGACATTTATGTTCAGTCACCAATCAGCAGCTCCGGAGCCTACTTAGGTATCTTTTTCAACAAATGATATCAAGAAAACAAAACAAACTAGATATTAGAAGTAAACTGGAAAGTTGTTTAACCCCTTAATGACCACAGCACTTTTCCATTTTCTGTCCATTTGGGACCAAGGCTATTTTTACATTTCTGCGGTGTTTGTGTTTAGCTGTAATTTTCCTCTTACTCGTTTACTGTACCCACACATATTATATACCGTTTTTCTCACCATTAAATGGACTTTCTAAAGATACCATTATTTTCATCATATCTTATAATTTACTATAATTTTTTTTTATAAAATATGAAGAAAAAATGGAAAAAAACTCACTTTTTCTAACTTTGACCCCCAAAATCTGTTACACATCTACAACCACCAAAAAACACCCATGCTAAATAGTTTCTAAATTTGGTCCAGAGTTTAGAAATACCCAATGTTTACATGTTCTTTGCTTTTTTTGCAAGTTATAGGGCAATAAATACAAGTAGCACTTTGCTATTTCCAAACCACTTTTTTTTAAAAAAAATTAGCGCTAGTTACATTGGGACACTGATATCTGTCAGGAATCCCTGAATATCCCTTGACATGCATATATTTTTTTTAGAAGACATCCCAAAGTATTGATCTAGGCCCATTTTGGTATATTTCATGCCACCATTTCACCACCAAATGCGATCAAATAAAAAAAAACCGTTCACTTTTTCACAATTTTTTTTACAAACTTTAGGTTTCTCACTGAAATCATTTACAAACAGCTTGTGCAATTATGGCATAAATGGTTGTAAATTTTTCTCTGGGATCCCCTTTGTTCAGAAATAGCAGACATATATGGCTTTGGCGCTGCTTTTTAGTAATTAGAAGGCCGCTAAATTCCATTGCGCACCACATGTGTATTATGCCCAGCAGTGAAGGGGTTAATTAGGGAGCATGTAGGGAGCTTTTTGGGGTAATTTTAGCTTTAGTGTAGTAGACAACCCAAAGTATTGATCTAGGCCCATTTTGGTATATTTCATACCACCATTTCACCGCCAAATGCGATAAAATAAAAAAAAACGTTAATTTTT
The DNA here is from genome assembly GCF_027579735.1 of Bombina bombina. NCBI lineage: Eukaryota > Metazoa > Chordata > Amphibia > Anura > Bombinatoridae > Bombina > Bombina bombina. The sequence continues at coordinate 16,908,558 of NC_069508.1, forward strand.
TCCAAATTTTAGTTTTGTCACTGAAATCATTTACAAACAGCTTGTGCAATTATGGCATAAATGGTTGTAAATGCTTCTCTGGGATCCCCTTTGTTCAGAAATAGCAGACATATATGGCTTTGGCGTTGCTTTTTGGTATTTAGAAGGCCGCTAAATGCCGCTGCGCATCACACGTGTATGGCTAGCAGTGAAGGGGTTAATTAGGTAGTTTGTAGGGTTAATTTTAGCTTTAGTGTAGAGCTCAGCCTCCCACCTGACACATCACCCCCCTGATCCCTCCCAAACAGCTCTCTTACCTCCCCCACCCCACAATTGTCCCCGCCATCTTAAGTACTGGCAGAAAGTCTGCCAGTACTAAAATAAAAGGCATTCTTTGTTTCTCTTTTTTTTCCCTTTGCATATTTACATATGCTGCTGTGTAGGATCCCCCTTAGCCCCCAGCCTCCCTGCCCCCCCTCAAACAGCTCTCTAACCTCCCCCTCTACCTTCTTGGCAGCCCTCTTGGGTACTGGCAGCTGTCTGCCAGTACCCAGTTTACAATATAATGTATCTCTTTTTTTTTTTTCTGTAGTGTAGCTTCCCCGACCAACCCCCACCCCCTCCCAGATCCCTTAGATTCCCTCCCCCCCTTTCTCCCACTTATACTTTATATTTTCTGTAATGTAACGGTTCCCAACCGCTCCCTCCCCGTGCATGCGCCCGCCGCCCCCCGTGCACGCACGTCCGTGCGTGCCCCGACTGTCCCGCCCCCCCTCTCAGGCTCAGAAACCATTGATGGCCGCCCACCCACTGCAGCTCCCACCCACCAACGAATGCGGCCATCGATGTCCGGTGTAGAGAGGGCCACAGAGTGGCTCTCTCTGCACCGGAGGTGTAAAAATTGTTATTGCAGGATGCCTCGATATCCTACAATAACCGGAAAGCAGCTGGAAGCGATCAGGATCGCTTCCAGCTGCTTTCCAAACCGAGGATGTACGCCATACGTCCACAGACGTCAACTGTATTTTTTCTGAGGACGTATGGCGTACGTCCTCTGTCATTAAGGGGTTAAAATCACGTGCTCTATCTGAATCGTGAAAGGAAAAATGTGTTTTTCATGTCCCTTTAATGTTCGCCAGTGCTGCAGTTGCAAACCACTGGCTTTTGGCAATGCTCTAAGCTCTCTCTGGCAGCTAAAGATTTATTGTTCACTGCTACACGTTAGCACCTTTAATATGAATCAGACATGAGCTATACATCAGATTATAAGGTCACATGCAGACAAGTGAGTGTCACTGCTACACGCTAGCACCTTTAATACGAATCAGACATGAGCTATACATCAGGTTATAAGGTCACATGCAGACAAGTGAATGTCATTGCTACACATTAACACCTTTAATACGAATCAGACATGAGCTATACATCAGGTTATAAGGTCACATGCAGACAAGTGAGTGTCACTGCTACACATTAACACCTTTAATACGAATCAGACATGAGCTATACATCAGGTTATAAGGTCACATGCAGACAAGTGAGTGTCATTGCTACACGTTAGCACCTTTAATACGAATCAGACATGAGCTATACATCAGATTATAAGGTCACATGCAGACAAGTATCAGACATGAGCTATACATCAGGTTATAAGGTCACATGCAGACAAGTGAGTGTCATTGCTACACGTTAGCACCTTTAATATGAATCAGACATGAGCTATACATCAGATTATAAGGTCACATGCAGACAAGTGAGTGTCATTGCTACACGTTAGCACCTTTAATATGAATCAGACATGAGCTATACATCAGATTATAAGGTCACATGCAGACAAGTGAGTGTCATTGCTACACGTTAGCACCTTTAATATGAATCAGACATGAGCTATACATCAGGTTATAAGGTCACATGCAGGCAAGTGAGTGTCATTGCTACACGTTAGCACCTTTAATACGAATCAGACATGAGCTATACATCAGGTTATAAGGTCACATGCAGACAAGTGAATGTCATTGCTACACATTAACACCTTTAATACGAATCAGACATGAGCTATACATCAGGTTATAAGGTCACATGCAGACAAGTGAGTGTCACTGCTACACATTAACACCTTTAATACGAATCAGACATGAGCTATACATCAGATTATAAGGTCACATGCAGACAAGTGAGTGTCATTGCTACACGTTAGCACCTTTAATACGAATCAGACATGAGCTATACATCAGGTTATAAGGTCACATGCAGACAAGTGAGTGTCACTGCTACACGTTAGCACCTTTAATACGAATCAGACATGAGCTATACATCAGGTTATAAGGTCACATGCAGACAAGTGAGTGTCACTGCTACACGTTAGCACCTTTAATACGAATCAGACATGAGCTATACATCAGGTTATAAGGTCACATGCAGACAAGTGAATGTCACTGCTACACGTTAGCACCTTTAATACGAATCAGACATGAGCTATACATCAGGTTATAAGGTCACATGCAGACAAGTGAGTGTCACTGCTACACGTTAGCACCTTTAATACGAATCAGACATGAGCTATACATCAGGTTATAAGGTCACATGCAGACAAGTGAATGTCACTGCTACACGTTAGCACCTTTAATACGAATCAGACATGAGCTTTACATCAGGTTATAAGGTCACATGCAGACAAGTGAGTGTCACTGCTACACATTAACACCTTTAATACGAATCAGACATGAGCTATACATCAGGTTATAAGGTCACATGCAGACAAGTGAGTGTCACTGCTACACATTAACACCTTTAATACTAATCAGACATGAGCTATACATCAGGTTATAAGGTCACATGCAGACAAGTGAATGTCATTGCTACACATTAGCACCTTTAATACGAATCAGACATGAGCTATACATCAGGTTATAAGGTCACATGCAGACAAGTGAGTGTCATTGCTACACGCTAGCACCTTTAATACGAATCAGACATGAGCTATACATCAGGTTATAAGGTCACATGCAGACAAGTGAGTGTCACTGCTACACATTAACACCTTTAATACGAATCAGACATGAGCTATACATCAGGTTATAAGGTCACATGCAGACAAGTGAGTGTCACTGCTACACATTAGCACCTTTAATACGAATCAGACATGAGCTATACATCAGGTTATAAGGTCACATGCAGACAAGTGAGTGTCACTGCTACACATTAACACCTTTAATACGAATCAGACATGAGCTATACATCAGGTTATAAGGTCACATGCAGACAAGTGAGTGTCACTGCTACACATTAACACCTTTAATACGAATCAGACATGAGCTATACATCAGATTATAAGGTCACATGCAGACAAGTGTGTGTCATTGTTACTCGTTAGCACCTTTAATACGAATCAGACATGAGCTATACATCAGGTTATAAGGTCACATGCAGACAAGTGAGTGTCACTGCTACACATTAACACCTTTAATACGAATCAGACATGAGCTATACATCAGATTATAAGGTCACATGCAGACAAGTGTGTGTCATTGTTACTCGTTAGCACCTTTAATACGAATCAGACATGAGCTATACATCAGGTTATAAGGTCACATGCAGACAAGTGAGTGTCACTGCTACACGTTAGCACCTTTAATACGAATCAGACATGAGCTATACATCAGGTTATAAGGTCACATGCAGACAAGTGAGTGTCACTGCTACACATTAACACCTTTAATACGAATCAGACATGAGCTATACATCAGGTTATAAGGTCACATACAGACAAGTGAATGTCATTGCTACACGTTAACACCTTTAATACGAATCAGACATGAGCTATACATCAGGTTATAAGGTCACATGCAGACAAGTGAGTGTCATTGCTACACGTTAGCACCTTTAATACGAATCAGACATGAGCTATACATCAGATTATAAGGTCACATGCAGACAAGTGTGTGTCATTGTTACTCGTTAGCACCTTTAATACGAATCAGACATGAGCTATACATCAGGTTATAAGGTCACATGCAGACAAGTGAGTGTCACTGCTACACATTAGCACCTTTAATACGAATCAGACATGAACTATACATCAGGTTATAAGGTCACATGCAGACAAGTGAATGTCACTGCTACACGCTAGCACCTTTAATACGAATCAGACATGAGCTATACATCAGGTTATAAGGTCACATGCAGACAAGTGAGTGTCACTGCTACACATTAACACCTTTAATACGAATCAGACATGAGCTATCGTTATCCTGTTCATTATAAGGTCACATGCAGACAAGTGAGTGTCACTGCTACACGTTAGCACCTTTAATACGAATCAGACATGAGCTATACATCAGGTTATAAGGTCACATGCAGACAAGTTAGTGTCACTGCTACACATTAGCACCTTTAATACGAATCAGACATGAACTATACATCAGGTTATAAGGTCACATGCAGACAAGTGTGTGTCACTGCTACACATTAGCACCTTTAATACGAATCAGACATGAGCTATACATCAGGTTATAAGGTCACATGCAGACAAGTGAGTGTCACTGCTACACATTAACACCTTTAATACGAATCAGACATGAGCTATACATCAGATTATAAGGTCACATGCAGACAAGTGAGTGTCACTGCTACACATTAACACCTTTAATACGAATCAGACATGAGCTATACATCAGGTTATAAGGTCACATGCAGACAAGTGTGTGTCACTGCTACACATTAGCACCTTTAATACGAATCAGACATGAGCTATACATCAGGTTATAAAGTCACATGCAGACAAGTGAGTGTCACTGCTACACGTTAGCACCTTTAATACGAATCAGACATGAGCTATACATCAGGTTATAAGGTCACATGCAGACAAGTGAGTGTCACTGCTACACATTAACAGCTTTAATACGAATCAGACATGAGCTATACATCAGGTTATAAGGTCACATGCAGACAAGTGAGTGTCACTGCTACACGTTAGCACCTTTAATACGAATCAGACATGAGCTATACATCAGGTTATAAGGTCACATGCAGACAAGTGAGTGTCACTGCTACACATTAACAGCTTTAATACGAATCAGACATGAGCTATACATCAGGTTATAAGGTCACATGCAGACAAGTGAGTGTCACTGCTACACGTTAGCACCTTTAATACGAATCAGACATGAGCTATACATCAGGTTATAAGGTCACATGCAGACAAGTGAATGTCACTGCTACACGTTAGCACCTTTAATACGAATCAGACATGAGCTATACATCAGGTTATAAGGTCACATGCAGACAAGTGAGTGTCACTGCTACACATTAACACCTTTAATACGAATCAGACATGAGCTATACATCAGGTTATAAGGTCACATGCAGACAAGTGAGTGTCACTGCTACACATTAACACCTTTAATACGAATCAGACATGAGCTTTACATCAGGTTATAAGGTCACAAGCAGACAAGTGAGTGTCATTGGTTAATGGGCCATTTGTTTAATAGAGCCTTGCCGATTAAATCAAGACAAATTAGATGAGAACTTCTTAGAGCTGGATCCGGTTCATAATAACGATGTGATCTATGAGAACAACTCCCATATCAAGTTCGTGTGTAAGCCGGGACATGTCAGTGACTCCGATCTGACCGGAATATGTATTAAGGAAGATATCCTCTATCCAACGTGCCGAGAGAGTAAGTATTTGTGTACACCGCTTCACGCTCCGCATGTGACACCTCACAGAAAAGGTTTTATTTCTCCAGCATTTTACATCACTAAACTGTGTCCCTATATAGTAATGTTATGCATAGTTACATGCACGCTTCTGAGCTATCATCCTATCTAGTATCTATAGTAATGTAATACATAGTTACATGCACGCTCCTGAGCTATCAGCCTACCTAGTATCTATAGTAATATTATGCATAGTTACATGCACGCTCCTGAGCTATCATCCTATCTAGTATCTATAGTAATGTAATACATAGTTACATGCACGCTCCTGAGCTATCAGCCTACCTAGTATCTATAGTAATATTATGCATAGTTACATGCACGCTCCTGAGCTATCAGCCTATCTAGTATCTATAGTAATGCTATGTATAGTTACATACACTGCTGCCATAGACTGCTAAATACACATGCACGCTCCTGAGCTATCAGCCTACCTAGTATCTATAGTAATGTTATGCATAATTACATACACTGCTACCATAGACTGCAATATACACATGCACGCTCCTGAGCTATCAGCCTACCTAGTATCTATAGTAATGTTATGCATAGTTACATACACTGCTGCCATACACTACTAAATACACATGCACGCTCCTGAGCTATCAGCCTACCTAGTATCTATAGTAATGTTATGCATAGTTACATACATTGCTGCCATATACTGCAATATACACATGCACGCTCCTGAACTATCAGCCTACGTAGTATCTATAGTAATGTTATACATAGTTACATACACTGCTGCCATAGACTGCTAAATACACATGCACGCTCCTGAGCTATCAGCCTACTTGGTATCTATAGTAATATTATGCATAGTTACATACACTGCTGCCATACACATGCACGCTCCTGAGCTATCAGCCTAGCTATCAGCCTACCTGGTATCTATAGTAATGTTATGCATAATTACATACACTGCTGCCATAGACTGCTAAATACAGATGCACGCTCCTGAGCTATCAGCCTACCTAGTATCTATAGTAATGCATAGTTACATACACTGCTGCCATAGACTGCTAAATACACATGCACGCTCCTGAGCTATCAGCCTACCTTGTATCTATAGTAATGTTATGCATAGTTACATACACTGCTGCCATATACTGCTAAATACACATACACGCTCCTGAGCTATCAGCCTACCTAGTATCTATAGTAATGTTATGCATAGTTACATACACTGCTAAATACACATGCACGCTCCTGAGCTATCAGCCTACCTGGTATCTATAGTAATGTTATGCATAGTTACATACACTGCTGCCATACACTGCTAAATACACATGCACACTCCTGAGCTATCAGCCTACCTGTTATCTATAGTAATGTTATGCATAGTTACATACACTGCTGCCATAGACTGCTAAATACACATGCACGCTCCTGAACTATCAGCCTACCTAGTATCTATAGTAATGTTATGTATAGTTATATACACTGCTGCCATAGACTGCTAAATACACATGCACGCTCCTGAGCTATCAGCCTACCTGGTATCTATAGTAATGTTATGCATAGTTACATACACTGCTGCCATAGACTGCTAAATACACATGCACCCTCCTGAGCTCCTATCAACCTTCTTAGCATCTATAATGAATTACAACATGTACTTTTTTGATTATTATGACCCTTTAAAATTTTAAACCCTTATTTACAGACATTGCAATGATTAAAAGTACAGTACAACTCTGAAAATCCGGACTGCTTGGGGATTTGCCCGGTCTGTATTTTCGGATTTTCCGGATTCTCCGACATCGCTGATAAAATACCTGTATCATCCTACCTAGTATCTATAGTAATGTTATGCATAGTTACATACACTGCTGCCATAGACTGCTATATACACATGCACGCTCCTGAGCTATCAGCCTACCTAGTATCTATAGTAATATTATGCTTAGTTACATACACTGCTGCCATACACATGCACGCTCCTGAGCTATCAGCCTACCTGGTATCTATAGTACTGTTATGCATAGTTACATACACTGCTGCCATAGACTGCTAAATACAGATTCACGCTCCTGAGCTATCAGCCTACCTAGTATCTATAGTAATGCATAGTTACATACACTGCTGCCATAGACTGCTAAATACACATGCACGCTCCTGAGCTATCAGCCTACCTTGTATCTATAGTAATGTTATGCATAGTTACATACACTGCTGCCATAGACTGCTAAATACACATGCATGCTCCTGAGCTATCAGCCTACCTGGTATCTATAGTAATGTTATGCATAGTTACATGCACGCTCCTGAGCTATCAGCCTACCTAGTATCTATAGTAATGTTATGCATAGTTACATGCACGCTCTTGAGCTAACAGCCTACCTAGTATCTATAGTAATATTATGCATAGTTACATGCACGCTCCTGAGCTATCAGCCTACCTAGTATCTATAGTAATGTTATGCATAGTTACATGCACGCTCCTGAGCTATCAGCCTACCTAGTATCTATAGTAATGTTATGCATAGTTACATGCACGCTCCTGAGCTATCAGCCTACCTAGTATCTATAGTAATGTTATGCATAGTTACATACACTGCTGCTATAGACTGCTATAGACACATGCACGCTTCTGAGCTATCAGCCTACCTAGTATCTATAGTAATGTTATGCATAGTTACATGCACGCTCCTGAGCTATTAGCCTACCTAGTATCTATAATAATGTTATGCATAGTTACATACACTGCTGCCATACACATGCACTCTCCTGAGCTATCGGCCTACCTAGTATCTATAGTAATGCTATGTATAGTTACATACACTGCTGCCATAGACTGCAATATACACATGCACGCTCCTGAGCTATCAGCCTACCTAGTATCTATAGTAATGTTATGCATAATTACATACACTGCTGCCATAGACTGCAATATACACATGCACGCTCCTGAACTATCAGCCTACCTAGTATCTATAGTAATGCTATGTATAGTTACATACACTGCTGCCATAGACTGCTAAATACACATGCACGCTCCTGAGCTATCAGCCTACTTGGTATCTATAGTAATTTTATGCATAGTTACATACACTGCTGCCATACACATGCACGCTCCTGAGCTATCAGCCTACCTGGTATCTATAGTAATGTTATGCATAGTTACATACACTGCTGCCATAGACTGCTAAATACAGATGCACGCTCCTGAGCTATCAGCCTACCTAGTATCTATAGTAATGCATAGTTACATACACTGCTGCCATAGACTGCTAAATACACATGCACGCTCCTGAGCTATCAGCCTACCTGGTATCTATAGTAATGTTATGCATAGTTACATACACTGCTGCCATATACTGCTAAATACACATGCACGCTCCTGAGCTATCAGCCTACCTGGTATCTATAGTAATGTTATGCATAGTTACATACACTGCTGCCATAGACTGCTAAATACACATGCACGCTCCTGAACTATTAGCCTACCTAGTATCTATAGTAATGTTATGCATAGTTATATACATTGCTGCCATAGACTGCTAAATACACATGCACGCTCCTGAGCTATCAGCCTACCTAGTATCTATAGTAATGTTATGCATAGTTACATACACTGCTGCCATAGACTGCTAAATACACATGCACCCTCCTGAGCTCCTATCAACCTTCTTAGCATCTATAATGAATTACAACATGTACTTTTTTGATTATTATGACCCTTTAAAATTTTAAACCCTTATTTACAGACATTACAATAATTAAAAGTACAGTACAACTCTGAAAATCCGGACTGCTTGGGGATTTGCCCGGTCTGTATTTTCGGATTTTCCGGATTCTCCGACATCGCTGATAAAATACCTGTAAACAATAAAGAAGATGTGTTAATGTTTTTTTTACGCCTTGATCGTCTTCTTTATTAAAATAGAGTACTGTACCTGCATATGTACATTCCTTTCCATTACAGGTATTTATTTGGCACATGCTGAACTGCTTGTTCACGGAGCGCTAACATCTGCTGCGCCCGGTGAACCGCTTTTGGATGGAGCTTCTGCTGTGCCCTGTGATTTCAGAGTTTCTCCAAACATTGGTACAGTACACTTCTGTACAATACAGTACTACAGTACAGTATACGGGTATAATGGTACTGTGCAGTGTAAAGATAGTAAATAGCTGCACAGGTACCGATCATGTATGGCAAACTGTAATGCGCAGTTGTGGAGCTCAGATTTCTCTCTGCCCTCGCGTGCCGTCGCTTGTTGCCACTCTGAATGCTAATTTGCTCATGTCCAGTGACAAACCAACACCCGGAAGTTGTAATCACTCCAGAGTCCAGATTTTTAAGTTGTCCGGATTTCCGGGGGCCGTATTTTTGGAGTTGTACTGTAAATGATTTCGCTGGTGATTTAATAACCGTTCACAATTATTGATGAACATGTGTTTGAAATAGATACAAATTCTGTCACATTAAAAGAAGATACTTTAGTTATCCATATAGGTTGCAATTATATATATCAAATGTAATAGATTTATTTACTGGATTTTAATCTATTTGCAGGTGCTGACAAATTCTAGATCTTATGAGCAATGAATGAAATGCAGCCGTGTTGGGGATCTCTTATCATATGAATTTATTTAAAAAATGGACAATGTGACTTGAGTTCATGGACAATCGTCTGTAGTTATCAGTATGTTTCAGTATTTATGCCCTGCACCTGACGACACCGCAATGAAATGACGTCTCTGCTTGTGTGGGACCTGATGGAATGTATTATCCACGGTTATCTTAGTAATGTCTGCTCTTATGTTATGATCTCATGATATAACCCAATATGTGCATGTATCATCACCTACAATATCATGATATAACCCAATACGTGCATGTATCATCACAAACAATCTCATGATATAACCCAATACGTGTATGTATTATCACATACAATATCATGATATAACCCAATACGTGCATGTATCATCACATACGATATCATGATATAAACCAATACGTGCATGTGTCATCACAAACAATCTCATGATATAACCCAATACGTGTATGTATTATCACATACAATATCATGATATAACCCAATACGTGCATGTATCATCACAAACAATCTCATGATATAACCCAATACGTGTATGTATTATCACATACAATATCATGATATAACCCAATACGTGCATGTATCATCACATACGATATCATGATATAAACCAATACGTGCATGTGTCATCACAAACAATCTCATGATATAACCCAATATGTGCATGTATCATCACATACGATCTCATGATATAACCCAATATGTGCATGTATCATCACATACGATCTCATGATATAAACCAATACGTGTATGTATTATCACATACAATCTCATGATATAACCCAATACGTGCATGTATCATCACAAACAATCTCATGATATAACCCAATACGTGTATGTATTATCACATACAATATCATGATATAACCCAATACGTGCATGTATCATCACATACGATATCATGATATAAACCAATACGTGTATGTATTATCACATACAATATCATGATATAACCCAATACGTGCATGTATCATCACATACGATATCATGATATAAACCAATACGTGCATGTGTCATCACAAACAATCTCATGATATAACCCAATATGTGCATGTATCATCACATACGATCTCATGATATAACCCAATATGTGCATGTATCATCACATACGATCTCATGATATAACCCAATACGTGTATGTATTATCACAAACAATCTCATGATATAAACCAATATGTGCATGTATCATCACATACGATCTTATGATATAACCCAATATGTGCATGTATCATCACATACGATCTTATGATATAACCCAATATGTGCATGTATCATCACATACAATCTCATGATATAACCCAATATGTGCATCTATTATCACAAACAAATACTTACATGTGATAATATAACTGGATAAAGTATATAATTGAAACTAATACAATTTAAAGGATATGTGTGTCAGTGTAAATATTCAAACAGCTTGATATACTGGTATAATCTGTGAAATATATAAAATAATAAAGAAAATAATGGCCACATGGACATAATTGCTGTCAATGAATTATCATCTGCCATAAATTAATAATTTTTTCTATTTAAAAGGGGCCTAATTATCATAGTGTGAGCATACGCTGTCGGCATTTACCATTGCACAAGCATTTCTCAGGAAATGCTTGTGTAATACCACCCCCTGCACATTCGCGGCTGCTAGCAGGGGGTGTTATTCAACACGATTGTATCCAATCTGGCTGATTGCTGTCTGCCGCCTCAGAGGTTGGCGGGCGAGTTAAGGAGCAGCGGTCTTATGACCGCTGCTTCTTAACTCCTGATTCCGGCGAGCCTGAAGGCTCACACAGAATTAGAAGCATTTGGGCCTTGATAAATCGGCCCCATCGAGACAGATCACAAGTGGAGTCCTGTTTAATGCTCTCATTCATTCACTAACTCCGCTAGAAGTAAGCTTTTGTGTGTCAGGTAGCACTAGTATTACAAGTTAAAAGTAAAAGTTTTCGCTTGTGCGCTAACCCGATGCGCAAAAAGCCGAACTTTGAATATCACGATTGTGTTAACGTATTTCCAAATAGAAGTCAAAGAAGCAAAAAAGTGGGAAAAAAGCTAACTCCCTACATGCACGTAAACACGATTGCATATTCTCAAGGGTGTTAACGCGACATGGAAATATTAATTTTTCTGCACATGGAAGAATTTTTCATAAATACATATTTTTACATATATCTGATGGAATTTAGGTACAATATCTATCTATCTATGTATCTAAAATATATATATATATATATATATATATATATATATATATATGTATATATATATATATATATATATATTCATTAAAATTATGGGGGCAGATAAAAAACTGAAATTAAAATCCTCCATGTCTCAAAATTAAATAAATGTAAATATTTGCATAGGAAATTAGCACATCTAGGCAAGATTCCCCACTTGCTTTTTCCCAGAAATACTTCATATACAATGTTACCAATGCACAAGAGAATTCTGGGTAAGATATAAAAATTAGATATGCAAATTCTCAGTTTTTTTTCTTCAGATACTGTTTTAACACAGCTATCCTTTTAACAGGATTATTACAGCAAACCAGAAATCACTCACTAGACAGCCTGTTTCGTTGTTTTTGGAACTCATCAGTAGGAGATAGATTTCTGGTTGCTGCATTAGAAAAGCTATTTTCAAGGTTAAACCAAAATTCATTAAAATTATGGGGGCAGATAAAAAACTGAAATTAAAATCCTCCATGTCTCAAAATTAAATTAATGTAAATATTTACATAGGAAATCAGCACATCTAGGCAAGATTTCCCCGCTTGCTTTTTCCCAGAAATTCTTCATATACAATGTTACCAATGCACAAGAGAACTACTGATGAGTTCCAAAAAGAACAAAACAGGCTGTCTAGTGAGTGATTTCTGGTTTGCTGCAATAATCCTGTTAAAAGGATCGTAGTGTTAAAACAGTATCTGAAGCAAAAATAAAATGAGAATTTGCATATCTTACCCAGAATTCTCTTGTGCAATAGATATATATACAAACATATATAGGAATATCTATTTATAAATATGCGGAACATATTCTACTATGTGCAGAACATTGGAATGCAATTTTTTTTACAGTAAATAGACAGTATAACACTTTATTAACTATAAATATTGCATAAATATGATTTTTGATGTTTTTTTCTACTTGACTGCAAAGGGCTCCAATGCACTTATATATGTCTATACATGTGTACATATGTGTTTATATGTGTGTACATATGTGTTTATATGTGTGTATATATGTGTGTGTGTGTGTGTGTATATATATATATATGTGTGTGTATGTGTATATATGTATGTATGTATGTGTGTGTGTGTATATATATATATATATATATATATATATATATATATATATATATATATATATATATCTGTAAATACATATACACATATAGATACATATGTACACACACATAGACATTTATACACACATGCATATATATATTTATATATATATATACATAGTTAGACATGTATGTGTATGTTTCTCTATGTTAAAGTCCTTTGCAGCCTTTTTTCTATCACCGAGACCTCATATCTTTGAGCCCTTATAATTATTTTGTACAAATCACATGTTAGCATTTACTTTCAACTTTTAGTACGAGCACCAAACCGGAAGTGAGCAAAACCCCACAATGAACACCTTATAATGTATGCGTAATTGTTAGCGCGCCACTTGTAATCTGTCCCTTAATGTCCCACTGAAGCTTACATTAACTTGATTTTCTTGCTTTCAATTTTGAAATCTTATTTGTGATTTACCATTTGTGTTTCTCATATAAATAATTGGGAAATGCTAAATGATAATAAGCACCATAATTACTCTATACAAAGTACCGTTTTATGAACATTAACCAAGCTCACAAAATACCTCAGTATGGAGTAACTTTATGCGAAAACTATGCAAAAAGTTTCTTTGTGTTTTATCAATATGGGGTTTCTAGCTTTGTATTAACCCTTATAAAGTTATGATTTGTGTATGAAACAATATTTTTTAATAAAAACTGTAAACTGTGTAAAACTTGTTTTAAATTGTCATTTCATTTTTAGGGAAACAAAAATGTATGTAAACTATATGAAACGTGAAAGTTTGTGTTACAGTTATATGTGATATTGTTACAGGCGTCTGATACAGAATCACTGGCATAAAACACGTTAGTTATATGTGATATTGTTACAGGCGCCTGATACAGAATCACTGGCATAAAACACATGTTAGTTATACTGTATGTGATATTGTTACAGGCACCTGATACAGAATCACTGGCATAAAACACATGTAGATACCTTTTTATACTACAGTTTGTGTTATAGTTATATGTGATATTGTTACAGGCGTCTGATACAGAATCACTGGCATAAAACACATGTAGTTACCTTTTTATACTACAGTTTGTGTTATAGTTATATGTGATATTGTTACAGGCGTCTGATACAGAATCACTGGCATAAAACACGTTAGGTATATGTGATATTGTTACAGGCGCCTGATACAGAATCACTGGCATTAAACACATGTTAGTTATACTGTATGTGATATTGTTACAGGCGCCTGATACAGAATCACTGGCATAAATCACATGTAGTTACCTTTTTATACTACAGTTTGTGTTATAGTTATATGTGATATTGTTACAGGCATCTGATACAGAATCACTGGCATAAAACACATGTAGTTACCTTTTTATACTACAGTTTGTGTTATAGTTATATGTGATATTGTTACAGGCTCCTGATACAGAATCACTGGCATAAAACACATGTAGAGGCCTTTTTATACTACAGTTTGTGTTACAGTTATATGTGATATTGTTACAGGCGCCTGATACAGAATCACTGGCATAAAACACATGTAGATACCTTTTTATACTACAGTTTGTGTTACAGTTATATGTGATATTGTTACAGGCGCCTGATACAGAATCACTGGCATAAAACACGTTAGTTATATGTGATATTGTTACAGGCACCTGATACAGAATCACTGGCATAAAACACATGTAGATACCTTTTTATACTACAGTTTGTGTTATAGTTATATGTGATATTGTTACATGCGCCTGATACAGAATCACTGGCATAAATCACATGTAGATACCTTTTTATACTACAGTTTGTGTTAGTTATATGTGATATTGTTACAGGCACCTGATACAGAATCACTGGCATAAATCGTATGTAGAAACCTTTTTATACTACAGTTTGTGTTAGTTATATGTGATATTGTTACAGGCACCTGATACAGAATCACTGACATAAAACACATGTAGATACCTTTTTATACTACAGTTTGTGTTACAGTTATATGTGATATTGTTACATGCGCCTGATACAGAATCACTGGCATAAAACACATGTAGAGGCCTTTTTATACTAGAGTTTGTGTTACAGTTATATGTGATATTGTTACAGGCACCTGATACAGAATCACTGGCATAAATCACATGTAGTTACCTTTTTATACTACAGTTTGTGTTATAGTTATATGTGATATTGTTACAGGCGCCTGATACAGAATCACTGGCATAAAACACATGTTAGTTATATGTGATATTGTTACAGACGCCTGATACAGAATCACTGGCATAAAACACATGTTAGTTATATGTGATATTGTTACAGACGCCTGATACAGAATCACTGACATAAAACACATGTAGATACCTTTTTATACTACAGTTTGTGTTACAGTTATATGTGATATTGTTACAGGCGCCTGATACAGAATCACTGGCATAAAACACATGTAGTTACCTTTTTATACTACAGTTTGTGTTACAGTTATATGTGATATTGTTACAGGCACCTGATACAGAATCACTGGCATAAATCACATGTAGTTACCTTTTTATACTACAGTTTGTGTTATAGTTATATGTGATATTGTTACAGGCGCCTGATACAGAATCACTGGCATAAAACACATGTAGTTACCTTTTTATACTAGTTTGTGTTACAGTTATATGTGATATAGTTACAGGCGCCTGATACAGAATCACTGACATAAAACACGTTAGTTATATGTGATATTGTTACAGGCGCCTGATACAGAATCACTGACATAAAACACGTTAGTTATATGTGATATTGTTACAGGCATCTGATACAGAATCACTGGCATAAAATACATGTAGTTACCTTTTTATACTAGTTTGTGTTACAGTTATATGTGATATTGTTACAGGCATCTGATACAGAATCACTGGCATAAAACACATGTAGTTACCTTTTTATACTACAGTTTGTGTTAGTTATATGTGATATTGTTACAGGCATCTGATACAGAATCACTGGCATAAAACACATGTAGATACCTTTTTATATTACTGTTTGTGTTACAGTTATATGTGATATTGTTACAGGCATCTGATACAGAATCACTGTCATAAATCACATGTAGTTACCTTTTTATACTACAGTTTGTGTTACAGTTATATGTGATATTGTTACAGGCACCTGATACAGAATCACTGGCATAAAACACATGTAGATACCTTTTTATACTACAGTTTGTGTTACAGTTATATGTGATATTGTTACAGGCACCTGATACAGAATCACTGGCATAAAACACATGTAGATACCTTTTTATACTACAGTTTGTGTTACAGTTATATGTGATATTGTTACAGGCGCCTGATACAGAATCACTGGCATAAAACACATGTAGTTACCTCTTTATACTACAGTTTGTGTTACAGTTATAGGTGATATTGTTACAGGCGCCTGATACAGAATCACTGCCATAAAACACGTTAGATATATGTGATATTGTTACAGGCACCTGATACAGAATCACTGGCATAAATCACATGTAGATACCTTTTTATACTACAGTTTGTGTTACAGTTATATGTGATATTGTTACAGGGGCCTGATACAGAATCACTGGCATAAATCACATGTAGATACCTTTTTTTACTACAGTTTGTGTTACAGTTATATGTGATATTGTTACAGGGGCCTGATACAGAATCACTGGCATAAAACACGTTAGTTATATGTGATATTGTTACAGGCATCTGATACAGAATCACTGGCATAAATCGCATGTAGATACCTTTTTATACTACAGTTTGTGTTATAGTTATATGTGATATTGTTACAGGCGCCTGATACAGAATCACTGGCATAAAACACATGTAGATACCTTTTTATACTACAGTTTGTGTTATAGTTATATGTGATATTGTTACAGGCATCTGATACAGAATCACTGGCATAAATCGCATGTAGATACCTTTTTATACTACAGTTTGTGTTATAGTTATATGTGATATTGTTACAGGCGCCTGATACAGAATCACTGGCATAAAACACATGTAGATACCTTTTTATACTACAGTTTGTGTTACAGTTATATGTGATATTGTTACAGACGCCTGATAAAGAATCACTGGCATAAATCACATGTGGATACCTTTTTATACTACAGTTTGTTAGTTATATGTGATATTGTTACAGGCACCTGATACAGAATCACTGGCATAAAACACATGTAGTTACCTTTTTATACTACAGTTTGTGTTACAGTTATATGTGATATTGTTACAGGCGCCTGATACAGAATCACTGGATTAAATCACATGTAGATACCTTTTTATAATACAGTTTGTGTTACAGTTATATGTGATATTGTTACAGGCGCCTGATACAGAATCACTGGCATAAATCACATGTAGTTACCTTTTTATACTACTGTTTGTGTTATAGTTATATGTGATATTGTTACAGGCACCTGATACAGAATCACTGGCATAAAACACATGTAGATACCTTTTTATACTACAGTTTGTGTTACAGTTATATGTGATATTGTTACAGGCACATGATACAGAATCACTGGCATAAAACACATGTAGAGGCCTTTTTATACTACAGTTTGTGTTACAGTTATATGTGATATTGTTACAGGCACCTGAAACAGAATCACTGGCATAAATCACATGTAGATACCTTTTTATACTACAATTTGTGTTATAGTTATATGTGATATTGTTACAGGCACCTGATACAGAATCACTGACATAAAACACATGTAGATACCTTTTTATACTACAGTTTGCGCTACAGTTATATGTGATATTGTTACAGGCACCTGATACAGAATCACTGGCATAAAACACATGTAGAGGCCTTTTTATACTACAGTTTGTGTTACAGTTATATGTGATATTGTTACAGGCACCTGATACAGAATCACTGGCATAAATCACATGTAGATACCTTTTTATACTACAGTTTGTGTTACAGTTATATGTGATATTGTTACAGGCACCTGAAACAGAATCACTGGCATAAATCACATGTAGATACCTTTTTATACTACAGTTTGTGTTATAGTTATATGTGATATTGTTACAGGCACCTGATACAGAATCACTGACATAAAACACATGTAGATACCTTTTTATACTACAGTTTGCGCTACAGTTATATGTGATATTGTTACAGGCACCTGATACAGAATCACTGGCATAAAACACATGTAGAGGCCTTTTTATACTACAGTTTGTGTTACAGTTATATGTGATATTGTTACAGGCACCTGATACAGAATCACTGGCATAAATCACATGTAGATACCTTTTTATACTACAGTTTGTGTTACAGTTATATGTGATATTGTTACAGGCACCTGATACAGAATCACTGGCATAAATCACATGTAGTTACCTTTTTATACTACAGTTTGTGTTATAGGTATATGTGATATTGTTACAGGCGCCTGATACAGAATCACTGGCATAAAACACATGTAGAGGCCTTTTTATACTACAGTTTGTGTTACAGTTATATGTGATATTGTTAGTCGCCTGATTCAGAATCACTGGCATAAAACACGTTAGTTATATGTGATATTGTTACAGGCACCTGATACAGAATCACTGGCATAAAACACATGTAGATACCTTTTTATACTACAGTTTGTGTTACAGTTATATGTGATATTGTTACAGGCACCTGATACAGAATCACTGGCATAAATCACGTTAGTTAGATGTGATATTGTTACAGACGCCTGATACAGAATCACTGGCATAAAACACATGTAGATACCGTTTTATACTACAGTTTGTGTTACAGTTGTATGTGATATTGTTACAGACGCCTGATACAGAATCACTGGATTAAATCACATGTAGATACCTTTTTATACTACAGTTTGTGTTACAGTTATATGTGATATTGTTACAGGCGCCTGATACAGAATCACTGGCATAAATCACATGTAGATACCTTTTTATACTACAGTTTGTGTTACAGTTATATGTGATATTGTTACAGGCACCTGATACAGAATCACTGGCATAAATCGTATGTAGATACCTTTTTATACTACAGTTTGTGTTAGTTATATGTGATATTGTTACCGGCACCTGATACAGAATCACTGACATAAAACACATGTAGATACCTTTTTATACTACAGTTTGTGTTATAGGTATATGTGATATTGTTACAGGCATCTGATACAGAATCGCTGGCATAAAACACATGTAGTTACCTTTTTATACTAGTTTGTGTTACAGTTATATGTGATATAGTTACAGGCGCCTGATACAGAATCACTGACATAAAACACGTTAGTTATATGTGATATTGTTACAGGCGCCTGATACAGAATCACTGACATAAAACACGTTAGTTATATGTGATATTGTTACAGGCATCTGATACAGAATCACTGGCATAAAATACATGTAGTTACCTTTTTATACTAGTTTGTGTTACAGTTATATGTGATATTGTTACAGGCATCTGATACAGAATCACTGGCATAAAACACATGTAGTTACCTTTTTATACTACAGTTTGTGTTAGTTATATGTGATATTGTTACAGGCATCTGATACAGAATCACTGGCATAAAACACATGTAGATACCTTTTTATACTACTGTTTGTGTTAGTTATATGTGATATTGTTACAGGCATCTGATACAGAATCACTGTCATAAATCACATGTAGTTACCTTTTTATACTACAGTTTGTGTTACAGTTATATGTGATATTGTTACAGGCACCTGATACAGAATCACTGGCATAAAACACATGTAGATACCTTTTTATACTACAGTTTGTGTTACAGTTATATGTGATATTGTTACAGGCACCTGATACAGAATCACTGGCATAAAACACATGTAGATACCTTTTTATACTACAGTTTGTGTTACAGTTATATGTGATATTGTTACAGGCGCCTGATACAGAATCACTGGCATAAAACACATGTAGTTACCTCTTTATACTACAGTTTGTGTTACAGTTATAGGTGATATTGTTACAGGCGCCTGATACAGAATCACTGGCATAAAACACATGTAGATACCTTTTTATACTACAGTTTGTGTTATAGTTATATGTGATATTGTTACAGACGCCTGATACAGAATCACTGGCATAAATCACATGTGGATACCTTTTTATACTACAGTTTGTTAGTTATATGTGATATTGTTACAGGCACCTGATACAGAATCACTGGCATAAAACACATGTAGTTACCTTTTTATACTACAGTTTGTGTTACAGTTATATGTGATATTGTTACAGGCGCCTGATACAGAATCACTGGATTAAATCACATGTAGATACCTTTTTATAATACAGTTTGTGTTACAGTTATATGTGATATTGTTACAGGCGCCTGATACAGAATCACTGGCATAAATCACATGTAGTTACCTTTTTATACTACTGTTTGTGTTATAGTTATATGTGATATTGTTACAGGCACATGATACAGAATCACTGGCATAAAACACATGTAGTTACCTTTTTATACTACTGTTTGTGTTATAGTTATATGTGATATTGTTACAGGCACCTGATACAGAATCACTGGCATAAATCACATGTAGATACCTTTTTATACTACAGTTTGTGTTACAGTTATATGTGATATTGTTAGTCGCCTGATTCAGAATCACTGGCATAAAACACGTTAGTTATATGTGATATTGTTACAGGCACCTGATACAGAATCACTGGCATAAAACACATGTAGATACCTTTTTATACTACAGTTTGTGTTACAGTTATATGTGATATTGTTACAGGCACCTGATACAGAATCACTGGCATAAATCACGTTAGTTAGATGTGATATTGTTACAGACGCCTGATACAGAATCACTGGCATAAAACACATGTAGATACCTTTTTATACTACAGTTTGTGTTACAGTTATATGTGATATTGTTACAGGCGCCTGATACAGAATCACTGGCATAAATCACATGTAGATACCTTTTTATACTACAGTTCGTGTTACAGTTATATGTGATATTGTTACAGGCACCTGATACAGAATCACTGGCATAAATCGTATGTAGATACCTTTTTATACTACAGTTTGTTTTAGTTATATGTGATATTGTTACAGGCACCTGATACAGAATCACTGACATAAAACACATGTAGTTACCTTTTTATACTACAGTTTGTGTTACAGTTATATGTGATATTGTTACACGCGCCTGATACAGAATCACTGGCATAAAACACATGTAGTTACCTTTTTATACTACAGTTTGTGTTATAGTTATATGTGATATTGTTACAGGCGCCTGATACAGAATCACTGGCATAAATCACATGTAGTTACCTTTTTATACTACAGTTTGTGTTATAGGTATATGTGATATTGTTACAGGCGCCTGATACAGAATCACTGGCATAAAACACATGTAGTTACCTTTTTATACTACAGTTTGTGTTATAGTTATATGTGATATTGTTACAGGCATCTGATACAGAATCGCTGGCATAAAACACATGTAGTTACCTTTTTATACTAGTTTGTGTTACAGTTATATGTGATATAGTTACAGGCGCCTGATACAGAATCACTGACATAAAACACGTTAGTTATATGTGATATTGTTACAGGCGCCTGATACAGAATCACTGGCATAAAACACATGTAGTTACCTTTTTATACTACAGTTTGTGTTATAGTTATATGTGATATTGTTACAGGCATCTGATACAGAATCGCTGGCATAAAACACATGTAGTTACCTTTTTATACTAGTTTGTGTTACAGTTATATGTGATATAGTTACAGGCGCCTGATACAGAATCACTGACATAAAACACGTTAGTTATATGTGATATTGTTACAGGCGCCTGATACAGAATCACTGACATAAAACACGTTAGTTATATGTCATATTGTTACAGGCGCCTGATACAGAATCACTGACATAAAACACGTTAGTTATATATGATATTGTTACAGGCATCTGATACAGAATCACTGACATAAAACACTTTAGTTATATGTGATATTGTTACAGGGGCCTGATACAGAATCACTGGCATAAAACACGTTAGTTATATGTGATATTGTTACAGGCATCTGATACAGAATCACTGGCATAAATCGCACGTAGATACCTTTTTATACTACAGTTTGTGTTATAGTTATATGTGATATTCTTACAGGCGCCTGATACAGAATCACTGGCATAAAACACATGTAGATACCTTTTTATACTACAGTTTGTGTTATAGTTATATGTGATATTGTTACAGACGCCTGATACAGAATCACTGGCATAAATCACATGTGGATACCTTTTTATACTACAGTTTGTTAGTTATATGTGATATTGTTACAGGCACCTGATACAGAATCACTGGCATAAAACACATGTAGTTACCTTTTTATACTACAGTTTGTGTTACAGTTATATGTGATATTGTTACAGGCGCCTGATACAGAATCACTGGCATAAATCACATGTAGATACCTTTTTATACTACAGTTTGTGTTACAGTTATATGTGATATTGTTACAGGCACCTGATACAGAATCACTGGCATAAATCACATGTAGTTACCTTTTTATACTACAGTTTGTGTTATAGGTATATGTGATATTGTTACAGGCGCCTGATACAGAATCACTGGCATAAAACACATGTAGATACCTTTTTATACTACAGTTTGTGTTACAGTTATATGTGATATTGTTACAGGCACCTGATACAGAATCACTGGCATAAAACACATGTAGAGGCCTTTTTATACTACAGTTTGTGTTACAGTTATATGTGATATTGTTAGTCGCCTGATTCAGAATCACTGGCATAAAACACGTTAGTTATATGTGATATTGTTACAGGCACCTGATACAGAATCACTGGCATAAAACACATGTAGATACCTTTTTATACTACAGTTTGTGTTACAGTTATATGTGATATTGTTACAGGCACCTGATACAGAATCACTGGCATAAATCACGTTAGTTAGATGTGATATTGTTACAGACGCCTGATACAGAATCACTGGCATAAAACACATGTAGATACCTTTTTATACTACAGTTTGTGTTACAGTTGTATGTGATATTGTTACAGACGCCTGATACAGAATCACTGGATTAAATCACATGTAGATACCTTTTTATACTACAGTTTGTGTTACAGTTATATGTGATATTGTTACAGGCGCCTGATACAGAATCACTGGCATAATTCACATGTAGATACCTTTTTATACTACAGTTTGTGTTACAGCTATATGTGATATTGTTACAGGCACCTGATACAGAATCACTGGCATAAATCGTATGTAGATACCTTTTTATACTACAGTTTGTGTTAGTTATATGTGATATTGTTACAGGCACCTGATACAGAATCACTGACATAAAACACATGTAGATACCTTTTTATACTACAGTTTGTGTTACAGTTATATGTGATATTGTTACATGCGCCTGATACAGAATCACTGGCATAAAACACATGTAGATACCTTTTTATACTACTGTTTGTGTTATAGTTATATGTGATATTGTTACAGGCGCCTGATACAGAATCACTGGCATAAAACACGTTAGTTATATGTGATATTGTTACAGGCACCTGATACAGAATCACTGGCATAAATCACATGTAGTTACCTTTTTATACTACAGTTTGTGTTATAGTTATATGTGATATTGTTACAGGCGCCTGATACAGAATCACTGGCATAAAACACATGTAGATACCTTTTTATACTACAGTTTGTGTTATAGTTATATGTGATATTGTTACAGACGCCTGATACAGAATCACTGGCATAAATCACATGTGGATACCTTTTTATACTACAGTTTGTTAGTTATATGTGATATTGTTACAGGCACCTGATACAGAATCACTGGCATAAAACACATGTAGTTACCTTTTTATACTACAGTTTGTGTTACAGTTATATGTGATATTGTTACAGGCGCCTGATACAGAATCACTGGATTAAATCACATGTAGATACCTTTTTATACTACAGTTTGTGTTACAGTTATATGTGATATTGTTACAGGCGCCTGATACAGAATCACTGGCATAAATCACATGTAGTTACCTTTTTATACTACAGTTTGTGTTACAGTTATATGTGATATTGTTACAAGCACATGATACAGAATCACTGGCATAAAACACATGTAGATACCTTTTTATACTACTGTTTGTGTTATAGTTATATGTGATATTGTTACAGGCACATGATACAGAATCACTGGCATAAAACACATGTAGATACCTTTTTATACTACAGTTTGTGTTACAGTTATATGTGATATTGTTACAGGCACATGATACAGAATCACTGGCATAAAACACATGTAGATACCTTTTTATACTACAGTTTGTGTTATAGTTATATGTGATATTGTTACAGGCACCTGATACAGAATCACTGGCATAAAACACATGTAGATACCTTTTTATACTACAGTTTGTGTTACAGTTATATGTGATATTGTTACAGGCGCCTGATACAGAATCACTGGCATAAAACACATGTAGAGGCCTTTTTATACTACAGTTTGTGTTATAGTTATGTGATATTGTTACAGGCATCTGATACAGAATCACTGGCATAAAACACATGTAGTTACCTTTTTATACTACAGTTTGTGTTATAGTTATATGTGATATTGTTACAGACGCCTGATACAGAATCACTGACATAAAACACATGTAGATACCTTTTTATACTACAGTTTGTGTTACAGTTATATGTGATATTGTTACAGGCACCTGATACAGAATCACTGGCATAAAACACATGTAGATACCTTTTTATACTACAGTTTGTGTTACAGTTATATGTGATATTGTTACAGGCACCTGATACAGAATCACTGGCATAAAACACATGTAGAGGCCTTTTTATACTACAGTTTGTGTTATAGTTATGTGATATTGTTACAGGCATCTGATACAGAATCGCTGGCATAAAACACATGTAGTTACCTTTTTATACTAGTTTGTGTTACAGTTATATGTGATATAGTTACAGGCGCCTGATACAGAATCACTGACATAAAACACGTTAGTTATATGTGATATTGTTACAGGCGCCTGATACAGAATCACTGACATAAAACACGTTAGTTATATGTGATATTGTTACAGGCATCTGATACAGAATCACTGGCATAAAACACATGTAGTTACCTTTTTATACTACAGTTTGTGTTAGTTATATGTGATATTGTTACAGGCATCTGATACAGAATCACTGGCATAAATCACATGTAGATACCTTTTTATACTACAGTTTGTGTTACAGTTATATGTGATATTGTTACAGGCACCTGATACAGAATCACTGGCATAAAACACATGTAGATACCTTTTTATACTACAGTTTGTGTTACAGTTATATGTGATATTGTTACAGGCACCTGATACAGAATCACTGGCATAAATCACATGTAGATACCTTTTTATACTACAGTTTGTGTTACAGTTATATGTGATATTGTTACAGGCACCTGATACAGAATCACTGGCATAAAACACATGTAGATACCTTTTTATACTACAGTTTGTGTTACAGTTATATGTGATATTGTTACAGGCGCCTGATACAGAATCACTGGCATAAAACACATGTAGTTACCTCTTTATACTACAGTTTGTGTTACAGTTATAGGTGATATTGTTACAGGCGCCTGATACAGAATCACTGGCATAAAACACATGTAGATACCTTTTTATACTACAGTTTGTGTTACAGTTATATGTGATATTGTTACAGGCGCCTGATACAGAATCACTGCCATAAAACACGTTAGTTATATGTGATATTGTTACAGGCACCTGATACAGAATCACTGGCATAAAACACATGTAGTTACCTTTTTATACTACAGCTTGTGTTATAGTTATATGTGATATTGTTACAGGCGCCTGATACAGAATCACTGGCATAAAACACGTTAGTTATATGTGATATTGTTACAGGCATCTGATACAGAATCACTGGCATAAATCGCATGTAGTTACCTTTTTATACTACAGCTTGTGTTATAGTTATATGTGATATTGTTACAGGCGCCTGATACAGAATCACTGGCATAAAACACATGTAGATACCTTTTTATACTACAGTTTGTGTTATAGTTATATGTGATATTGTTACAGACGCCTGATACAGAATCACTGGCATAAATCACATGTGGATACCTTTTTATACTACAGTTTGTGTTATAGTTATATGTGATATTGTTACAGGCGCCTGATACAGAATCACTGGCATAAAACACATGTAGTTACCTTTTTATACTACAGTTTGTGTTATAGTTATATGTGATATTGTTACAGGCATCTGATACAGAATCGCTGGCATAAAACACATGTAGTTACCTTTTTATACTAGTTTGTGTTACAGTTATATGTGATATAGTTACAGGCGCCTGATACAGAATCACTGATATAAAACACGTTAGTTATATGTGATATTGTTACAGGCGCCTGATACAGAATCACTGACATAAAACACGTTAGTTATATGTGATATTGTTACAGGCATCTGATACAGAATCACTGGCATAAAAAACATGTAGTTACCTTTTTATACTAGTTTGTGTTACAGTTATATGTGATATTGTTACAGGCATCTGATACAGAATCACTGGCATAAAACACATGTAGATATCTTTTTATACTACAGTTTGTGTTACAGTTATATGTGATATTGTGTGGTATTGTGTGTGATATTCAGCGCTACGGAATTTGGCGGCGCTATACAAATAAATGATAGTAATAATAATAATATTGTTACAGACGCCTGATACAGAATCACTGGCATAAAACACATGTAGATACCTTTTTATACTACAGTTTGTGTTAGTTATATGTGATATTGTTACAGGCACTGGTTGTGATTTTATGCGCTCATGTACTGAAACAAAAATTTTTTTAAATAGTTGTTGCCAACTTAATGTTATTTGTTATATGTTGTCGCCACTGTGATGGTGTATGAGTTGCTCATCCAAAAGTTCCCCTCCCATTTACTTCCTGTGCAGCTGTTGCTGGACACGGCCGGAGCACTGAGAGATATTAGCGCTGCGCAATCTGTTGGCACTCTACAAATAACCAAAAAATATTAATATTGGGTATTGATGTAACTGGAGGGAATAAGGGAACCTTCTTCCTGAACACAGACATTGGAGCCTGTTATCAGCATGAACTCCTATGTGTTGGGATCCGGAACACCGTCGCCCACTTAGTCTTTTCGTAAACGGAGAGGAAAAGGACCAACTATCTCCCTGGTGCTGCAGGAGCTGCGATAATCCTAATGAGCATATGCTCTCAATGCTGACTTTTAACCTTTATCCAGTAAGTGTTTTTAACCGTGTGTTTTACTAGTACAATAAAATCCTACACTTGAATCGTGCCTTGTGCGCCTGTCTTTTTCTCTCATTTCATTGTTACAGGCATCTGATACAGAATCACTGGCATAAAACACATGTAGATACCTTTTTATACTACGGTTTGTGTTAGTTATATGTGATATTGTTACAGGCATCTGATACAGAATCACTGGCATAAATCACATGTAGTTACCTTTTTATACTACAGTTTGTGTTACAGTTATATGTGATATTGTTACAGGCACCTGATACAGAATCACTGGCATAAAACACATGTAGATACCTTTTTATACTACAGTTTGTGTTACAGTTATATGTGATATTGTTACAGGCGCCTGATACAGAATCACTGGATTAAATAACATGTAGATACCTTTTTATACTACAGTTTGTGTTACAGTTATATGTGATATTGTTACAGGCACCTGATACAGAATCACTGGCATAAAACACATGTAGATACCTTTTTATACTACAGTTTGTGTTACAGTTATATGTGATATTGTTACAGGCGCCTGATACAGAATCACTGGCATAAAACACATGTAGTTACCTCTTTATACTACAGTTTGTGTTACAGTTATAGGTGATATTGTTACAGGCGCCTGATACAGAATCACTGGCATAAAACACATGTAGATACCTTTTTATACTACAGTTTGTGTTATAGTTATATGTGATATTGTTACAGGCGCCTGATACAGAATCACTGGCATAAAACACATGTAGATACCTTTTTATACTACAGTTTGTGTTATAGTTATATGTGATATTGTTACAGACGCCTGATACAGAATCACTGGCATAAATCACATGTGGATACCTTTTTATACTACAGTTTGTTAGTTATATGTGATATTGTTACAGGCACCTGATACAGAATCACTGGCATAAAACACATGTAGTTACCTTTTTATACTACAGTTTGTGTTACAGTTATATGTGATATTGTTACAGGCGCCTGATACAGAATCACTGGATTAAATAACATGTAGATACCTTTTTATACTACAGTTTGTGTTATAGTTATATGTGATATTGTTACAGGCACCTGATACAGAATCGCTGGCATAAAACACATGTAGTTACCTTTTTATACTAGTTTGTGTTACAGTTATATGTGATATAGTTACAGGCGCCTGATACAGAATCACTGACATAAAACACGTTAGTTATATGTGATATTGTTACAGGCGCCTGATACAGAATCACTGACATAAAACACGTTAGTTATATGTCATATTGTTACAGGCGCCTGATACAGAATCACTGACATAAAACACGTTAGTTATATGTGATATTGTTACAGGCGCCTGATACAGAATCACTGACATAAAACACGTTAGTTATATGTCATATTGTTACAGGCGCCTGATACAGAATCACTGACATAAAACACGTTAGTTATATGTGATATTGTTACAGGCATCTGATACAGAATCACTGGCATAAAACACATGTAGTTACCTTTTTATACTACAGTTTGTGTTAGTTATATGTGATATTGTTACAGGCATCTGATACAGAATCACTGGCATAAAACACATGTAGATACCTTTTTATACTACTGTTTGTGTTAGTTATATGTGATATTGTTACAGGCATCTGATACAGAATCACTGTCATAAATCACATGTAGTTACCTTTTTATACTACAGTTTGTGTTACAGTTATATGTGATATTGTTACAGGCACCTGATACAGAATCACTGGCATAAAACACATGTAGATACCTTTTTATACTACAGTTTGTGTTACAGTTATATGTGATATTGTTACAGGCACCTGATACAGAATCACTGGCATAAAACACATGTAGATACCTTTTTATACTACAGTTTGTGTTACAGTTATATGTGATATTGTTACAGGCACCTGATACAGAATCACTGGCATAAAACACATGTAGATACCTTTTTATACTACAGTTTGTGTTACAGTTATATGTGATATTGTTACAGGCGCCTGATACAGAATCACTGGCATAAAACACATGTAGTTACCTCTTTATACTACAGTTTGTGTTACAGTTATAGGTGATATTGTTACAGGCGCCTGATACAGAATCACTGGCATAAAACACATGTAGATACCTTTTTACACTACAGTTTGTGTTACAGTTATATGTGATATTGTTACAGGGGCCTGATACAGAATCACTGGCATAAAACACGTTAGTTATATGTGATATTGTTACAGGCATCTGATACAGAATCACTGGCATAAATCGCATGTAGATTCCTTTTTATACTACAGTTTGTGTTATAGTTATATGTGATATTCTTACAGGCGCCTGATACAGAATCACTGGCATAAAACACATGTAGATACCTTTTTATACTACAGTTTGTGTTATAGTTATATGTGATATTGTTACAGATGTCTGATACAGAATCACTGGCATAAATCACATGTGGATACCTTTTTATACTACAGTTTGTTAGTTATATGTGATATTGTTACAGGCACCTGATACAGAATCACTGGCATAAAACACATGTAGTTACCTTTTTATACTACAGTTTGTGTTACAGTTATATGTGATATTGTTACAGGCGCCTGATACAGAATCACTGGATTAAATCACATGTAGATACCTTTTTATACTACAGTTTGTGTTACAGTTATATGTGATATTGTTACAGGCGCCTGATACAGAATCACTGGCATAAATCACATGTAGTTACCTTTTTATACTACAGTTTGTGTTACAGTTATATGTGATATTGTTACAAGCACATGATACAGAATCACTGGCATAAAACACATGTAGATACCTTTTTATACTACAGTTTGTGTTATAGTTATATGTGATATTGTTACAGGCACATGATACAGAATCACTGGCATAAAACACATGTAGATACCTTTTTATACTACAGTTTGTGTTACAGTTATATGTGATATTGTTACAGGCACATGATACAGAATCACTGGCATAAAACACATGTAGATACCTTTTTATACTACAGTTTGTGTTATAGTTATATGTGATATTGTTACAGGCACCTGATACAGAATCACTGACATAAAACACATGTAGATACCTTTTTATACTACAGTTTGTGTTACAGTTATATGTGATATTGTTACAGGCACCTGATACAGAATCACTGGCATAAAACACATGTAGAGGCCTTTTTATACTACAGTTTGTGTTATAGTTATGTGATATTGTTACAGGCATCTGATACAGAATCGCTGGCATAAAACACATGTAGTTACCTTTTTATACTAGTTTGTGTTACAGTTATATGTGATATAGTTACAGGCGCCTGATACAGAATCACTGACATAAAACACGTTAGTTATATGTGATATTGTTACAGGCGCCTGATACAGAATCACTGACATAAAACACATGTAGAGGCCTTTTTATACTACAGTTTGTGTTATAGTTATGTGATATTGTTACAGGCATCTGATACAGAATCACTGGC
The DNA here is from genome assembly GCF_027579735.1 of Bombina bombina. NCBI lineage: Eukaryota > Metazoa > Chordata > Amphibia > Anura > Bombinatoridae > Bombina > Bombina bombina. Next base: position 16,939,950 of record NC_069508.1, read on the forward strand.
ATAAAACACGTTAGTTATATGTGATATTGTTACAGGCACCTGATACAGAATCACTGGCATAAAACACATGTAGAGGCCTTTTTATACTACAGTTTGTGTTACAGTTATATGTGATATTGTTACAGGCACCTGATACAGAATCACTGGCATAAAACACATGTAGATACCTTTTTATACTACAGTTTGTGTTACAGTTATATGTGATATTGTTACAGGCGCCTGATACAGAATCACTGGCATAAAACACATGTAGTTACCTCTTTATACTACAGTTTGTGTTACAGTTATAGGTGATATTGTTACAGGCGCCTGATACAGAATCACTGGCATAAAACACATGTAGATACCTTTTTATACTACAGTTTGTGTTACAGTTATATGTGATATTGTTACAGGCGCCTGATACAGAATCACTGCCATAAAACACGTTAGTTATATGTGATATTGTTACAGGCACCTGATACAGAATCACTGGCATAAAACACATGTAGTTACCTTTTTATACTACAGCTTGTGTTATAGTTATATGTGATATTATTACAGACGCCTGATACAGAATCACTGGCATAAATCACATGTAGATACCTTTTTATACTACAGTTTGTGTTACAGTTATATGTGATATTGTTACAGGGGCCTGATACAGAATCACTGGCATAAAACACGTTAGTTATATGTGATATTGTTACAGGCATCTGATACAGAATCACTGGCATAAATCGCATGTAGATACCTTTTTATACTACAGTTTGTGTTATAGTTATATGTGATATTGTTACAGGCGCCTGATACAGAATCACTGGCATAAAACACATGTAGATACCTTTTTATACTACAGTTTGTGTTATAGTTATATGTGATATTGTTACAGGCATCTGATACAGAATCACTGACATAAAACACATGTAGATACCTTTTTATACTACAGTTTGTGTTACAGTTATATGTGATATTGTTACAAGCACATGATACAGAATCACTGGCATAAAACACATGTAGATACCTTTTTATACTACAGTTTGTGTTATAGTTATATGTGATATTGTTACAGGCGCCTGATACAGAATCACTGGCATAAAACACATGTGGATACCTTTTTATACTACAGTTTGTGTTAGTTATATGTGATATTGTTACAGGCACCTGATACAGAATCACTGACATAAAACACATGTAGTTACCTTTTTATACTACAGTTTGTGTTACAGTTATATGTGATATTGCTACATGCGCCTGATACAGAATCACTGGCATAAAACACATGTAGATACCTTTTTATACTACAGTTTGTGTTATAGTTATATGTGATATTGTTACAGGCACCTGATACAGAATCACTGGCATAAAACACATGTAGTTACCTTTTTATACTACAGTTTGTGTTATAGTTATATGTGATATTGTTACAGGCGCCTGATACAGAATCACTGGCATAAATCACATGTAGTTACCTTTTTATACTACAGTTTGTGTTATAGTTATATGTGATATTGTTACAGGCGCCTGATACAGAATCACTGGCATAAAACACATGTAGTTACCTTTTTATACTACAGTTTGTGTTATAGTTATATGTGATATTGTTACAGGCATCTGATACAGAATCGCTGGCATAAAACACATGTAGTTACCTTTTTATACTAGTTTGTGTTACAGTTATATGTGATATAGTTACAGGCGCCTGATACAGAATCACTGATATAAAACACGTTAGTTATATGTGATATTGTTACAGGCGCCTGATACAGAATCACTGACATAAAACACGTTAGTTATATGTGATATTGTTACAGGCATCTGATACAGAATCACTGGCATAAAAAACATGTAGTTACCTTTTTATACTAGTTTGTGTTACAGTTATATGTGATATTGTTACAGGCATCTGATACAGAATCACTGGCATAAAACACATGTAGTTACCTTTTTATACTACAGTTTGTGTTAGTTATATGTGATATTGTTACAGGCATCTGATACAGAATCACTGGCATAAAACACATGTAGATACCTTTTTATACTACGGTTTGTGTTAGTTATATGTGATATTGTTACAGGCATCTGATACAGAATCACTGTCATAAATCACATGTAGTTACCTTTTTATACTACAGTTTGTGTTACAGTTATATGTGATATTGTTACAGGCACCTGATACAGAATCACTGGCATAAAACACATGTAGATACCTTTTTATACTACAGTTTGTGTTACAGTTATATGTGATATTGTTACAGGCACCTGATACAGAATCACTGGCATAAAACACATGTAGATACCTTTTTATACTACAGTTTGTGTTACAGTTATATGTGATATTGTTACAGGCGCCTGATACAGAATCACTGGCATAAAACACCTGTAGTTACCTCTTTATACTACAGTTTGTGTTACAGTTATAGGTGATATTGTTACAGGCGCCTGATACAGAATCACTGGCATAAAACACATGTAGATACCTTTTTATACTACAGTTTGTGTTATAGTTATATGTGATATTGTTACAGGCGCCTGATACAGAATCACTGGCATAAAACACATGTAGATACCTTTTTATACTACAGTTTGTGTTATAGTTATATGTGATATTGTTACAGGCGCCTGATACAGAATCACTGGCATAAATCACATGTGGATACCTTTTTATACTACAGTTTGTTAGTTATATGTGATATTGTTACAGACGCCTGATACAGAATCACTGGCATAAATCACATGTGGATACCTTTTTATACTACAGTTTGTTAGTTATATGTGATATTGTTACAGGCACCTGATACAGAATCACTGGCATAAAACACATGTAGTTACCTTTTTATACTACAGTTTGTGTTACAGTTATATGTGATATTGTTACAGGCGCCTGATACAGAATCACTGGATTAAATAACATGTAGATACCTTTTTATACTACAGTTTGTGTTACAGTTATATGTGATATTGTTACAGGCACATGATACAGAATCACTGGCATAAAACACATGTAGATACCTTTTTATACTACAGTTTGTGTTATAGTTATATGTGATATTGTTACAGGCACATGATACAGAATCACTGGCATAAAACACATGTAGATACCTTTTTATACTACAGTTTGTGTTATAGTTATATGTGATATTGTTACAGGCACCTGATACAGAATCACTGACATAAAACACATGTAGATACCTTTTTATACTACAGTTTGTGTTACAGTTATAGTTGATATTGTTACAGGCACCTGATACAGAATCACTGGCATAAAACACATGTAGAGGCCTTTTTATACTACAGTTTGTGTTATAGTTATATGTGATATTGTTACAGGCATATGATACAGAATCGCTGGCATAAAACACATGTAGTTACCTTTTTATACTAGTTTGTGTTACAGTTATATGTGATATAGTTACAGGCGCCTGATACAGAATCACTGACATAAAACACGTTAGTTATATGTGATATTGTTACAGGCGCCTGATACAGAATCACTGACATAAAACATGTTAGTTATATGTGATATTGTTACAGGCATCTGATACAGAATCACTGGCATAAAATACATGTAGTTACCTTTTTATACTAGTTTGTGTTACAGTTATATGTGATATTGTTACAGGCATCTGATACAGAATCACTGGCATAAAACACATGTAGTTACCTTTTTATACTACAGTTTGTGTTAGTTATATGTGATATTGTTACAGGCATCTGATACAGAATCACTGGCATAAAACACATGTAGATACCTTTTTATACTACAGTTTGTGTTACAGTTATATGTGATATTGTTACAGGCGCCTGATACAGAATCACTGGCATAAAACACATGTAGTTACCTCTTTATAATACAGTTTGTGTTACAGTTATAGGTGATATTGTTACAGGCGCCTGATACAGAATCACTGGCATAAAACACATGTAGATACCTTTTTATACTACAGTTTGTGTTACAGTTATATGTGATATTGTTACAGGCGCCTGATACAGAATCACTGCCATAAAACACGTTAGTTATATGTGATATTGTTACAGGCACCTGATACAGAATCACTGGCATAAAACACATGTAGTTACATTTTTATACTACAGTTTGTGTTATAGTTATATGTGATATTGTTACAGGCGCCTGATACAGAATCACTGGCATAAATCACATGTAGATACCTTTTTATACTACAGTTTGTGTTACAGTTATATGTGATATTGTTACAGGGGCCTGATACAGAATCACTGGCATTAAACACATGTAGATACCTTTTTATACTACAGTTTGTGTTACAGTTATATGTGATATTGTTACAGGCACATCATACAGAATCACTGGCATAAATCACATGTAGATACCTTTTTATACTACAGTTTGTGTTACAGTTATATGTGATATTGTTACAGGCACATGATACAGAATCACTGGCATAAAACACATGTAGATACCTTTTTATACTACAGTTTGTGTTACAGTTATATGTGATATTGTTACAGGCACCTGATACAGAATCACTGGCATAAATCACATGTGGATACCTTTTTATACTACAGTTTGTGTTATAGGTATATGTGATATTGTTACAGGCACCTGATACAGAGGGGCCCATTTATCAAAGGGCTTGCGGACCTGATCCGACACTGCGGATCAGGTCCGCAAGACCTCGCTAAATGCGGAGAGCAATACGCTCTCCACATTTAACATTGCACCAGCAGCTCACAAGAGCTGCTGGTGCAACGCCGCCCCCTGCTGACTCGCGGCCAATCGGCCGCCAGCAGGGAGCTGTCAATCAACCCGATCGTATTCGATCGGGTTGATTTCCGGCGGTTCCTGTCCGCCTGCTCAGAGCAGGCGGACAGGGTTATGAAGCAGCGGTCTTTAGACCGCTGCTTCATAACTTGTGTTTCTGGCGAGTCTGAAGACTCGCCAGAAACACGGCCCTTCAAGTTCCATACGGAGCTTGATAAATGGGCCTGAATATCACTGGCATAAATCACATGTAGTTACCTTTTTAAACTACAGTTTGTGTTATAGTTATATGTGATATTGTTACAGGCGCCTGATACAGAATCACTGGCATAAAACACGTTAGTTATATGTGATATTGTTACAGGCGCCTGATACAGAATCACTGGCATAAAACACGTTAGTTATATGTGATATTGTTACAGGCGCCTGATACAGAATCACTGGCATAAAACACATGTAGATACCTTTTTATACTACAGTTTGTGTTACAGTTATATGTGATATTGTTACAGGCACCTGATACAGAATCACTGGCATAAAACACATGTAGATACCTTTTTATACTACAGTTTGTGTTACAGTTATATGTGATATTGTTACAGGCGCCTGATACAGAATCACTGGCATAAAACACATGTAGATACCTTTTTATACTACAGTTTGTGTTACAGTTATATGTGATATTGTTACAGGCACCTGATACAGAATCACTGGCATAAAACACATGTAGTTACCTCTTTATACTACAGTTTGTGTTACAGTTATATGTGATATTGTTACAGGCGCCTGATACAGAATCACTGGATTAAATAACATGTAGATACCTTTTTATACTACAGTTTGTGTTACAGTTATATGTGATATTGTTACAGGCACATGATACAGAATCACTGGCATAAATCACATGTAGATACCTTTTTATACTACAGTTTGTGTTACAGTTATATGTGATATTGTTACAGGCACCTGATACAGAATCACTGGCATAAAACACATGTAGATACCTTTTTATACTACAGTTTGTGTTACAGTTATATGTGATATTGTTACAGGCGCCTGATACCGAATCACTGACATAAATCACATGTGGATACCTTTTTATACTACAGTTTGTGTTACAGTTATATGTGATATTGTTACAGGGGCCTGATACAGAATCACTGGCATAAAACACGTTAGTTATATGTGATATTGTTACAGGCATCTGATACAGAATCACTGGCATAAATCGCATGTAGATACCTTTTTATACTACAGTTTGTGTTATAGTTATATGTGATATTGTTACAGGCGCCTGATACAGAATCACTGGCATAAAACACATGTAGATACCTTTTTATACTACAGTTTGTGTTATAGTTATATGTGATATTGTTACAGGCGCCTGATACAGAATCACTGGCATAAATCACATGTGGATACCTTTTTATACTACAGTTTGTTAGTTATATGTGATATTGTTACAGGCACCTGATACAGAATCACTGGCATAAAACACATGTAGTTACCTTTTTATACTACAGTTTGTGTTACAGTTATATGTGATATTGTTACAGGCGCCTGATACAGAATCACTGGATTAAATCACATGTAGATACCTTTTTATAATACAGTTTGTGTTACAGTTATATGTGATATTGTTACAGGCGCCTGATACAGAATCACTGGCATAAATCACATGTAGTTACCTTTTTATACTACTGTTTGTGTTATAGTTATATGTGATATTGTTACAGGCACCTGATACAGAATCACTGGCATAAAACACATGTAGATACCTTTTTATACTACAGTTTGTGTTACAGTTATATGTGATATTGTTACAGGCACCTGATACAGAATCACTGGCATAAATCACGTTAGTTAGATGTGATATTGTTACAGACGCCTGATACAGAATCACTGGCATAAAACACATGTAGATACCTTTTTATACTACAGTTGGTGTTACAGTTGTATGTGATATTGTTACAGGCGCCTGATACAGAATCACTGGATTAAATCACATGTAGATACCTTTTTATACTACAGTTTGTGTTACAGTTATATGTGATATTGTTACAGGCGCCTGATACAGAATCACTGGCATAAATCACATGTAGATACCTTTTTATACTACAATTTGTGTTACAGTTATATGTGATATTGTTACAGGCACCTGATACAGAATCACTGGCATAAAACACATGTAGTTACCTTTTTATACTACAGTTTGTGTTAGTTATATGTGATATTGTTACAGGCACCTGATACAGAATCACTGACATAAAACACATGTAGATACCTTTTTATACTACAGTTTGTGTTACAGTTAGATGTGATATTGTTACAGGCGCCTGATACAGAATCACTGGCATAAATCACATGTAGTTACCTTTTTATACTACAGTTTGTGTTATAGGTATATGTGATATTGTTACAGGCGCCTGATACAGAATCACTGGCATAAAACACATGTAGTTACCTTTTTATACTACAGTTTGTGTTATAGTTATATGTGATATTGTTACAGGCATCTGATACAGAATCGCTGGCATAAAACACATGTAGTTACCTTTTTATACTACAGTTTGTGTTATAGTTATATGTGATATTGTTACAGGCATCTGATACAGAATCACTGGCATAAAAAACATGTAGTTACCTTTTTATACTAGTTTGTGTTACAGTTATATGTGATATTGTTACAGGCATCTGATACAGAATCACTGGCATAAAACACATGTAGTTACCTTTTTATACTAGTTTGTGTTACAGTTATATGTGATATTGTTACAGGCGCCTGATACAGAATCACTGGCATAAAACACATGTAGTTACCTTTTTATACTACAGTTTGTGTTAGTTATATGTGATATTGTTACAGGCATCTGATACAGAATCACTGGCATAAAACACATGTAGTTACCTTTTTATACTACTGTTTGTTTTAGTTATATGTGATATTGTTACAGGCATCTGATACAGAATCACTGTCATAAATCACATGTAGTTACCTTTTTATACTACAGTTTGTGTTACAGTTATATGTGATATTGTTACAGGCACCTGATATAGAATCACTGGCATAAAACACATGTAGATACCTTTTTATACTACAGTTTGTGATACAGTTATATGTGATATTGTTACAGGCACCTGATACAGAATCACTGGCATAAAACACATGTAGATACCTTTTTATACTACAGTTTGTGTTACAGTTATATGTGATATTGTTACAGGTGCCTGGTACAGAATCACTGGCATAAAACACATGTAGTTACCTCTTTATACTACAGTTTGTGTTACAGTTATAGGTGATATTGTTACAGGCGCCTGATACAGAATCACTGGCATAAAACACATGTAGATACCTTTTTATACTACAGTTTGTGTTACAGTTATATGTGATATTGTTACAGGCGCCTGATACAGAATCACTGGCATAAAACACGTTAGTTATATGTGATATTGTTACAGGCATCTGATACAGAATCACTGGCATAAATCGCATGTAGATACCTTTTTATACTACAGTTTGTGTTATAGTTATATGTGATATTGTTACAGGCGCCTGATACAGAATCACTGGCATAAAACACATGTAGATACCTTTTTATACTACAGTTTGTGTTATAGTTATATGTGATATTGTTACAGACGCCTGATACAGAATCACTGGCATAAATCACATGTGGATACCTTTTTATACTACAGTTTGTTAGTTATATGTGATATTGTTACAGGCACCTGATACAGAATCACTGGCATAAAACACATGTAGTTACCTTTTTATACTACAGTTTGTGTTACAGTTATATGTGATATTGTTACAGGCGCCTGATACAGAATCACTGGATTAAATCACATGTAGATACCTTTTTATACTACAGTTTGTGTTACAGTTATATGTGATATTGTTACAGGCGCCTGATACAGAATCACTGGCATAAAACACATGTAGATACCTTTTTATACTACAGTTTGTGTTACAGTTATATGTGATATTGTTACAGGCACCTGATACAGAATCACTGGCATAAAACACATGTAGATACCTTTTTATACTACAGTTTGTGTTACAGTTATATGTGATATTGTTACAGGTGCCTGGTACAGAATCACTGGCATAAAACACATGTAGTTACCTCTTTATACTACAGTTTGTGTTACAGTTATAGGTGATATTGTTACAGGCGCCTGATACAGAATCACTGGCATAAAACACATGTAGATACCTTTTTATACTACAGTTTGTGTTACAGTTATATGTGATATTGTTACAGGCGCCTGATACAGAATCACTGGCATAAAACACGTTAGTTATATGTGATATTGTTACAGGCATCTGATACAGAATCACTGGCATAAATCGCATGTAGATACCTTTTTATACTACAGTTTGTGTTATAGTTATATGTGATATTATTACAGACGCCTGATACAGAATCACTGGCATAAAACACATGTAGATACCTTTTTATACTACAGTTTGTGTTATAGTTATATGTGATATTGTTACAGGCGCCTGATACAGAATCACTGGCATAAAACACATGTAGATACCTTTTTCTACTACAGTTTGTGTTATAGTTATATGTGATATTGTTACAGACGCCTGATACAGAATCACTGGCATAAAACACATGTAGTTACCTTTTTATACTACAGTTTGTGTTACAGTTATATGTGATATTGTTACAGGCGCCTGATACAGAATCACTGGATTAAATCACATGTAGATACCTTTTTATACTACAGTTTGTGTTACAGTTATATGTGATATTGTTACAGGCGCCTGATACAGAATCACTGGCATAAATCACATGTGGATACCTTTTTATACTACAGTTTGTGTTATAGTTATATGTGATATTGTTACAGGCACCTGATACAGAATCACTGGCATAAAACACATGTAGTTACCTTTTTATACTACTGTTTGTGTTATAGTTATATGTGATATTGTTACAGGCACCTGATACAGAATCACTGGCATAAAACACATGTAGATACCTTTTTATACTACAGTTTGTGTTACAGTTATATGTGATATTGTTACAGGCACATGATACAGAATCACTGGCATAAAACACATGTAGATACCTTTTTATACTACAGTTTGTGCTACAGTTATATATGATATTGTTACAGGCACCTGATACAGAATCACTGGCATAAAACACGTTAGTTATATGTGATATTGTTACAGGCACCTGATACAGAATCACTGGCATAAAACACATGTAGATACCTTTTTCTACTACAGTTTGTGTTATAGTTATATGTGATATTGTTACAGGCGCCTGATACAGAATCACTGACATAAAACACATGTAGATACCTTTTTATACTACAGTTTGTGTTATAGTTATATGTGATATTGTTACAGGCATCTGATACAGAATCACTGGCATAAAACACATGTAGTTACCTTTTTATACTAGTTTGTGTTACAGTTATATGTGATATTGTTACAGGGGCCTGATACAGAATCACTGACATAAAACACGTTAGTTATATGTGATATTGTTACAGGCGCCTGATACAGAATCACTGACATAAAACACGTTAGTTATATGTGATATTGTTACAGGCATCTGATACAGAATCACTGGCATAAAATACATGTAGTTACCTTTTTATACTAGTTTGTGTTACAGTTATATGTGATATTGTTACAGGCATCTGATACAGACTCACTGGCATAAAACACATGTAGTTACCTTTTTATACTACAGTTTGTGTTAGTTATATGTGATATTGTTACAGGCATCTGATACAGAATCACTGGCATAAAACACATGTAGATACCTTTTTATACTACAGTTTGTGTTACAGTTATATGTGATATTGTTACAGACGCCTGATACAGAATCACTGGCATAAAACACATGTAGTTACCTCTTTATAATACAGTTTGTGTTACAGTTATAGGTGATATTGTTACAGGCGCCTGATACAGAATCACTGGCATAAAACACATGTAGATACCTTTTTATACTACAGTTTGAGTTACAGTTATATGTGATATTGTTACAGGCGCCTGATACAGAATCACTGCCATAAAACACGTTAGTTATATGTGATATTGTTACAGGCACCTGATACAGAATCACTGGCATAAAACACATGTAGTTACCTTTTTATACTACAGTTTGTGTTATAGTTATATGTGATATTATTACAGACGCCTGATACAGAATCACTGGCATGAATCACATGTAGATACCTTTTTATACTACAGTTTGTGTTACAGTTATATGTGATATTGTTACAGGCACATGATACAGAATCACTGGCATAAATCACATGTAGATACCTTTTTATACTACAGTTTGTGTTACAGTTATATGTGATATTGTTACAGGCACATGATACAGAATCACTGGCATAAAACACATGTAGATACCTTTTTATACTACAGTTTGTGTTACAGTTATATGTGATATTGTTACAGGCACCTGATACAAAATCACTGGCATAAAACACATGTAGATACCTTTTTATACTACAGTTTGTGTTACAGTTATATGTGATATTGTTACAGGCACCTGATACAGAATCACTGGCATAAATCACATGTAGATACCTTTTTATACTACAGTTTGTGTTACAGTTATAAGTGATATTGTGTGGTATTGTGTGTGATATTCAGCGCTACGGAATTTGGCGGCGCTATACAAATAAATGATAGTAATAATAATAATATTGTTACAGACGCCTGATACAGAATCACTGGCATAAAACACATGTAGATACCTTTTTATACTACAGTTTGTGTTATAGTTATATGTGATATTGTTACATGCGCCTGATACAGAATCACTGGCATAAATCGCATGTAGTTACCTTTTTATACTACAGTTTGTGTTATAGTTATATGTGATATTGTTACAGGCATCTGATACAGAATCACTGGCATAAAACACATGTAGATACCTTTTTATACTACAGTTTGTGTTACAGTTATATGTGATATTGTGTGGTATTGTGTGTGATATTCAGCGCTACGGAATTTGGCGGCGCTATACAAATAAATGATAATAATAATAATAATATTGTTACAGACGCCTGATACAGAATCACTGGCATAAAACATGTTAGTTATATGTGATATTGTTACAGACGCCTGATACAGAATCACTGGCATAAAACACATGTATATACCTTTTTATACTACAGTTTGTGTTACAGTTATATGTGATATTGTTACAGGCGCCTGATACAGAATCACTGGCATAAAACACATGTAGATACCTTTTTATACTACAGTTTGTGTTATAGTTATATGTGATATTGTTACAGGCACCTGATACAGAATCACTGGCATAAAACACATGTAGATATCTTTTTATACTACAGTTTGTGTTATAGTTATATGTGATATTGTTACATGCGCCTGATACAGAATCACTGGCATAAATCACATGTAGTTACCTTTTTATACTACTGTTTGTGTTATAGTTATATGTGATATTGTTACAGACGCCTGATACAGAATCACTGGCATAAAACACATGTAGATACCTTTTTATACTACAGTTTGTGTTACAGTTATATGTGATATTGTTACAGGCGCCTGATACAGAATCACTGGCATAAAACACGTTAGTTATATGTGATATTGTTACAGGCACCTGATACAGAATCACTGGCATAAAACACATGTTGGTTATATGTGATATTGTTACAGGCACCTGATACAGAATCACTGGCATAAAACACATGTAGATACCTTTTTATACTACAGTTTGTGTTACAGTTATATGTGATATTGTTACAGGCACCTGATACAGAATCACTGGCATAAAACACATGTAGATACCTTTTTATACTACAGTTTGTGTTACAGTTATATGTGATATTGTTACAGACGCCTGATACAGAATCACTGGCATAAAACACATGTAGTTACCTTTTTTATACTACAGTTTGTGTTATAGTTATATGTGATATTGTTACAGGCACCTGATACAGAATCACTGGCATAAAACACATGTAGATACCTTTTTATACTACTGTTTGTGTTATAGTTATATGTGATATTGTTACAGGCGCCTGATACAGAATCACTGGCATAAAACACATGTAGATACCTTTTTATACTACAGTTGTGTTACAGTTATATGTGATATTGTTACAGGCACCTGATACAGAATCACTGGCATAAAACACATGTAGATACCTTTTTATACTACTGTTTGTGTTACAGTTATATGTGATATTGTTACAGGCACCTAATACAGAATTACTGGCATAAAACACATGTAGATACCTTTTTATACTACAGTTTGTGTTACAGTTATATGTGATATTGTTACAGGCACCTGAAACAGAATCACTGGCATAAAACACGTTAGTTATATGTGATATTGTTACAGGCGCCTGATACAGAATCACTGGCATAAATCACATGTAGATACCTTTTTATACTACAGTTTGTGTTACAGTTATATGTGATATTGTTACAGGCACCTGATACAGAATCACTGGCATAAAACACATGTAGTTACCTTTTTATACTACAGTTTGTGTTATAGTTATATGTGATATTGTTACAGGCACTGATACAGAATCACTGGCATAAATCACATGTAGATACCTTTTTATACTACAGTTTGTGTTACAGTTATATGTGATATTGTTACAGACGCCTGATACAGAATCACTGGCATAAAACACATGTAGATACCTTTTTATTCTACAGTTTGTGTTACAGTTATATGTGATATTGTTACAGACGCCTGATACAGAATCACTGGCATAAAACACGTTAGTTATATGTGATATTGTTACAGGCGCCTGATACAGAATCACTGGCATAAAACACATGTAGATACCTTTTTATGCTACAGTTTGTGTTACAGTTATATGTAATATTGTTACAGGCACCTGATACAGAATCACTGGCATAAAACACATGTTAGTTATATGTGATATTGTTACAGGCGCCTGATACCGAATCACTGGCATAAAACACATGTAGATATCTTTTTATACTACAGTTTGCGTTATAGTTATATGTGATATTGTTACAGGCACCTGATACCGAATCACTGGCATAAAACACATGTAGATACCTTTTTATACTACTGTTTGTGTTATAGTTATATGTGATATTGTTACAGGCACATGATACAGAATCACTGGCATAAAACACATGTAGATACCTTTTTATACTACTGTTTGTGTTATAGTTATATGTGATATTGTTACAGGCGCCTGATACAGAATCACTGGTATAAAACACATGTAGATACCTTTTTATACTACAGTTTGTGTTATAGTTATATGTGATATTGTTACAGGCACCTGATACAGAATCACTGACATAAAACACATGTAGTTACTTCTTTATACTACAGTTTGTGTTATAGGTATATGTGATATTGTTACAGACGCCTGATACAGAATCACTGGCATAAAACACATGTAGATACCTTTTTATACTACTGTTTGTGTTATAGTTATATGTGATATTGTTACAGGCGCCTGATACAGAATCACTGGCATAAAACACATGTAGATACCTTTTTATACTACTGTTTGTGTTACAGTTATATGTGATATTGTTACAGGCATCTGATACAGAATCACTGTCATAAATCACATGTAGTTACCTTTTTATACTACAGTTTGTGTTACAGTTATATGTGATATTGTTACAGGCTCCTGATACAGAATCACTGTCATAAATCGCATGTAGTTACCTTTTTATACTACAGTTTGTGTTATAGTTATATGTGATATTGTTACAGGCGCCTGATACAGAATCACTGGCATAAAACACATGTTAGTTATATGTGATATTGTTACAGACGCCTGATACAGAATCACTGGCATAAAACACGTTAGTTATATGTGATATTGTTACAGGCGCCTGATACAGAATCACTGGCATAAATCACATGTAGATACCTTTTTATACTACAGTTTGTGTTATAGTTATGTCATATTGTTACAGGCACCTGATACAGAATCACTGGCATAAAACACGTTAGTTATATGTGATATTGTTACAGGCTCCTGATACAGAATCACTGGCATAAAACACTTGTAGAGGCCTTTTTATACTACAGTTTGTGTTACAGTTATATGTGATATTGTTAGTCGCCTGATACAGAATCACTGGCATAAAACACGTTAGTTATATGTGATATTGTTACAGGCACCTGATACAGAATCACTGGCATAAAACACATGTAGATACCTTTTTATACTACCGTTTGTGTTATAGTTATATGTGATATTGTTACAGACGCCTGATACAGAATCACTGGCATAAAACACATGTAGATACCTTTTTATACTACAGTTTGTGTTACAGTTATATGTGATATTGTTACAGGCACCTGATACAGAATCACTGACATAAAACACATGTAGTTACTTCTTTATACTACAGTTTCTGTTATAGGTATATGTGATATTGTTACAGGCGCCTGATACAGAATCACTGGCATAAAACACATGTAGTTACCTTTTTATACTACAGTTTGTGTTACAGTTATATGTGATATTGTTACAGGCGCCTGATACAGAATCACTGGCATAAAACACATGTAGAGACCTTTTTATACTACAGTTTGTGTTACAGTTATATGTGATATTGTTACAGGCGCCTGATACAGAATCACTGGCATAAAACACATGTAGATACCTTTTTATATTACTGTTTGTGTTATAGTTATATGTCATATTGTTACAGGCGCCTGATACAGAATCACTGGCATAAAACACATGTAGATACCTTTTTATACTTCAGTTTGTGTTACAGTTATATGTGATATTGTTACAGGCGCCTGATACAGAATCACTGGCATAAAACACATGTAGATACCTTTTTATACTACTGTTTGTGTTACAGTTATATGTGATATTGTTACAGGCATCTGATACAGAATCACTGTCATAAATCACATGTAGTTACCTTTTTATACTACAGTTTGTGTTACAGTTATATGTGATATTGTTACAGGCTCCTGATACAGAATCACTGGCATAAATCGCATGTAGTTACCTTTTTATACTACAGTTTGTGTTATAGTTATACGTGATATTGTTACAGGCGCCTGATACAGAATCACTGGCATAAAACACATGTTAGTTATATGTGATATTGTTACAGACGCCTGATACAGAATCACTGGCATAAAACACGTTAGTTATATGTGATATTGTTACAGGCACCTGATACAGAATCACTGGCATAAATCACATGTAGATACCTTTTTATACTACAGTTTGTGTTATAGTTATATGTCATATTGTTACAGGCACCTGATACAGAATCACTGGCATAAAACACATGTTAGTTATATGTGATATTGTTACAGGCTCCTGATACAGAATCACTGGCATAAAACACTTGTAGAGGCCTTTTTATACTACAGTTTGTGTTACAGTTATATGTGATATTGTTAGTCGCCTGATACAGAATCACTGGCATAAAACACGTTAGTTATATGTGATATTGTTACAGGCACCTGATACAGAATCACTGGCATAAAACACATGTAGATACCTTTTTATACTACCGTTTGTGTCACAGTTATATGTGATATTGTTACAGGCACCTGATACAGAATCACTGGCATAAATCACGCTAGTTATATGTGATATTGTTACAGACGCCTGATATAGAATCACTGGCATAAAACACATGTAGATACCTTTTTATACTACAGTTTGTGTTACAGTTATATGTAATATTGTTACAGACGCCTGATACAGAATCACTGGCATTAAACACGTTAGTTATATGTGATATTGTTACATGCGCCTGATACAGAATCACTGGCATAAAACACATGTAGAGGCCTTTTTATACTACAGTTTGTGTTACAGTTATATGTGATATTGTTACAGGCGCCTGATACAGAATCACTGGCATTAATCACATGTAGTTACCTTTTTATACTACAGTTTGTGTTAGTTATATGTGATATTGTTACAGACACCTGATACAGAATCACTGGCATAAAACACATGTAGTTACCTTTTTATACTACAGTTTGTGTTACAGTTATATGTGATATTGTTACAGGGGCCTGATACAGAATCACTGGATTAAATCACATGTAGATACCTTTTTATACTACAGTTTGTGTTACAGTTATATGTGATATTGTTACAGGCGCCTGATACAGAATCACTGGCATAAATCACATGTAGATACCTTTTTATACTACAGTTTGTGTTATAGTTATATGTGATATTGTTACAGGCGTCTGATACAGAATCACTGGCATAAAACACGTTAGTTATATGTGATATTGTTACAGGCACCTGATACAGAATCACTGGCATAAATCACATGTAGATACCTTTTTATACTACAGTTTGTGTTATAGTTATATGTGATATTGTTACAGGCACCTGATACAGAATCACTGGCATAAAACACGTGTTAGTTATATGTGATATTGTTACAGGCGCCTGATACCGAATCACTGGCATAAAACACATGTAGATACCTTTTTATACTACAGTTTGTGTTATAGTTATATGTGATATTGTTACATGCGCCTGATACAGAATCACTGGCATAAATCGCATGTAGTAACCTTTTTATACTACAGTTTGTGTTATAGTTATATGTGATATTGTTACAGGCATCTGATACAGAATCACTGGCATAAAACACATGTAGATACCTTTTTATACTACAGTTTGTGTTACAGTTATATGTGATATTGTTACAGGCACCTGATACAGAATCACTGGCATAAAACACATGTAGATACCTTTTTATACTACAGTTTGTGTTACAGTTATATGTGATATTGTTACAGGCACCTGATACAGAATCACTGGCATAAATCACATGTAGATACCTTTTTATACTACAGTTTGTGTTACAGTTATAAGTGATATTGTGTGGTATTGTGTGTGATATTCAGCGCTACGGAATTTGGCGGCGCTATACAAATAAATGATAGTAATAATAATAATATTGTTACAGACGCCTGATACAGAATCACTGGCATAAAACACATGTAGATACCTTTTTATACTACAGTTTGTGTTATAGTTATATGTGATATTGTTACAGGCGCCTGATACAGAATCACTGGCATAAATCGCATGTAGTTACCTTTTTATTCTACAGTTTGTGTTATAGTTATATGTGATATTGTTACAGGCATCTGATACAGAATCACTGGCATAAAACACATGTAGATACCTTTTTATACTACAGTTTGTGTTACAGTTATATGTGATATTGTGTGGTATTGTGTGTGATATTCAGCGCTATGGAATTTGGCGGCGCTATACAAATAAATGATAATAATAATAATAATATTGTTACAGACGCCTGATACAGAATCACTGGCATAAAACACATGTAGATACCTTTTTATACTACAGTTTGTGTTATAGTTATATGTGATATTGTTACATGCGCCTGATACAGAATCACTGGCATAATTCGCATGTAGTTTCCTTTTTATACTACAGTTTGTGTTATAGTTATATGTCATATTGTTACAGGCGCCTGATACAGAATCACTGGCATAAAACATGTTAGTTATATGTGATATTGTTACAGACGCCTGATACAGAATCACTGGCATAAAACACATGTAGATACCTTTTTATACTACTGTTTGTGTTATAGTTATATGTCATATTGTTACAGGCGCCTGATACAGAATCACTGGCATAAAACATGTTAGTTATATGTGATATTGTTACAGACGCCTGATACAGAATCACTGGCATAAAACACATGTAGATACCTTTTTATACTACAGTTTGTGTTACAGTTATATGTGATATTGTTACAGGCGCCTGATACAGAATCACTGGCATAAAACACATGTAGATACCTTTTTATACTACAGTTTGTGTTACAGTTATATGTGATATTGTTACAGGCACCTGATACAGAATCACTGGCATAAAACACATGTAGATACCTTTTTATACTACAGTTTGTGTTATAGTTATATGTGATATTGTTACATGCGCCTGATACAGAATCACTGGCATAAATCACATGTAGTTACCTTTTTATACTACTGTTTGTGTTATAGTTATATGTGATATTGTTACAGACGCCTGATACAGAATCACTGGCATAAAACACATGTAGATACCTTTTTATACTACAGTTTGTGTTACAGTTATATGTGATATTGTTACAGGCGCCTGATACAGAATCACTGGCATAAAACACGTTAGTTATATGTGATATTGTTACAGGCACCTGATACAGAATCACTGGCATAAAACACATGTTGGTTATATGTGATATTGTTACAGGCACCTGATACAGAATCACTGGCATAAAACACATGTAGATACCTTTTTATACTACAGTTTGTGTTACAGTTATATGTGATATTGTTACAGGCACCTGATACAGAATCACTGGCATAAAACACGTTAGTTATATGTGATATTGTTACAGGCACCTGATACAGAATCACTGGCATAAAACACATGTAGATACCTTTTTATACTACAGTTTGTGTTATAGTTATATGTGATATTTTTACAGGCGCCTGATACAGAATCACTGGCATAAAACACATGTAGATACCTTTTTATACTACAGTTTGTGTTATAGTTATATGTGATATTGTTACAGGCACCTGATACAGAATCACTGGCATAAAACACATGTAGATACCTTTTTATACTACAGTTTGTGTTATAGTTATATGTGATATTGTTACATGCGCCTGATACAGAATCACTGGCATAAATCACATGTAGTTACCTTTTTATACTACTGTTTGTGTTATAGTTATATGTGATATTGTTACAGGCGCCTGATACAGAATCACTGGCATAAAACACATGTAGATACCTTTTTATACTACAGTTTGTGTTACAGTTATATGTGATATTGTTACAGGCGCCTGATACAGAATCACTGGCATAAAACACATGTTAGTTATATGTGATATTGTTACAGGCACCTGATACAGAATCACTGGCATAAAACACATGTAGATACCTTTTTATACTACAGTTTGTGTTATAGTTATATGTGATATTGTTACAGGCACCTGATACAGAATCACTGGCATAAAACATGTTAGTTATATGTGATATTGTTACAGGCACCTGATACAGAATCACTGGCATAAAACACATGTAGATACCTTTTTATACTACAGTTTGTGTTATAGTTATATGTGATATTGTTACAGGCACCTGATACAGAATCACTGGCATAAAACACATGTAGATACCTTTTTATACTACAGTTTGTGTTATAGTTATATGTGATATTGTTACAGGCGCCTGATACAGAATCACTGGCATAAAACACATGTAGATACCTTTTTATACTACAGTTTGTGTTATAGTTATATGTGATATTGTTATAGGGGCCTGATACAGAATCACTGGCATAAAACACATGTAGATACCTTTTTATACTACAGTTTGTGTTACAGTTATATGTGAAATTGTTACAGGCGCCTGATACAGAATCATTGGTATAAAACTCATGTAGATGCCTTTTTTTCCCTAAGATATGGTGAGTCCACAGCTTCATCAATTACTTTTAGGAATATCAGTCCTGGCCAGCAGGAGGAGGCAATGAGCACCACAGTTAAACTGTTAAGTATCACTTCCCTTCCCACAAACTCCAGTCATTCTCTTTGCCTTCGGTGCAAGGGGGAGGTAAAGTTAGTGTACTAAGGAATTTATTTCTCTTTAATCAAGATTTTATTATTTTAAAGCCAGAGTAGGTTTACTCTGATCTTCCTCTCAAGATTGGGTTTAGCCGTACCCCACGTTAGTCTATTCAGTAGTGCTGTGGTGACTTTCAAGCAGTTAGGAACTTGTGAGGTGGGCCTCATTTCATTTTCCTAACATATTTGCTGCCCATGGTACAGAAAGCCAGAGTAGGTTTACTCTGTTCTCTCTTTTTCTACAGGTCTCCTGACCTGCCAGTTAGGCTGTCCTTCTGTCGGACGGCTAGACTGCAGGTAAGTGCCTTTTTTAGGCAGGTCATGGGCACTTTGTGTAATTAAGAGACTAGGGGTTCATACTTTTATGTGTTTAAAGTATTCCCCAATTTTATTGCGACTCATATGGCTTTTTAGGGGTTAATTGCTTCCCTCCATTACGTTTTAGCGACTGCCTGTCAGCTACGGCTTCCGCCTAAGCAGAAACAGACAGGGTATTTTATATTGATTCATTAGGATGAATCTTATGTGCAAGTATAACGCTTTCATTGTGAATTTTTATCCGGTGGGTCCTGCACTTTCTACTCCTATCATACGCTACTTTAAGAGAGATTTTTTTCCGGCATCAGCTGATAGAATGAGACGCAAAGTTAGTTATAGTTTTACTTTGCCATTTTCGGCACTCTCTGAGCCGGTCAGGTGACCACGCCTCCTTTCTTTTTAAGAGATCGGGGCGATGTCATTAAAGGGACATTAAAGACTAAATATATGCTAGATAGAATGATGCATTCAAAGAAAAGATTAGTCCATGACTAACATGTAGATGTATTAAAGTTTTATTAGTTGTTTAAAAAGTGACAAAATAAGTGTAAAGTTTTAGTGTCTATAAAACACTGGAAGCTGCCATGTTGTAACTTGTGTTACCTTCTCTGTGGCCAATTAGGGTCAGTTATAAATAGGTCATTAGAGTGTGCAGCCAATGGTTGTGCTGGATTTAACAGTGTTCTGCACTTCCATTTCTAACAGGAACTGAAAAGCTCACAATTTGAGAATGGAATTACAGGCAAAGAGGACAAAATAAATAATGAAAGTATATTGCAGAGTTGTTTTATTATATACAATTTATCATATTATATTACTATCTCAAAGTGTTTAATGTCCCTTTAAGTGATCTATAGGTATGTTAATACTAAGGGTACTACGGAGTTATGCTTCTTCTAACTTGAGAAGCCTTTATCTCTGGGGGGTTCCCCTGTATCGTCTCGTTGTAGACACGGTTTTGAAATGCAGTTTTAAGTTACAGATTATGCAGTAACCTATAGAGGGGGCTAATGCTGTTCAATTTTCTTAGATGACGCTGCCATCTACAATACAGTCTCCCTAGGGCTCATAATTATGTTAAATTCCACTGAGGTTTGGTGGTATTTAGTTTTTATTTTAAAAAAGATTGAGTGTAACTTTCTCTTTGTCTTGGGACAAGATGGAATAGAGGCTGTTCCTATAAGCCTTAGGTGCCCATTTATCAAGCTCCGAGCGGAACTTGTGGGCCCGTGTTTCTGGCGAGTCTTCAGACTTGCCAGAAACAGCAGTTATGAAGCAGCGGTCTAAAGACCGCTGCTCCATAACCCTGTCCGCCTGCTCTGAGCAAGCGGACAAGAATCACCAGAAATCAACCCAATCGAGTATGATCGGGTTGATTGAGACCTCCGTGCTGGCGTCTCATTGGCCGCGAATCAGCAGGGGTCGGCGTTGCACCAGCAGCTCTTGTGAGCTAATGGTGCAATGCTGAATACGCAGAGCGTATTGCTCTTCGCATTCAGCGAGGTCTTGCGGACCTGATCCGCACTGTCTGATCAGGTCCGCAAGACCTTTCATAAATAGACCCCTTAGAATTTTGTCTCTGGAGATACAGAAAATATACCTACAAATGGCTAAATGCCAGGACATGGTTGTCCCTGTGTTTTTTTTCATATAGAGCCTGCAGCACAATTTGTTTCACATATAAGACTCTGTGCTGCAAAATTATAGATTATTAATTTCTGAGTCAATGTCTCTTAGGATAATACTGTTTAGGCAATGCCACAGTTTTCTCCTTTTTAAGTCCTAAGCTTCAATGGCGTCACAAGCAGTGCCCCGCGGTTCCTGTCAATTTCCTGGAGGAGTTCATTTGCCTGCAGATATTGCATCTCAGGTATCTTCAGAGGTATCTGTGGCATTTTCTGTTTTTCCTATACTAAAGGGAAATCGCAAGAGGAACATTAGAATCTCAGATAGTGAGGTTTTGGGTCCGCCTGCTGCTACTTAGTTTCCCTTCCTCATAGGTCTGATGAGGAGGATATGTCAGTAGTCTCTGAGGGTGAAATCTCAGATTCGGACAGTATAATTCCTTAATCTGATGCTGAAGTGGTATCTTTCAGATTTAAGCTTGAACACCTTCGTGTATGGTTAAAGGAGGTTTTGGCTAATTTGGAGCGACTCCGATAAGTATGTCATTGTCAACCCTTAAGAATCTAGTAAACTTTGTGAATACTAGGATTTCTCTGTGGGTTCCAGACCATGCTAGGAGATTTTTCACAGATAAAAGATGTTTCCTGTCGCTGTCTCCATTAAATATCAGGGCGCACAGTGCCTAAAGTAGTAGGGTATTTCTACTCTGGCTAAGAGAACTATGATTCTTATTGAGGATAACTGTTCTTTTCAGGATCTATGGACTAAGCTGATGACTTACATGGAAGTTTGTTTTTTCCACTGTGTCAAGTGCGGCATCTTATTGGTGCGATGCCTTGTTTGATCCAATTTGGTAGGGACTCCTTTGGAGGAGATCCAGAACAGAATAAAGGCTCTTAAGCTAGCCAATTCTTTTATTTCTGATGCTACCATGCAAGTTTTTAAGCCGGGAATCAAGATATCTGGCTTTGCTGTGCTAGCCCGTGGGGCGTTGTGGCTATATTCATGGGCAGTGGACTGAGCCAAGCTTATGACACTTCCTTACAAGGGTAAGACCTTGTTCGGTAAAGGAGTTTGCCCCCAATCCGGGATCGGTCCAGGTGGGGGGGCGAAATCTCTTGTTTATGTTCAAACATGGATACGAGATGTCCCAGATAGCCTGCGGACATAGTATCTCAGGTTTTCTACATAGAATTCATACCTTCCTCCCAGAGGCAGATTCCTCTTCTCTATTTTATCTGCAGGCCAGATAATAGTGAGGCATCTTTGAAGTGAGTTTGGGACTTCTCTTCCCTGTGAGGGATAGTTCCAGCTCCCGTAAGGTAACAGGGTCTAGAATTCCATTCATTCCTGTTCGTGGTTCCTGAAAAAGAGGGAATTTTTCATCCATCCTCCTTGCCATAGATCTCAGAGGGGGGTATATTGCCAGTGTTCAGGTTTCAAGGAATTGCTGTGGTGCCCTTTCTTGATGTCATAGGGTCCAGGCACCATTTTTTCAACAAGCAAACTCTCATACAGAGATCTTGTTGTTTTTCTTCATTCCACTGATGGAAGTGAATCTGAAGATGAGTTCCCTTGTTCCAGCTACAGGGGTAGTTTCTTAGGGACCATAATAGTTTCCCTATCTCTGAAAATATTTTTGACAGAGGTCAGAAATTAGAGGATTATTTCTTCTTGCCTCTTTTGGCACTCTACTGTTTGGCCCTTCAGTATGGAGGTAATTGGTCTGATTATTGCTTCATTGGACAACATTCCTTTGCTCAATGCCATCTGAGAATCTGCTGTTATGCAGGTTCAGATAGTGGACTGGAGGCCTTTGTGGCTCTATCTCGGAGGATAGATCTAGATCTGTCGACATGCTTCCGGAGACCTTTCTGAGTAATAGTGAGCACAATTGCTAGCCTGTTGTGTTGGTGACTATGGATTTGGCCGGAGTCTGTTTTCCCCTTAAAGGGCCATTATAAACTCATTTTTTCTTTGCATAAATGTTTTGTAGATGATCTATTTATAAAGCCCATAAAGTTTTTTTTTTTTTAAAATTTATAATTTTGCTTATTTTTAAATAACATTGCTTTGATTTTCAGACTCCTAACCAAGCCCCAAAGTTTTATTTGAATACCGTCAGCTACCTTCTCCAGCTTGCTCCTGTTTGTGTAAAGGGTCTTTTCATATGCAAAAGAAGGGGGAGGGAGGAGGGTCTTATTTCCCACTTGCAGTGGGCTTTCCAACTGCCTTTTCAACAGAGCTAAACTGAAAGCTTCTAAGTAAGTTTTTAAACCATTTTATACTGGATTTTTATATCAGTATCTGTGCATCTTATTTTTTATAGTAGTGTCTATTACTTGCAGTTATATGAAAATGAGTGTATACTGTCCCTTTAACCATCTTGGAGTGGAGAGGGATCTACAATGCTCAGGTGGCTTGGCCTCAGTTGTCTTAACCGTTTTTTTCAGATTCTAGTTGAACAATTTCATTTCAGTTTTCATTAACCACCTAGGAAGAACCTGGAGTTCCTTTGCCATGATAGGCGTGGATTGTTCGGTGGGCGGACGTTAACTTTCGTTGTTTATCCACTATTCCCATTTCAGGAGGGAATACCGGGAGCGGACTTCTTGAGCAGTCAGATTTTTCATCCCGGGGCGTGGGCGCTTCTCCCGGAGGTGTTCTCCAAGTTATCCCTCAAATGGGGGGTTCTGGAGTTGGAGAAGGCAGTACGCTAAGCTTCCAAGTTATGTTAAAGGTCAAGAGATCAGCAGGCTGATCTGTTAAATACCCTGGCGGTTCCTTGGGATTTCAGTCTGACATCCCTGTTCCTCAGTTTGCTCTCCTTCCTCGAGTCATTGCATTGGTATATTTAATATTTCCTGCATAGTCTCGCAGGATCTGGTAGGCAGACCTAGTGGAGATGTATTTCTTCCACCTTGGTGGTCGTTCCTGAGGAAGGACCTTCTAATTCAGGGTCCATTCTTTTATCCAATTCTCTGAGGCTGAGATTCTATGCTTAGTTCTGTCAAAGCGTGGGTTTTCTGATTTGGTCATTGAGACTATGATTCAGGCTCGCAAGCCTGTTACTGGTAACTTTTGCCATAAGGTATGGCATAAAGTCCCTGATTGGTGTGAATCTCTGGACTACTCTTGGAAGTAGGGTCAAGATTCCTAGGGGTTTTGTCCCTTCTCCGGGAAGGATTGGAGGATGGTTGGTTAGTCAGTTCTCTGAGGTTCAGATTTCTGCGTTGTCTTTTTCTATGGCAGATGTGTAATCTTTTTGTCAGAACCTGGTTAGTATCAGGCCTGTGTTTAAGTCTGTTGCTCCTCTTGGAGTTTTAACCTTGTTTTAAGGTTTTGCAGCAGGCTCAGTTTAAGCCATAGCATTTCATAGTTTTTTATATTTTTATCTTGGAATTTTTTCTTTTTTTTTTGCTGTATCTTCTTCTCTGAGAGTTTAGGTACTCTTGACTTTGCAGTGTGATTCGATTTATCTTATTTCAGATAAGGTGTTTTTTTTTATCCTAAGTGGAAATATTGTTTGGGAATTGGTTGTTCCCTCTCTGTGTCCTCTTTCTTATCTCTTGAGGAACGTTTGGGCACAATTTGGATGTTGTGTGTGCTTAATATTTTTTCTTCTGTTTTTGCTTGTTTTCTCTGTACCAGAAAACTACTGCTACTTCTCTTTTCTCTGGTTGAGAAGATTAATTGTTTGCTTTTCAGACTACGGGGCTGCAGTCTCCTACAGTTTAGAGTAGACAAACAGCACACTACCTGGTGCAAGTGGTAGAGGGCCACTGCAAACACCTCTCAATGTATCCACAGCAACATAGGTCCATAGGCTTTTGCTGCTTTGTGCCTATATGCTTTGTGCAAGCTAAAAGTTCAATAAATGATATCAAGACAAGAATTTTTTCCTCGTGATTTGGTGCTGTGGACCTATGTTGCTGTGGCTGTAGTCTATTGAGAGAGTTATGAGTCATTACTCAAGGGCTGTCCCTTTTCTTGAGCTTTCAAAAATGAAGCTTCTGTGGAACAGATTTGCAAGGCGGCAACTTGGTCTTCCTTGCATACTTTTTCAGAATTTTATAAATGTTATATTTTTGCTTCGGCTGAGGATTTTTTATTTGGGGAGTAAGATTTTTCAAGCGATGGTGCCTTCTGTTTCGGTTACTGTCTTGTCCCTCCCCTTCCATCTGTGTTGATTCCCAACAGTAATTGATGAAGCCGTGGACTCACCGTATCTTAGGAAAGAAAAGAAAATGTATGCTTACCTGATAAATTAATTTATTTCCAAATACGGTGAGTCCACGACCCCGCCCTTTACTTCAAGACAGTTGCTTTTGACTTAACCTCGAGCGGATTGAAGACCGCAGCCTCAGAGGCAGCAGACAAGTTATGGAGGAGCGGTCTTTAGGCTTGCGCGGAAACAGGGGCATCAAGCTCCATACAGAGCTTGATAAATCGGCCCCTAATTATTTACAATCCTTATTTTTCACAATAATTGCTTTATTTCCCCCCCTCATCGTTAAAACTTAACCCCCCCATAAAATCTAGTTATGTATTTGTTGAAAATGTATTTTATAGCAAATATAGCGATGGTTTTTAATAGTTAGTAATTATATAGGTCCAAGAAAACTGGCTTAAAAAGCTGTTGTTTCATATTAGAGATTACAGAGGCCATAACGATATTGCCACAATCACATATAAGATGCTGATATTACACATCAGGTGACGACAAAATCTTCTATTTTCAGAAAATCCAACTTGGTTTATTTTTTCTTGGTTATGAATGTTATTCTAAAAATTACTAAATCAAAAATAGGGACAATGAAAGACATAGGGGCAGATTTATCTAAGTGCGAGAGGACATGATATGATGTAGCGTGTTATGTCCGCTGCACATTGATAAATACCGACAGCATACACTGTCTGCATTTATCATTGCACCAGCAGTTCACCAGAACTGCTTGTGCAATACCGTCCCTTGCAGATTCGCTGCCAATTGGCCACTAGCAGGGGGTGTCAATCAACACAAACGTATTTGATCGGGTTGATTTCTGTCCGTGGCCTCAGAGCAGGCAGACAGGTTATGGAGCAGCGGTCTTTAGACCGTTGCTTCATAACTTCTTAACTGTTCTGTTTCTGGCAAGCCTGAAGGCTCAACGGAAACAAGGGGCCTCACGCTCCATACCGAGCTTGATAAATATGCCCCTAAAACTTTACACTTACTTTGTCACTATTTAAACAGCTAATTCACTTTAAAAAATACATCTGCTTGTTATTCTCAAACTGATCTTTTCTTTGAGTGCTTTATTCTATCTGGCATTTATTTTGTGTGTAATGTAAATAAGTAAGAGCTGAGTGTATTCTGATATATGTACGATATTATATTTATTTGTTGCTTTCAGCTTTAACCACAGAGATACAGGTAAGGGTTTATTCACATGATGTGGGAAATCTTCCCCTTTTACACAGTTTTAAGACAGATAACAATCTCACAGGCGAACTGTTGTGGGAAATGTTGTCACATATAGTCTAGTGTCACATCCTATACCAGTGTGAGACTGTCACAGTCACTTGTCACTCATCATTCACATAACTCGCATTATATCAGTAGAAAGAATGCGCATTTGTCATTTTCTTGCAGAGGAAAGGTCCGAGGGGTTAATACGAGTCTTGCTCTTGTTTTCGGCTGATAATTAATTCTGTACTTCGGCAGATATTGTCATTGTGTTTATCCAGTGATCCCAAATTGCTTCTCCTGTTAATTCTCCCGAAGCGCAATATATTTAGCTCCTGAAAACAACACAAAATCATTATCATTGTTAGCCTCACAATTTTGTAATGAAGAAGCCAAATGTGCAAGTTTAATAGCATGTATCATCATGCATGGGCGGTTATTTGTACATTGCACATGCACACTCTAGCATTTCTCACATCATGCATGCACAGTAATTTGTACATTGCACATGCACACACTAACATTTCTCACATCATGCATGCACAGTTATTTGTACATTGCACATGCACACTCTAGCATTTCTCACATCATGCATGCCCAGTAATTTTTACATTGCACATGCACACACTAGCATTAATCACATCATGCATGCACAGTAATTTTTACATTGCACATGCACACATTAGCATTTCTCACATCATGCATGCACAGTTATTTGTACATTGCACATGCACACTCTAGCATTTCTCACATCATGCATGCACAGTAATTTTTACATTGCACATGCACACACTAGCATTACTCACATCACGAATGCACAGTTATTTGTACATTGCACATGCACACAACATTACTCAGATCATGCATGTGCAGTTATTTGTACATTGAACATTCACACACTAGCATTACTCAGATCACGCATGCGCAGTTATTTGTACATTGCACATGCACACACTAGCATTACTCACATCACACATGCGCAGTTATTTGTACATTGCACATGCACACACTTGCATTACTCACATCACGCATGCACAGTTATTTGTACATTGCACATGCACACAGCATTACTCAGATCACGCATGCAAAGTTATTTGTACGTTGCACATGCACACACTAGCATTACTCACATAACACATGCACAGTTACTTGTATGTTGCATATGCACACACTAGCATTACTCACATCACACATGCAGTTATTTCTGCATTGCACATGCACATACTTGCATTACTCATATCACGCATGCACAGTTATTTGTACATTGCACATGTGCACACAGCATTACTCACATCACACATGCAAAGTTATTTGTACGTTGCACATGCACACACTAGTAT
The DNA here is from genome assembly GCF_027579735.1 of Bombina bombina. Classification (NCBI taxonomy): domain Eukaryota; kingdom Metazoa; phylum Chordata; class Amphibia; order Anura; family Bombinatoridae; genus Bombina; species Bombina bombina. The sequence continues at coordinate 16,969,041 of NC_069508.1, forward strand.
TACTCACATAATGCATGCACAGTTATTTGTATGTTGCACATGCACACACTTGCATTACTCATATCACGCATGCGCAGTTATTTGTACATTGCACATGCACACACTAGCATTACTCACATCACGCATGCGTAGTTATTTTTACATTGCACATGCACACACTAGCATTTCCCACATAACGCATGCACAGTTATTTATACAGGGATCTGTTTCACAGGCACACTACGTGCTGCTGTGTGTGGTTGTGACTCATTGGTCACCAGCAGGGGGTAAGGAAATGATGTAGAGCTAAGTTCTCCTATATATCAGTAAACTTACTAATGCATGTACTGTATATAGCATCGTTTTTACTACTACCTGGCCTTCAGGAACCAGGTGAGCAACCATTGACTACAAATCAGTTTATCTCTGTCATTTATACAGGTGTTAGGGGATACTGATTTTATATGGAGGCAATGGACCATTTGATTAATATTTATGGACTATTTTGCGACGCGTTCAAGGGATATAAAACCCACATTTTTTCTTTCATGATTCAGAAAGAGCAGCAATTTTAAGCGACTTTCTAATTTACTCCTAGTATTAATTTTTCTTCTTCTCTTGCTATCATTATTTTAAAAGCAGGAATGTAAACTTAGGAACTGGTCCATTTTTGGTTCAGCATCTGGGTAGTGCTTTCTAATTGGTGGCTGAATGTAGACACCAATCAGCAAGTGCTACCCAGGGTGCTGAATCAAAAATGACAATATTTATTGCAAATGACCTAAATGTAGGCCAGATTACAAGTGGCACGCTATTTAGCGCTTTTGCTCACCCGTAAACACTGCCAGAAGTAAACTTTCAACGCATGTGTATTACAAGTTGAAAGCAAATTTTTTGTTTTGTCTAAATTAGCAGTACCTCAGTGTTTTTAGTAAGTGCGTACACAGGTTGGCGATATTGTGGAACATTACTTTTCACCTGATGCCGATGAAGATACTTTACATAGATGAAATTATTAGCATGATGGGAACTGACATTGTCATTTGAAATATCAGACACAAAGTGAGACTTCATGAATATCATTAACACTGTGAGGAAGATTTATTAAAAGTTGAGCAGCGAATCATGTCCGCTCGACCTCGCTAAATGCCGACAGCATATGCTGTCGGCATTTAACATTGCACAAGCATTTCTGGTGAAATGCTTGTGCAATGCCGCCCCACTCAGTGGCGGACAATCGGCTGCTATCAGGGGCTGTCAATCATCCCAATTGTATCGGATTGGGATGATTTCACTCCGCCACCTAAAAGGTGGCGGACAAATTAAGGAGCAGCGGTCTTATGACCTCTGCTTGTTAACTTCCGTTTCAGGCTCAGAAGCAACATCCACTGTTTAATAAAGGGAGCGTTATATGTTAAAAATATAAGGAATAAAACTCTACTTACAACCACAGACGTCCGTAGGATAGGCAATAGTTCCTTTCTGGCAAGTTTTAATCAAGTCAAAGAACCATCTTCTCATCTTATATCCTGGTTTGCACGAAAACCGGATCTGTTCTCCATCCTCTAAATACTTTAAATGTTGACGGTGCGGGGGCAGCACTAAATTATTTTTATCGAGGAGTTCTTGTTTTAAATAACAGGCATCTACAAATTAGAAATAAATTGTGATCCCCAGTTAAAAATAACTGATAGTTTGTATTTCTCGCATATGCACAGAATACATTATCAGTAGCACGTTATAAATTGACAGTTAAATGAAATAAAACGGCATCTTTACACATCAAGTGTCTTCATCAATGGCTCTTCTATAACCTAAAACAGGAGGTGAAAAAGTTAAAAAGACATAGATCACATAATATAAGGAGCCTTTTGGAAAAGCGTAAACTGCCCTTCATAGCACTATGGGGGCGCTACACGTATAGCACCCCCAGCGAACCGCCACTGGCCATCATCAGTATTGCGTTACTCAGCCAGCATGTTAATCTATTTGCTTATCTTTTGCTCCTGTGAAAACAAACATCATGTTATCCGTTTTTTATTGGCTATATTTTTTCTTATTACTTTGTGTGAATAACCAAAATGTTCCATAATACAGTTTTGTAACTCAAGAATTTGTTCTGGCAGAAACCACAGAACATGATGGTGAAGTGGGCAACAGTTTGTTAGAGGCAGCAATGATTATACAGCCCAAAAACAGATATTCTCCTAAATAAAAAAATATATTATAAGTTGTGATGGGACTTCCAGGAAATTATAGCCCCCTTATCCTGTCCCCAGTAATCACTGCTTACACTTCAATACATTTCTGCCTATAGGCCGTGTAACCATCTGTATGGCAGCATTCTGTACCTGGTTGTGAGCTTTATATGTGCCAGTAAAGTAACATGATTGTCAGACAGAACCAATAACATCCCTTGTGGGTCTCCAGAGTTCACCAGCTTTATAATGCTCATATTCATTGGGAAGAAAAAGATTCTTCTTCACTGTAAAAACTCCATTAACCATGTTAAATTGGCAAATTGATGTCTGGGACCCCTAAGTATGGGAGTACCTACGACACTCTAGCAACGGGAGGACGCGGCCTTTGTTGATGTTAGAGATGTTGAATGGAGTGATGGCCAAGCTGTTGGGAAGAGGCAGATACTGCAGGTGGTGGCTAAGAGTGCCCTCCCCTCCCTTACTGTAGGTCATGAGAACTCCGGAAGCCTCATTGCCTCTGTTTAGGCGGTGTTTGCTCCTAGCAGTCTCCAGTAGGGCCGCGGACCTCTGACTCACTTACCGCCATCCTATGTTGAATGTTTAGGGCTAGATTATGAGTGGCGTGCTATTTAGTTCTCCTACTTGTGCGTTAATTTTTCTAGACGCAGGCTTTTTGTTTGCATCAGGTTGCGCTCTTATCATGAGTTGAAAGTAAAAAGTTAGCGCGAGAGAGAAAACCCGACGTGTGCAAAAAGTGGAACTTAGACTATCGCAACCCAGTTAACTTATTCCGCCATAGGGGTCTATTTATCAAGCACCGAACGGAGCTTGATGCCCTGTGTTTCTGGCGATCCTTCAGGCTCGCCAGAAACACACGTTATGAAGCAGTGGTCTAAAGACCGCTGCTCCATAACCTGTCCGCCCGCTCTGAGTGGCTGATTGGCCGCAAATCTGCAGGGGGCGGTATTGCACCAGCAGTTCACAAGACTTGCTAGTGCAATGATAAATGCAGACAGCGTATGCTGTCTGCATTTATCGATGTGCGGCGGATATGGTTCGCTATAGCGGATCATGTATGTCCGCAAAATGATAAATGGACCCCACAGACTTCAATGGAGCACGAATACTAAAAAACACCCGTGCTCGTGCACTAATCCTACTGCATTTATTCAAGTGCGCACAACCCAAAATGAAATATGAATATTTCACATTCCAATGTTCTTCACATAGAAGATATGTTCTATTTATTCTTAAATAAATTATTCTATATATATATGATTTTTTTTTGCTAAAATTTACATCTATACATACATATCTACATGGTTATAAATAGGTATAGATATATACAGATATATATATATATATATATACTGTATATATATAGGAATATCTATTTATAAATACTTAGAACATATTCCCCTATGCAGGGCCGCCATCAGGGGGTGACAGGGGTGACTCCTGTCAGGGGCCCAATGAGCCAGGGGGGGCCCATGGGCAGCCACCAGTGGGTACTACAGCAGAGTGCTAATTGAGCATGGGAAATGCTATTACAAGGAGTAAAGTATTAGCATTTGAGAGGATTTCTTAGTGTGCACTAAACCACTATGCGCAGTGTGAGACACACTTTTTTAGCAGCAGTGTATTTATGATTATTTGACAATGCTGTAGAAATTCTATATTTCAAACCATGCAGAAATGTTTCCTCCTCAATACACAAATGGTAGATGCCCTTTTGGCAGATATGCATTATATATATATATATATATATATATATATATATATATATATATATATATATATATATATATATTACATTCCAGTTTACTGCCCCTTTATGCAAGGACTTTCCAGATGCAAGGAGGCATTTTATCTAAGATTTTTACATCTGCATAAAATGTTATACTCTCAGACTAAGATTGCTCAGTGTTTGAAATGAGACAGGTTAACTTAAAACTGTTCAGTTTTACACTACAGCTGACTTAATTTTGAAATACATACCAACAAGCCTAAATCTTACATTTAACCAGATCTAATGGTATGAGTACCACAGCTTATGGTCCCACCAAGACCATGTAGAGTACAGTATTTTCAAAATCCATAAGTACAGCTGACAGTTGGGAAAATTTGTACACTATATTTGAAGTGGTGCTCTTGGTTGGGAAAAATGGGGAAAAAACAAACAAACATATGTCAACCTTTTATAGGTACTTTTATTCATCTAGCCATCTACCCAGCTCATTAATGTGGGTGTGTGTGTATGTCTGTGTATGTCTCTGTGAGGGTGTGTGTGTGTATGTATGTGTTTTCTGTGGATGTCTCTGTGAGGGTGTGTGTATGTCTTTGTGTGTTTTCTGTGGATGTCTCAGTAAGAGTGTGTGTATGTATGTCTTTCTGTGTTTTTTATGTGGTTGTCTCTCTGTGTGTGTATGTCTTTGTGTGTTTTCTGTGGGTGTCTCTGTGTGTGTGTGTGTATGTCTTTGTGTGTTTTCTGAGGCTGTCTCTGTTGGTGTTTCCTTGGGTGTATTCACATCTTTCTACAGACTTTGAGACTAACAAGACCTTTCCGGAAGTAACCAATCCACCATTTAACCTTTAAATTATTGTTTAGGCAGTTCAGGGCCCTTCCTTTCAGCCACTGCATGCTGCTGTCATAATTTAGTTGTCATCTTCCTTTACAAAAAGATAATCAGAACTCCATATTTTGTTTTCTAAATCTCCTTTTTTTTTTTTTTTTTTTTTTTTACAAAACTGTAGTTTACCTCATTACTTGTCAGGTCAATGTAAACAAGTGCTGAGTGTCTGTTTGGGTGTCTGTGTCTGAGTGAGTTTCTTTGCGTGTCTGCTAGAGTGTCTATATGTGAATCCTTATGTGTGAGTGTGAGTGTGTGTTTCAGTGTATGAGTGTGTCTGTGTGTGTGTGTATGTTACTACCTTTACAACATTTCCAAGTTTAAATAGACACTTAAGAATAAAGTGCATATACGTTTTAGTCACTTGGTCAACAATTGCACATGTCAAAGGAGGGGGGGGGCCCTGATCAATGGTTGAGTCAGGGGCCCCAAAATTTCTAGTGGCGGCCCTGCCCCTATGTGAAGAACATAGAATGTGAAATATTTATACTACATACACAGTTAAACACTTTATTAAATATTATTATTGAATACAAATGATTTTTCATATTTTAAGGTATTTAACTGCAAAGGGCTCCAATTGATATATAGTTATAGATATGTATTTTACATGAACATTATCAGATATACAGTATATATAGAAATATATCTTTAGTAATGAAAGCTGCATTATTTTCTATGGAAGAGCATAGAAATGTAAAATATGTGTAATGCTCCTCGGTTTTTGCAATATAGATTTAAAGGGATACTAAACCCAAATTTTTTCTTTCATGATTCAGATATAGCAGCAATTTAACTTTCAAATCAACTTTCTAATTTACTCCAATTATCAGCATTTTTTCTTCGTTCTCTTGGTATCTTTATTTGAAAAACAGGAATGAAAGCATTTTAGGTTGAGCATCTGGGTTGTGCTTGCTGATTGGTGGCTTATCTAGATATTGACAATCATGAGGTTGGTGAGGGGCCTAAAGTCAAGGTGAAATTGTATATGAAACTGAGCATCGCGTCACCTGTGCTTTGTTAGTGGGCGTTCCTGCCATTATCACCAATAACTGCGTCAGGTGCCCAGTACATGATATTTCGCACATCAACCGAGAACCACTAGTGACGGAAAAGCAACAGATTGTGGTTTTTCAAACCTATTCTCAAGCCTCCCGAACAGGCCGGATATCTGAACTAGACCACAGGTGAAATAACTGCTGTAACCTAAGGTAATCCAGAAAACCTGGCCTGTCAGGGAGGTCTGACGACAGGTTTGAAAACCCCTGTAACAGCTAGGGAATGTGCTTGCAAACTGGTTTATGTCAATGTTTGTGTTTTGTTATGTTGTCTTTGTTATGGCAGTCTGACTGGATAGATAAATGTGTATTCTGGGTGGCCCATTAGCGTACACAAGGTTCTTACCCTATGGGGTTCTATCTCCCCTAAGACGATGCCTTAAACTGTTCATATCAGAACAAATATGATCTCTATTAATTCTGCAGACGTTACAGATATGTATTACAGTACAATAGTTAACTCACTGTTCCTTATGCATTGGGGATAGGACAGTTCTGTTTTTGCACAAATTGCTTTCAGTTCAGTGTTGCTATAAAATCCTGGTTTACATCTGAAGTACGCGACGTCTCCATCATAAATGGTTACATCAAATTCCTTTTCCAGGAAATTTTCTTCAATTTTTTCTTCATCAAGGCGACAAATGTCTGTAAAATAAAATATGCAGTTGATCTATTTTTTTTATAATTAGCTACGTTAACAGCTGCTGTTAAGTACTTTTTGAGGTTGACTTGATCATTATTTATTGGGAAACACATTTTTCATTATCTTTTCAGTGAAAATATGCCCCTATACTTAAAGGGACACTGAACCCATTTTTTTTCTTTTGTGATTCAGATAGACCATGCAATGTTAAGCAACCTTCTAATTTACTCCTATTATCAATTTGTTTTTGTTCTCTTGCTATCTTTATATGAAAAAGAAGGTATCTAAGCTTTTTTTTTATTGGTTAAGAACTCTGGACAGCACTTTTTTATTGGTGGATAAATGAATCCACCAATCAGCAAGAACAATACAGGTTGTTCACCAAAAATGGACCGTCATCTAAACTTACATTCTTACATTTCAAATAAAGATATCAAGTGAATGAAGAAAATTTGATAATAGGAGTAAATTAGAAAGTTGCTTAAAATTTCATGCTCTATCTGAATCACAAAAGAAAAAATTTGGGTTCAGTGTCCCTTTAATATGTCCTGTTTAGCTGATCACAAGCCCAATTTTCAATACTTAAAGGGACATGAAACCCATTTTTTTCCAATACAGACAGAGCATGACAGTTTTAACAACTTTCTAATTTACTTCCATTATCACATTTTCTTATTTCTCTTGGTATCTTTTGTTAAAAAGCAGGGACATACGCTCAGGAGAGTGCACGTGTTGATAATAGAAGTAAATTGGAAACTTTTAAAAAATGTTCTGTTCTGTCTGAGCCGCAAAAGAAAATGTTTGGGTTTCATATCCCTTTAACAACTCATTTATGGGGCCATTTTCAGTTATTAAATTCCACAGCAATTATCAACCATCAAAGTAACTGATAGACCCAAGACAAAACTTTCCAAATTATTATTAAGGACCCAAACAGTTTTAGAATCGAACACAGGTTTTGTGTATGGCACTAACTCACTGACGTCGCCCGCCATATTGGATGCAACATCACAAAACAAATACTCAATCCATGAAAAGAAACATTAGTACAATCAGTAACAAAACAAGCGTGCAGGTCGCTATACTGATAATGTCCTTGTGCAAATCTTTTTACAAGCTATAAAGACATATTGCTATGTATAACAAGCTAAAGTCCTCCTCTCCACCTGTCCCTGTTCCTAAAGCATAGTGCCAATGGGAAGCTGTAACGCTAGATTAACGGCGCACGCTCACGTTGTCGTCTCTCTGCTCACGTTTTGGGTCATACAATGCCAACACTTCAACAGAGGCAAAAAAAAGCAGCATGAAAAGCAGTAAGGCCGGACTGGGACCCAAAAATTGTGCCGGGAATTTTAAGGAAGAGCAGCCTACTCCGCCTTTTGTTATTCAACGATTCCCCAAAACTCACAAATATAATGAAACTAGTTTGATTTACAGAAACTTTTAGGGCCAGATTACACGTGGAGTGCTAAATATCGCTTTTTTGAAAGCGATAAAAGCAAGTGTGCTTCCATAGACTCCAATGGGAGCCTCGTTCTGATACCGTCATACACGGCACATAACCAAAGCGCAGCGCAGGGGGTAAGTAGCGCAGTGACGACAGCATATTTAAAATATATATGTAAATGACTATATATATATTACACATATTAACACATACTGTAAATATATTTGTATATAATCATATGTATTTACTAGGAACACACAGTTCTCATAGACTGCAATGTAAAAGCACTTTTCAGTACTGTTTTTTTTCTAACAACCCACAGCTACCGATTTTATCCCCCAAAAACGGCTAAATGCATTTTTTTTTTTTAAAAGAAAAAAAACTAACACCAGGGGTCAAAATTATCAAATGGTGGATTAACATTGCACAAGCAGTTTTGGTGAACTGCTTGTGCAATGCCGCCCCAATCGGCCGCTAGCAGGGGGTGTCAATCAACCCGATCGTATGCGATCAGGATGACTGCTGTCCGCCACCTTAAAGGTGGCGGACTAGTTAAGGATAGAGTGACCATATTGCCGCTTTAAATAGGGACACATATGAAAAATACATATGTCAGGGTTCTTACACAAAACATTTCTTGAAACAGCCCTGACATATGTATTTTTCATATGTGTTTCTTTTTAAAGCGGCAATATTGTCAGCCTAGTTAAGGAGCACCGGTCTTAAGACTGCTTCTTAAATGCTGTTTCCGGTGAGCCTGAAGGCTCGAACGAAACAGGGGGATCAGGGGCCATTCAGCCCTTGTTAAAACGGCTCCTTGATTTTGGGGGCATTTTGGACACATTTATAAAATTGATGTGAGCACTCAACTTGTAATCTGGCCCTTAATGTTTGTAACATCCTTCTGTCAAAATTGGCTGTAATTAAATAGTAAAAAATTGAAATGCAATAAAAATGTAAGCTATTGAAGTTCACATTTATGTCAAGAATAACTGCTTATTGCTCATCAGCTTGTGTAGTCACAGATACTCAAAATAACATTCACCTAAACAGGGTGGACCGACCCTGACCTGTCTAACAGAATCATGCACAAATAGTAATGCTACTGATTGAGCGGTGCTTAAGCAACAGGCCCTGACCTAAAACTGGTCCCGGCCCACCGGCAAATGCGCTGTATGCCCTATGCTAAGAGTGGTTAGGTTTGGTTAACATTAACTTCTTACAGGATCTGCAAGTTAAGTAAGGGTTCTTTTGTTTTTAATGGGACCAGTCCCTTTCATTTAATGTTTCCCAACTAACTAGGAGCCCTAAGAGTGCCCTGGTAACAGATTGCGCTAATTCTTAGAGGATCTACCCACCTTTCCTCTTGCATTGTGGGTAGGAAATTTCTCCTTTAAAGCAATTGCCTTTCAGCTCAGTGTCATTGTAAAACCCTTGTGTACAAATGAATTGCACATTGTCCCCATCTTCATAGATGCTGTAGCGTATGTGAGATGGATCCAATTCCAGGAAATTTTCTTCCAGTTTGACTTGATTTAGATGACAATTTGCTACAACAGGAAAGTGAGCTCTTTATCAACAATAGAGGATAGCAGATAAAAGCTTAAATTATATGTATGTTAAACTGAACCTTAAAGGGACATGAAATCCAATTTGTTTCTTAAAAGATACATATTGTACAACAACTTTCCAATTTACTTCTGTTGTCTAATTTGCTTCATTCTATTGGTATCCTTTGTGGAAGGAGCAGCAATGAACTACTGGGAGCTAGCTGAATCCATTGGATGAGCTGAAAACATGGCAGTTCCTGAGCCTACCTTGGTATCCCTTTCAACATAAAGGATACAAAGAGAACAAAACAAAGTAGATAATAGAAGTACATTTGAAAGTTGTTTAAAATCACATGCTCTGGCCCCTGTTTCCACACAAGCCTTCAGGCTCACCGGAAACAGCAGTTATGAAGCAGCGGTCTTATGACCGCTGTTCCATAACTGGTCAGCTGCCTCATAGGCTGCGGTCTGCAATCTGTCCGATCCTATACAATCGGGTTGATTGACACCCATTGCTAGCGGAATCTGCAGGGGGCAGCATTGCACAGCAGTTCAGGTGAACTGCTTGTGCAATGTTAAATGCCGACAGTGTATACTGTCGGCATTCAGTGATGTCTGTCAGACATAATAAGCTACAGTGTATGCTGTCGGCATTCAGTGATGTCTGTCAGACATGATAAGCTACAGTGTATGCTGTCGGCATTCAGTGATGTCTGTCAGACATGATAAGCTACAGTGTATGCTGTCAGCATTCAGCGATATCTGTCGGACATGATAAGCTACAGTGTATGCTGTCGGCATTCAGTGATGTCTGTTAGACATGATAAGCTACAGGGTATGCTGTCGGCATTCAGTGATGTCTGTCAGATATGATAAGCTACAGTGTATGCTGTCGGTATTCAGTGATGTCTGTCAGACATAATAAGCTACAGTGTATGCTGTCGGCATTCAGTGATGTCTGTCAGACATGATAAGCTACAGTGTATGCTGTCAGCATTCAGCGATGTCTGTCGGACATGATAAGCTACAGTGTATGCTGTCGGCATTCAGTGATGTCTGTTAGACATAATAAGCTACAGGGTATGCTGTCAGCATTCAGTGATGTCTGTCAGATATGATAAGCTACAGTGTATGCTGTCGGTATTCAGTGATGTCTGTCAGACATAAGCTACAGTGTATGATGTCGGCATTCAGTGATGTCTGTCAGATATGATAAGCTACAGCGTATGCTGTCGGCATTCAGTGATGTCTGTCAGATATGATAAGCTACAGCGTATGCTGTCGGCATTCAGTGATGTCTGTCAGACATGATAAGCTACAGTGTATGCTGTCGGCATTCAGCGATGTCTGTCAGACATAAGCTACAGTGTATGATGTCGGCATTCAGTGATGTCTGTCAGACATGATAAGCTACAGTGTATGTCGGCATTCTGTGATGTCTGTCAGACATGATAAGCTACAGTGTATGCTGTCGGCATTCAGTGATGTCTGTCAGACATAATAAGCTACAGTGTATGCTGTCGGCATTCAGTGATGTCTGTCAGACATGATAAGCTACAGTGTATGCTGTCAGCATTCAGTGATGTCTGTCAGAAATGATAAGCTACAGTGTATGCTGTCGGCATTCAGTGATGTCTGTCAGAAATGATAAGCTACAGTGTATGCTGTCGGCATTCAGTGATGTCTGTCAGACATGATAAGCAACAGTGTATGCTGTCCGCATTCAGTGATGTCTGTCAGACATAATAAGCTACAGTGTATGCTGTCGGCATTCAGTGATGTCTGTCAGACATGATAAGCTACAGTGTATGCTGTCAGCATTCAGCGATGTCTGTCGGACATGATAAGCTACAGTGTATGCTGTCGGCATTCAGTGATGTCTGTCAGACATGATAAGCTACAGGGTATGCTGTCGGCATTCAGTGATGTCTGTCAGACATAAGCTACAGTGTATGCTGTCGGTATTCAGTGATGTCTGTCAGACATAAGCTACAGTGTATGATGTCGGCATTCAGTGATGTCTGTCAGACATGATAAGCTACAGTGTATGATGTCGGCATTCAGTGATGTCTGTCAGATATAATAAGCTACAGCGTATGCTGTCGGCATTCAGTGATGTCTGTCAGACATGATAAGCTACAGTGTATGCTGTCGGCATTCAGCGATGTCTGTCAGACATAAGCTACAGTGTATGATGTCGGCATTCAGTGATGTCTGTCAGACATGATAAGCTACAGTGTATGTCGGCATTCTGTGATGTCTGTCAGACATGATAAGCTACAGTGTATGCTGTCGGCATTCAGTGATGTCTGTCAGACATGATAAGCTACAGTGTATGTCGGCATTCAGTGATGTCTGTCAGACATGATAAGCTACAGTGTATGCTGTCGGCATTCAGTGATGTCTGTCAGACATGATAAGCTACAGTGTATGTCGGCATTAAGCGATGTCTGTCAGACATGATAAGCTATAGTGTATGTTCTCGGCATTCAGTGATGTCTGTCAGACATGATAAGCTACGGCGTATGCTGTCGGCATTCAGTGATGTCTGTCAGACATGATAAGCTACGGCGTATGCTCTCTGCATTCAGTGATGTCTGTCAGACATGATAAGCTACGGCGTATGCTGTCGGCATTCAGTGATGTCTGTCAGACATGATAAGCTACGGCGTATGCTGTCGGCATTCAGTGATGTCTGTCAGTCATGATAAGCTACGGCGTATGCTGTCGGCATTCAGTGATGTCTGTCAGACATGATAAGCTACGGTGTATGCTGTCGGCATTCAGTGATGTCTGTCAGATATGATAAGCTATGGCGTATGCTGTCGGCATTCAGTGATGTCTGTCAGACATGATAATCTACGGCGTATGCTGTCGGCATTCAGTTATGTCTGTCAGACATGATAAGCTACGGCGTATGCTGTCGGCATTCAGTGATGTCTGTTAGACATAATAAGCTACGGCGTATGCTGTCTGCATTCAGTGATGTCTGTCAGACATGGTAAGCTTCAGTGTATGCTGTTGGTATTCAGTGATGTCTGTCAGACATGATAAGCTACAGTGTATGCTGTCGGCATTCAGTGATGTCTGTCAGACATAATAAGCTACAGTGTATGCTGTCGGTATTCAGTGATGTCTGTCAGACATAATAAGCTACAGTGTATGCTGTCGGCATTCAGTGATGTCTGTCAGACATAATAAGCTACAGTGTATGCTGTCGGCATTCAGTGATGTCTGTCAGACATAATAAGCTACAGTGTATGCTGTCGGCATTCAGTGATGTCTGTCAGACATAATAAGCTACAGTGTATGCTGTCGGCATTCAGTGATGTCTGTCAGACATGATAAGCTACAGTGTATGCTGTCGGCATTCAGAGATATCTGTCAGACATGATAAGCTACAGTGTATGCTGTCGGCATTCAGTGATGTCTGTCAGACATGATAAGCTACAGTGTATGCTGTCGGCATTCAGTGATGTCTGTCAGACATGATAAGCTACAGTGTATGCTGTCTGCATTCAGTGATGTCTGTCAGACATGATAAGCTACAGTGTATGCTGTCGGCATTCAGTGATGTCTGTCAGACATGATAAGCTACAGTGTATGCTGTCGGCATTCAGTGATGTCTGTCAGAAATGATAAGCTACAGTGTATGCTGTCGGCATTCAGTGATGTCTGTCAGACATGATAAGCAACAGTGTATACAGTCCGCATTCAGTGATGTCTGTCAGACATAATAGGCTACAGCGTATGTCGGCATTCAGTGATGTCTGTCAGACATGATAAGCTACAGTGTATGCTGTCGGCATTCAGTGATGTCTGTCAGACATGATAAGCTACAGTGTATGCTGTCGGCATTCAGTGATGTCTGTCAGACATGATAAGCTACAGTGTAAGCTGTCGGCATTCAGTGATGTCTGTCAGACATGATAAGCTACGGCGTATGCTGTCTGCATTCAGTGATGTCTGTCAGACATGGTAAGCTACAGTGTATGCTGTCGGCATTCAGTGATGTCTGTCAGACATAATAAGCTACAGTGTATGCTGTCGGCATTCAGTGATGTCTGTTAGACATAATAAGCTACAGTGTATGCTGTCGGCATTCAGTGATGTCTGTCAGACATAATAAGCTACAGTGTATGCTGTCGGCATTCAGTGATGTCTGTCAGACATAATAAGCTACAGTGTATGCTGTCGGCATTCAGTGATGTCTGTCAGACATAATAAGCTACAGTGTATGCTGTCGGCATTCAGTGATGTCTGTCAGACATGATAAGCTACAGTGTATGCTGTCGGCATTCATTGATGTCTGTCAGACATGATAAGCAACAGTGTATGCTGTCGGCATTCAGTGATGTCTGTCAGACATGATAAGCAACAGTGTATGCTGTCCGCATTCAGTGATGTCTGTCAGACATAATAAGCTACAGTGTATGCTGTCGGTATTCAGTGATGTCTGTCAGACCTAAGCTACAGTGTATGCTGTCGGCATTCAGTGATGTCTGTCAGACATAATAAGCTACAGTGTATGCTGTCGGCATTCAGTGATGTCTGTCAGACATGATAAGCTACAGTGTATGATGTCGGCATTCAGCAATGTCTGTCAGACATGATAAGCTACAGTGTATGCTGTCGGCATTCAGCGATGTCTGTCAGACATGATAAGCTACAGTGTATGCTGTCGGCATTCAGTGATGTCTGTCAGACATGATAAGCTACAGTGTATGCTGTCGGCATTCAGTGATGTCTGTCAGATATAACAAGCTACAGTGTATGCTGTCGGCATTCAGTGATGTCTGTCAGACATGATAAGCTACAGTGTATGCTGTCGGCATTCAGTGATGTCTGTCAGACATAAGCTACAGTGTATGCTGTCGGCATTCAGCGATGTCTTTCAGACATAATAGGCTACAGTGTATGCTGTCGGCATTCAGCGATGTCTGTCAGACATGATGAGCTACAGTGTATGCTGTCGGCATTCAGTGATGTCTGTCAGACATGATAAGCTACAGTGTATGCTGTCGGCATTCAGTGATGTCTGTCAGACATAATAAGCTACAGTGTAAGCTGTCGGCATTCAGTGATGTCTGTCAGACATAATAAGGTACAGTGTATGCTGTCGGCATTCAGTGATGTCTGTCAGACATGATAAGCTACAGTGTATGCTGTCGGCATTCAGTGATGTCTGTCAGACATGATAAGCTACAGTGTATGCTGTCGGCATTCAGCGATGTCTGTCAGACATAATAAGCTACAGTGTATGCTGTCGGCATTCAGTGATGTCTGTTAGACATGATAAGCTACAGTGTATGCTGTCGGCATTCAGTGATGTCTGTCAGACATAATAAGCTACAGTGTATGCTGTCGGCATTCAGTGATGTCTGTCAGACATAATAAGCTACAGTGTATGCTGTCGGCATTCAGTGATGTCTGTCAGACATAATAAGCTACATAGTATGCTGTCGGCATTCAGTGATGTCTGTCAGACATGATAAGCTACAGAGTATGCTGTCGGCATTCAGTGATGTCTGTCAGACATGATAAGCTGCAGTGTATGCTGTCGGCATTCAGTGATGTCTGTCAGACATAATAAGCTACAGTGTAAGCTGTCGGCATTCAGTGATGTCTGTCAGACATAATAAGCTACAGTGTATGATGTCGGCATTCAGTGATGTCTGTCAGACATAAGCTACAGTGTATGCTGTCGGCATTCAGTGATGTCTGTCAGACATAATAAGCTACAGAGTATGCTGTCGGCATTCAGTGATGTCTGTCAGACATGATAAGCTACAGTGTAAGCTGTCGGCATTCAGTGATGTCTGTCAGACATAATAAGCTACAGTGTAAGCTGTCGGCATTCAGTGATGTCTGTCAGACATGATAAGCTACAGTGTATGCTGTCGGCATTCAGTGATTTCTGTCAGACATGATAAGCTACAGTGTATGCTGTCGGCATTCAGTGATGTCTGTCAGACATAATAAGCTACAGTGTATGCTGTCGGCATTCAGTGATGTCTGTCAGACATAATAAGCTACAGTGTATGCTGTCGGCATTCAGTGATGTCTGTCAGATATAATAAGCTACAGTGTATACTGTCGGCATTCAGTGATGTCTGTCAGACATAATAAGCTACAGTGTATGCTGTCGGCATTCAGTGATGTCTGTCAGATATAATAAGCTACAGTGTATGCTGTCGGCATTCAGTGATGTCTGTCAGATATAATAAGCTACAGTGTATGCTGTCGGCATTCAGCGATGTCTGTCAGACATAATAAGCTACAGAGTATGCTGTCGGCATTCAGTGATGTCTGTCAGACATAATAAGCTACAGAGTATGCTGTCGGCATTCAGCGATGTCTGTCAGACATAATAAGCTACAGTGTAAGCTGTCGGCATTCAGTGATGTCTGTCAGACATGATAAGCTACAGTGTATGCTGTCGGCATTCAGTGATGTCTGTCAGACATGATAAGCTACAGTGTATGCTGTTGGCATTCAGTGATGTCTGTCAGACATGATAAGCTACAGTGTATGCTGTCGGCATTCAGTGATGTCTGTCAGACATGATAAGCTACAGTGTATGCTGTCGGCATTCAGTGATGTCTGTCAGACATGATAAGCTACAGTGTATGCTGTCGGCATTCAGTGATGTCTGTCAGACATAATAAGCTACAGTGTATGCTGTCGGCATTCAGTGATGTCTGTCAGACATAATAAGCTACAGTGTAAGCTGTCGGCATTCAGTGATGTCTGTCAGACATAATAAGCTACAGTGTATGCTGCCGGCATTCAGTGATGTCTGTCAGACATAATAAGCTACAGTGTATGCTGTCGGCATTCATTGATGTCTGTCAGACATAATAAGCTACAGTGTATGCTGTCGGCATTCAGTGATGTCTGTCAGACATGATAAGCTACAGTGTAAGCTGTCGGCATTCAGTGAGGTCTGTCAGACAAGATAAGCTACAGTGTATGCTGTCGGCATTCAGTGATGTCTGTCAGACATGATAATCTACAGTGTATGCTGTCGGCATTCAGTGATGTCTGTCAGACATGATAAGCTACAGTGTAAGCTGTCGGCATTCAGTGATGTCTGTCAGACATGATAAGCTACAGTGTATGCTGTCGGCATTCAGTGATGTCTGTCAGACATGATAAGCTACAGTGTATACTGTCGGCATTCAGTGATGTCTGTCAGATATAATAAGCTACAGTGTATGCTGTCGGCATTCAGTGATGTCTGTCAGATATAATAAGCTACAGTGTATGCTGTCGGCATTCAGCGATGTCTGTCAGACATAATAAGCTACAGAGTATGCTGTCGGCATTCAGTGATGTCTGTCAGACATAATAAGCTACAGAGTATGCTGTCGGCATTCAGCGATGTCTGTCAGACATAATAAGCTACAGAGTATGCTGTCGGCATTCAGCGATGTCTGTCAGACATAATAAGCTACAGTGTAAGCTGTCGGCATTCAGTGATGTCTGTCAGACATGATAAGCTACAGTGTATGCTGTCGGCATTCAGTGATGTCTGTCAGACATGATAAGCTACAGTGTATGCTGTCGGCATTCAGTGATGTCTGTCAGACATGATAAGCTACATTGTATGCTGTTGGCATTCAGTGATGTCTGTCAGACATGATAAGCTACAGTGTATGCTGTCGGCATTCAGGGATGTCTGTCAGACATGATAAGCTACAGTGTATGCTGTCGGCATTCAGTGATGTCTGTCAGACATGATAAGCTACAGTGTATGCTGTCGGCATTCAGTGATGTCTCTCAGACATAATAAGCTACAGTGTATGCTGTCGGCATTCAGTGATGTCTGTCAGACATAATAAGCTACAGTGTAAGCTGTCGGCATTCAGTGATGTCTGTCAGACATAATAAGCTACAGTGTATGCTGCCGGCATTCAGTGATGTCTGTCAGACATAATAAGCTACAGTGTATGCTGTCGGCATTCATTGATGTCTGTCAGACATAATAAGCTACAGTGTATGCTGTCGGCATTCAGTGATGTCTGTCAGACATGATAAGCTACAGTGTAAGCTGTCGGCATTCAGTGAGGTCTGTCAGACAAGATAAGCTACAGTGTATGCTGTCGGCATTCAGTGATGTCTGTCAGACATGATAATCTACAGTGTATGCTGTCGGCATTCAGTGATGTCTGTCAGACATGATAAGCTACAGTGTAAGCTGTCGGCATTCAGTGATGTCTGTCAGACATGATAAGCTACAGTGTATGCTGTCGGCATTCAGTGATGTCTGTCAGACATGATAAGCTACAGTGTATGCTGTCGGCATTCAGTGATGTCTGTCAGACATGATAAGCTACAGTGTATGCTGTCGGCATTCAGCGATGTCTGTCAGACATAATAAGCTACAGTGTATCATGTCGGACGGACATTGATATATCGGCCCCTCTATCTGACTCATTAAAGGACACATTTGGGTTTCATGTCCCTTTAAATAATGAGATTTACTATAGTAGTAGTACAAGTAGAAGAATAAAGAGATATGTGTGGGAGGAGGCCTGATTCTCTGGTCTGGTGACATTATATGAGAAGTCTCAGTACTGTGATGTCCCTCAAAGAGTTTAAGAAAAGCAAATTTTAGCTTGAGAGCTGTTTATCTAACTGTAAGGTTCTTTATGTGAAACAAAGACAGAATACATTACAGTATAATGCCCCCCCCCCACGAAAGATTCTGGGTGATTTCTCTACATGATGGTGAGTCGTTGATCATTATAAAGTTCTCTAGGCTTGCAAGATTCTCTAAAATGTTTTTACCATGAAAAGAGAGAACAGGGGTGTTCCCTGCTTTTAAGTATGTGAAGGCGATGCACATATTATACTTGGGCTCATGAAAAAAAATCATATTTACAATATACAATTCAGTGTTTGTATTTTTGCTAGTGGCTGAACACAAAACTGAGGGGTTCCCTGGGCGTAGCAGACATTTCTCTGTCATGCATGCAAACACACAAAAAAACACACACACAAATAAAAAACACACACACACATACAAATAAAAAACACACACACACACACACACATGCATGCAAACACACATAAAACACACATACAAACAGACACAAAACACATAAACACACACACATACGCACACACATACACACACACACAAAACACACACATGGATACATACACACAAAAAAACTAATACACACAGACATGCAAACACACATAAAAACACACACATACAAACAGACACAAAACACACACATAGAAATACACAACACACACACTGCAACAGTACAGATATCCCATATTGAAACAACTCTCCATAGTTCTACAGGCTTCTAAACAGGTTCACTGTTTAATATAGACAAAGTACTTAACTTATCTCTTGATGTATAAAATATTTTAGTTGCTGTTTTGGAAAACAGATGTTACTGTGATTGCTAAAACACCGTTTTGTTTTTTTACTTTTCTGAAGGTGCGTCAGAGAAAAGGCACAACTGATTCCTGTGAATTACTTGTGCACAATCATACATTTCCTGCTAGTATCAATTTAAACAGTAATTGCCACTTTCTTAATAAATTGATAAGACATTTTTTTATATTTAATGTCCATCTAATTCACCTATAGAAAATGTACGTCAATTACTGACTAATGCCCTTTAACAAACAAGGGCCTTTCTCCCGACCAATTCTACTCACGTTTTCTCTTGCAATGAGGATACGTTATTTGTCCTGCAGCACAGCCGCTGCTCAGGTCATCGTCATTGTAATAGCCGTCTTTACACACAAATTGCACAATATCCCCCTCTCCATAATATATTTCACTATAATGAATTGGGTGCAGTTCCAGGAAGTTCTCATCCACTGCTTCTTGGTTCAAGCGACAAATTTCTACAACATAAACCCTGGTGTTGAGTAATTATAAACATATTTCTTGCAAGTGTAAAGGACTAGTAAATACAGTAGATATACACACTCAACAAATGCACAATGAAAATACATTGCAATAGCACTTAGGGGCCAAATTATCATGCTGCAAATGCAGCAGTTTCTGCGCGAGCCTTCGTATGACCGCTGCTCCTTAACTCATAGGCCACCTCTGAGGTAGCGCATAGCAATCATCTCAATCACATACGATCAGGATAATTGACACACCCTGCTAGCAGCTGATTGGCCGCAAATGTGCAGGGGGCAGCATTGTACAAGCATTTCACATGAAATGCTTGTGTAATGATAAATGCTGACAGCGTATGCTGTGGGCATTCAGCGATGTCGGGCGGGCTGTAGTGAATCATGTCTGCTCAACCTCGCTAAATTCCGACAGTATACTCTGTCCGCATTTATCATTGCACAAGCATGCTTGTGCGATGCCACCCCCCGGGTCACTGGCGGCCAATATGATATGTATATTTGCACACACACACATACACACACACACATATATATATATATATACACAGTATAGATATAATTTACTTTATTTATTTTTTTTGAGCCCCTCCAATTCAAACACCTTGTCATATACCATATCAATTTAGAACAATATTAACCATTTTTTTTATTTTAAAGATAGAAACAGTTTAAAGGGACAGTCTACACCAGAATTTTTATTGTTTTAAAAGATAGATAATCCCTTTATTACCCATTTCCCATTTTTGCATAACCAACACAGTTATAATAATATACTTTTAACCTCTGTGATTATCTTGTATCTAAGCCTCTGCAGACTGCCCCTTTTTCAGTTCTTTTGACAGACTTGCAGTCTAGCCAATCAGTGCCTGCTCCCAGATTACTTCACGTGCACGAGCTAGTTCATAGTTATCTAGTGTCCCCCATGCATAAGTTGCATAATGAATTAGAGCACACCATTCTTCATTTTTACCGGTAGTTTTGGGGTTAGATCCTACACCCCGGTTTAACTAAGGACTTTGTGGTTACAAATGCTATAACAGGGACTATATGGTGTATAATCTTAACCAATAACCCAGGATACAATGAGATGGATAGTTTTTTTTTGTAGACTAATTTTAAAAAGAAAATCCTACTTACGTCCAGAAAAACACTTTGGAAAAATCATATTTCCGTTGATGCATTCACCCGTAAGAAACTGTAGATTTGGTCTACGAAACCTTGGCTTGCAATTAATATTAACTTCAGAGCCATGTGCATGAGTTTTAGTCAGATCACTGGGTATCCGGAGCTGGATATTCTTTTGGTTGAGTTCATCTTCAGAAATTGTACAAGGACCTGTAACGTCATGTGATTTGCACATTAATGATAATAAAGGGCACAGGATATCTGATAAAATATCACTTTACTTACCAAGACACTGCGGTATATCCGACCACAATCCATTAGTGCATGTGGCTTGTAAGGGCCCAGTTATCACAAAATTCTTATTGCATTCAAATTTCACTGAAGACCCAGAACCGTAGCCTTCCTGCTCACTTATAACTTTTCCATTGGCAAATTTAGGAAAAGCGCTGCATTTTTCTTTAATGATGAAGTGAAAAATAAAACGTTATATTTTCACACGCACACACACATATATATATATATATATATATATACACACACACACACATACACATATATACATACATACAAACACACACACACACATATATATACACACACATATATATACACATACATACTGTATATTAGCAATGTGCACAAACAAAAACAGTTTAGGACTAATCATTTGCAATTAGTTTGTTAATGAAATATAATTTGCCTGCCTATTCCAATGGAAAACATTCTCACGGGCCCAGCAGAGGAGCAGAAGAGCTGCAGCTTAAACGTAAATATAGTTAAAGTATTAGCTAGTGCTACTGCTACAAACCAGCAGAAGTTTACAAAAATAATTTTTATTTTTATGGGGTCAGAGCTGACCATGAACAAAAGTGAAGCTACATGCTTAAAGATGCACAAAACCCGACATTTTTCTTTCATGATCCAGACAGATCATGCAATTTGAAGCAATTTTCCAATTTACTTCTACAAATTTGCTACATTCTCTTTATCCCTTATTGAATGATCAGCAATACCTTACTAGGAGCTAGCAGAACACATTTGTAAGCCAATAACAAGAGGCATATGTGTGCAAACACCAATCAGCAGCTAGCTCCGAGCTCCTGAGCCTACCTAGGTTTTTTTTTAAACAAAGTATACCAAGAAAGCAACGCAAATTGGATAATAGAAGTTAAATTGTAAATTTGTATGCTCTATCTGAATCATAAATTTTTTTTTTGGGTTTCATGTCCCTTTAAATTAATCAACTGAACTGACAAGGACATTGCTCAATTGTTATTGATGAGTGTAAATTTGAACACATTTCCCACCTTTAGAGTAATGGTTTTAACTGCACAAACAAACAGAGTAAGGGCTAGATTAGAAGTGGAGCACTAAATTACCGCGCTCCCGCAAATAGGGATGGGCGAATGTGTAAATTTTCGAATTTCGAATGTAGAACGAATGTTATTACCGAAATTCGAATTCTAAATCCGAATGTCGATAAGAACGAATATTCTTAAAAATTCGAAAATCGAATGTTATTTACAGTTTTTGAATGTCACTTTCGAATTCGAATGTTTATAATTATATCGAATGTCCACATTCGAAATTTCGAATTTAACATTCTATTTAACAAATACTATTCAGAAGTTCAATAGTTCATGTGGTAGGGCAGGAATCTAGTAAATTGATACATAATAGATACAAATATATCATTTTGAATGTTTCCATATAGAATATTGCATAATTCGAATATTACATTTAAAGAAAGCATTAGAAATACTATTACAAACATATAAATTCAAATTTTTTGAATTCAAATATAAATTCAAATTTTTCGAATTCGAATATTGCATAATTCGAATATTACATTTATAGAAAAAGCATTAGAAATACTATTACAATCTAAATTCGAATTTTTCGAATTCGAATATTGCATAATTCGAATATTACATTTAAAGGAAAAGAAATTAGAAATATTATTACAATCTAATTTCGAATTTTTCGAATTCGAATACACGTATTGCATAATTCGAATATTACATTTAAAGAAAAAGCCTTAGAAATACTATTACAATCTAAATTCGAATTTTTAGAATTCGAATATTGCATAATTCGAATATTACATTTAAAGAAAAAGCATTAGAAATACTATTACAATCTAAATTCGAATTTTTCGAAAAGAATATTTTCGAATGTAATCATAAAATTCGAAACCGAACATTCGAAAATCGAATGTTAGAATGTTATGTACACATTCGAAATTCGATTTGAACGAACGAATGTGTTAAAATTCGTGCCGTTTTTCGAATGTTGCGAAACATTCGCCCATCCCTACCCGCAAACAAGCAAATTTGCCAGTTTGCAGGAGCACGATAATTAACCAACCATTACAAGATGCTGGCTATTGCTCAGCAAGCTTGTGGTAGCAATTAGCGCTCCGAAAATTAATGAGAGATTAGATTTCTGGTTAATTTTCTAAAAGTGCCCTCAAAATAGTCTGTGTGTTCCCATAGACCGCAATGTACATATAAATATATATGAATCTATACTTATATATTTATGTGTATATATATATTATACACATTAACACATGAATGTATATATTCATATACATATATATTTACTAACTGCTGCCCATCGCTGCGCAATTTACCGCCTTTGCTGTGCGAGGTTCTGATGCCATTTGTGAAGGCATCAGAACGAGGCTTCCATAGAAGCCTATGGAAGTGCACTCTTGTGAGCGCAATGCTTCCTAGCAATGTGAACGTGAGGTTTGGCTAACCATTTGCCTATATTATAATATTAAAAAGTGCATTTTTTTTTCAATAGTTAATAAAGCAGAAACATTTAACTCATTTACTTCACATTTTGCAGTCACTGAGGGTGTCCACAAAACCGTTAAATTAAAAAAAAGAAGGTATTTATGTAATCCAAAGCTGGCATTGAACAGTCCAGTGAACTTATGCTGTAGCCACATGGTATTGTGACAAATTTAGGAAATACATACGGCGAGATTACGAGTCTTGCGTTAGCCTTAAAAAGCAGCGTTGAGCTTACCGCAAATCCCCTTACGTCAATTGCGTATCCTATCTTTTTAATGGGATTTGCCTAACGCCGGTATTACGAGTCTTGGAAGAAGTGAGCGGTAGACCCTCTCCTGTCAAGACTCCTACTACATTTAAAAGTCAGTAGTTAAGAGTTTTATGGGCTAACGCCGTAACATAAAACTCTTAACTAAAGTGTTAAAAAGTACACTAACACCCATAAACTACCTATTAACCCCTAAACTGAGCCCCCCCCCCACATCGCAAACACTTAAATAAAGTTTTTAACCCCAATCTGCCGACCGGACATCGCCGCCACTTTAATAAATATATTAACTCCTAAACCGCAGCCAATAGAATGCGAGCTCAATCCTATTGGCTGATTGGATCAGCCAATAGGATTTTTCCTACCTTAATTCCGATTGGCTGATATAATCCTATCAGCCAATCGGAATTCAAGGGATGCCATCTTGGATGACGTAATTTCAAGGAACCTTCATTCGTCGTGTAGTCATCGGTCTGGATAGATGCTCTGCGTCGGCTGGCTTCAAGATGGACCCGCTCCGCTCCGGATGGATGAAGATAGAAGATGCCGCCTGGATGAAGACTTCTGGCCATCTAGAGGACCTCTTCTGCCCAGATCGGATGAAGACTTCTGTCCCTCTGGAGGACCACTTGTGCCGGCTGTGTGAAGACGTCTCACGGTAGGGTGATCTTCAAGGGGTTAGTGTTAGGTTTTATTAAGGGGGGATTGGGTGGGTTTTAGAGTAGGGTTGGGTGTGTGGGTGGTGGGTTTTAAAGTTGGGGGGGTATCATATTTTTTTTTTACAGTTAATAGAGTTGATTACATTGGGGCAATGCCCCGCAAAAAGTCCTTTTTAAGGGCTATTGGTAATTTAGTATAGGGTAGGGATTTTTATTATTTTTTTTTTTATTTTTTTTTATTTTATTAGGGGGATTAGAGTATGTGTAATTAGTTTAAAATTCTTGTAATTATTTAATTTTTTTCTGTAATTTTAGTGTTTTTTTTTTCCGTACTTTAGTTTATTTTATTTAATTGTAGATAATTTAGGTAATTAATTTAATGATAGTTTAGTGTTAGGTGTAATTGTAATTTAGATTAGGATTTATTTTACAGGTACTTTTGTATTTATTTTAGCTAGGAAGTTATTAAATAGTTAATAACTATTTAATAACTATTGTACCTAGTTAAAATAAATACAAAGTTGCCTGTAAAATAAAAATAAACCCTAAGCTAGCTACAATGTAACTATTAGTTATATTGTAGCTAGCTTAGGGTTTATTTTATAGTTAAGTATTTAGTTTTAAATAGGAATAATTTAGGTAATTGTAGTAATTTTATTTATATTTATTTAAATTATATTTAAGTTAGGGGGTGTTAGGGTTAGGGTTAGACTTAGGTTTAGGGGTTAATAACTTTATTATAGTGGCGGCGACGTTGGCGGCGGCAGATTAGGGGTTAATAAGTGTAGGTAGGTGGCGGCGACATTGGGTGCGGAAGATTAGGGGTTAATAAATAAAATGTAGGTGTCGGCGATGTTGGGGGCAGCAGATTAGGGGTTCATAGGGATAATATAGGTGGCGGCGGTGTCCGGAGTGGCAGATTAGGGGTTAATAAGTGTAGGTAGGTGGCGGCGACATTGGGGGCGGCAGATTAGGGGTTAATAAATAAAATGTAGGTGTCGGCGATGATGGGGGCAGCAGATTAGGGGTTCATAGGGATAATATAGGTTGCGGCGGTGTCCGGAGCGGCAGATTAGGGGTTAATAAGTATAATGTAGGTGTCGGTGATGTCGGGGCGGCAGATTAGGAGTTAATAGGTGTAAGATTAGGGGTGTTTAGACTCGGGTTTATGTTAGGGTGTTAGGTGTAGACATAACTTTTGTTTCCCCATAGGAATCAATGGGGCTGTGTTAGGAGCTGAACGCTGCTTTTTTTCAGGTGTTTTTTTTCAGCCGATTCTGCCCCATTGATTCCTATGGGGAAATTGTGCACGAGCACGTTTTAGCAGCTCACCGCAACCATAAGCAACGCTGGTATTGAGGTGAGATGTGGAGCTAAATTTTGCTCTAAGCTCACCTTTTTGCGGATAACGCCGGGTTTAAAAAAACCAGCAGCAAGTTGCGAAATCTCTGCGATAATTACAAACATTGTTGCAAATGTCTTCCATATAGTGCAAAATACTCATGCACGCTCTAAGCCTACCTCAGTATGCTCTTGTGGAAAGCAGCTATGTTTCAACAAAGGAGACTAAGAAAAATCATTTCATAACAGATGCAAATTGGGATTTTTTTAATTGTACACTCTATCTGAATTATAAATCTTTCATTTAATGAGTTTAATGATTTTACCACACAGAAATATAAATATTTTTACAACCATATATACTTGCTTTCAGCAACGCATTTCGGGTAGTCTATATTCTTATGGTTACACGTAGCTATTAGATCGCCCACAGGAGCTACTCCTTTAATACACTGAAACTGAATTGTTTTTCCGTTTTCAATGTCAGTTCCGCTGTTTGTGAAGATATTATTTTCCTCCATCTTCACTTTAGAAAGTATGCACGATCCTGTAATATGTAAGATGTTAAAATGAAATAAATGCAGTTTTATTTGTCCGTTCTAACACTGGTCAGTTTGTACTCATAAAGCCTCCTATATGTTATAAGAATCTGTGACAATAAATGGGATCTTGGTGAAGAAAAACAAAAAAACAAATAAAGAGAAAAAGAATATATTTGATCTTAAAAAGTTCAGGACTGTGCCTTTAAGTAGAAATCCAAAGTATTTTCATCCACTCTAGTTGTAATAATATGGAGTGATATTTCCAGATGTCCCTCAAATGGAAGAAGGGTATAACATAGCGTAATATTGTAAATACAATGTTGTGATATGTGGTTGTGAAGATTCACTAATCACGTTTAATAGAACTAAGATCTGCTCTATTTCATGCGCACACCCTCTTTTATCCTGGTGGGTAAACAGTCATCCATAAAATAGCTTGAAAGTATACAATTTATTAAATATTAAAAAGGTATAAAACCGTCAAATGCACTGTATAAATATCACATTTATGGAGTCTCAATATGAGGCAGTTCAAATAAACTGTGTAGAGTAAGCCACAAAACCGGATGGATGCGGATAGGGAATAGTTAGAAAACTACTCCGCACATCTGAGTCTCAGACCGACAGGGCAAAACTCCACCTCATGTGAGAAACCGGCAGTAGATGGCGTGGATGTTTGTAGAAGAAGTTCCGATGTACGTTTCACTGTTTTATTTCAGCTTTGTCAAGGAATAAAGTGCGCATGTCTGAAGGAGTCTTTTGTATGGTATTAGTCACATGACCTGAAATTTTTTTTTCCCAATCCAATATTTGTTATTGGAAATGGTATTTTCCTATATACATTGAAAATATCTATATACCAATTAAGGACCTTAAATTTAAAGTTCAGAATAAATATGTAAATTATAAACCTAATTATATATTTTATCATCATATATATGCAATGTTAAACAATAATATGTACACCCTGTTCCAAATTATTATGCCAATGATATATTTCTCATTTACCTAAATAATTGATGTAAGCAACAGTCAGCATAAGTATCATGTTATCAACTATTAAGAGTACAATTCAAATTTTATTGAACAAACCTCCTAATGATAACAGTATTTTTTTTCAAAATAAAAAGCTTACAATGCACTGTTCCAAATAATTACGCACAGTAAGTTTCAAAACACTTTATAGGTTGTAAAGAACTGAAAATTGTCATCTGTTGTGTTTGCAGCATATTTACTGAAATCAAAAGCTATTTTAATTAAACTTTGAACAACATTTTAACTTTTTGAACATTTTAACAGGTCACGTTACGTTTTATCATAGGACCCCTTATTTGATAGCAGCTTCACAAGTCTTGCATCCATTGAACTTGTGAGTTTTTGGACAGTTTCTGCTTGAATTTGTTTGCAAGATGTCAGAATAGCCTCCCAGAGCTGCTGTTTGGATGTAAACTGCCTCCTACCCTCATAGATCTTTTGCCTGAGGATGCTCCAAAGGTTCTCAATAGGATTGAGGTCAGGGGAGGATGGAGGCCACACCATGACTTTCTCTCCTTTTATCCCCATAGCAGCCATTGATGCAGAGGTATTCTTTGCAGCATGAGATGGTGCATTGTCATGCATGAAGATGATTTTTATTACAGAAAGCATAGTTCTTCCTTCTGTACCAGGGAAGGAAGTGGTCAGTCAGGAACTCCACATACTTTGCAGAGGTCATCTTTACACCTTTGGGGACCCTAAAGGGGCTGACCAGCTCTCTTCCTATGATTCCGGCCCAAAACATGACTCCACCACCGCCTTGCTGATGTTGCAGCCTTGTTGGAACAGGGTGGCGTTCCGCCAACCATCCACTACTCCATCCAAATGGACCATCCAGGGTTGCACGGCACTCATCAGTGAACAGGACTGTTTGAAAATTAGTCTTCATGTATTTTTCTGACTAATGCAGCCGTTTCTGCTTGTGAGCATTGGTTAGTGGTGGCCGAATGGAAGGTTTATGCACAGTTGCAAGATTCTGGAGTCCCACGGACATCAAGGTGTAGAGTCCTCCAGAAGCACCAGCAGCTTCAAATATCTGTTTGCTGCTATGTAATGGTATTTTAGCAGTTGCTCTCTTGATCCGATGCATGGATCTGGCAGAAATCTTCCTCAATGTGCCTTTATCTGCAGGAACCCGTTTGTGCTCTGAATCAGCTACAAATCTCTTAATAGTGCGATGATCACGCTTAAGTTTTCGTGAAATATCTAATGTTTTCATACCTCATCCAAGGCATTGAACTATTTCACTCTTTTCGGCAGCAGAGAGATCCTTTTTCTTCCCCATATTGCTTGAAAATGGTGCTCTGCTTAATAATGTGGAACACCCTCCTTTAGTAGTTTTTCCTTTAATTGGGCTCACCTGGCAATCTAATTATCACAGGTGTCCGAGATAGTTTTCAGTGATCAAAAGAGCCCTGAGACACAATGCCATCCATGAGTTAAACTGAAAAAAAAAAAATGTAATCTTTGTGACACTGAAATAGAATTTGCATAATAATTTGGAACAGGGTGTAAAGTGCATTATTCGCCATATGGACATTCATGCAAGAAACAAAAGATAAACTTTATATTATCAACACGGAAACATTTTATACTTAGAGCCCCATTTATCAAGCTCCATATGGAGCATGTGGGCCCGTGTTTCTGGCGAGTCTTCAGACTCGCCAGAAACACAAGTTATGGAGCAGCGGTCTAAAGACCGCTGCTCCATAACCCTGTCCGTCTGCTCTGATGAGGTGGACAGGAATCGCCACAATTCATCTCGATCAAGTACGATCGGGTTGATTGACACCCCCTGCTGGCGGCCCATTGGCCGCGAGTCTGCAGGGGGCGGCGTTGCACCAGCAGCTCTTGTAATGCTGAATACGGAGAGCGTATTGCTCTCTGCATTCAGCGATGTCTATCGGAGGTGATCCGCACTGTCGGATCATGTCCGACAGACATTTGATAATTCGGCCTCTTAGTATCTATTTAGTAACCACCTGGTTATCAGAAAATTTAATACAATTTATATATAGGTCCCCTATAAGAAATGATGAATTTCAAAATCTTTGTTGAGGCTGTTTGGTATTAGAGAATTTATAGTATAGATCCATTTAATGTCCAATCGGCCTAGAGCATTCTGAATATCACCTTCCCTCCAATTAATATCAACTTTCCGGATAACCATAAATGCCAAATCTTTAATATTTCTGTTTTTTATCAAAATGTGCAGAAACCAAATGTTTGGGGAAACCTTTCTCTAAATTGCATATGTGCTCACTTAAAGGGACATGAAACCCAAAATTTTTCTTTCATGATTAAGATAGAGAATACAATTTTAAACAACTTTCCAATACTTCTATCATTTAATTTACTTCATTCTGTTGGTATTCTTTGCTGAAAGGTTTATCTAGTTAAGCTCAGGAGCAGCAAAGAACCTAGGTTCTAGCTTTTGATTGGTTGCTGCATATATAGTATCTCACAAAATTGAGTACACCCCTCACATTTTTGTAAATATTTTATTATATCTTTTCATGTGACAACACTGAATAAATGACACTTTGCTACAATGTAAATTAGTGAGTGTACAGCCTGTATAACAGTGTAAATTTTCTGTCCCCTCAAAATAACTCAACACACAGCCATTAATGTCTAAACCATTGGCAACAAAAGTGAGTACACCCCTTAGTGGAAATGTCCAAATTGGGCCCAATTAGCCATTTTCCCTACCCGGTGTCATGGGACTCGTTAGTGTTACAAGGTCTCAGGTGTGAATGGGGAGCAGATCTGTTAAATCTGGTGTTATCGCTCTCACACTCTCTCATACTGGTCACTGGAAGTTTAACATGACACCTCATGGCAAAGAACTCTCTGAGGATCTGAAAAAAAGAATTATTGCTCTACATAAAGATTGCCTAGGCTATAAGAAGATTGCTAAGACCCTGAAATTGAGCTGCAGCACGGTGGGCAAGACCATACAGCGGTTTCACAGGACAGGTTCCACTCAGAACAGGCCTCGCCATGGTTGACCAAAGAAGTGGAATGCACTTGCTCAGCGTCATATCCAGAGGTTGTCTTTGGGAAATATACGTATGAGTGCTGCCATCAATGCTTCAGAGGTTGAAGGGGTGGGGTGTCAGCCTGTCAGTGCTTAGACCATACGCCGCACACTGCATCAAATTGGTCTGCAAATTGGTCTGCATGGCTGTCGTCCCAGAATAATGCCTCTTCTAATGATGATGCACAAGAAAGCCCCCAAACAGTTTGCTGAAGACAAGCAGACTAAGGTCATGGATTACTGGAACCATGTCCTGTGGTCCGATGAGACTAAGATAAACTTATTTGTTTCAGATGGTGTCAAGCGTGTGTGGCGGCAACCAGGTGAGGTGTACAAAGACAAGTGTGTCTTGCCTACAGTCAAGCATGGTGGTGTGAGTGTCATGGTCTGGGCCTGCATGAGTGCTGCTGGCACTGGGGAGCTACAGTTCATTGAGGGAACTATGAATGTCAACATGTACTGT
Source organism: Bombina bombina (assembly GCF_027579735.1). NCBI lineage: Eukaryota > Metazoa > Chordata > Amphibia > Anura > Bombinatoridae > Bombina > Bombina bombina. Next base: position 16,999,723 of record NC_069508.1, read on the forward strand.
GACACACTGAAGCAGAGCATGATCCCCTCCCTTCGGAGACTGGGCCGCAGGGCAGTATTCCAACATGATAACACCTCCAAGACGACCACTACCTTGCTAAAGAAGCTGAGGGTAAAGGTGATGGACTGGCCAAGCAGGTCTCCAGACCTAAACCCTATTGAGCATCTGTGGAGCATCCTCAAATGGAAGGTGGGGGAGCACAAGGTCTCTAACATCCACCAGCTCCGTGATGTCATCATGGAGGAGTGGAAGAGAACTCCAGTGGTAATCTATGAAGCTCTGGTAAACTCCATGCCCAAGAGGGTTAAGGCAGTGCTGGAAAATAATGGTGGCCACACAAAATATTGACACTTTGGGCCCAATTTGGACATTTACACTTAGGGGTGTACTCACTTTTGTTACCAACAGTTTAGACATTAATGGCTGTGTGTTGAGTTATTTTGAGGGGACAGCAAATTTACACTGTTATACAGGCTGTACACTCACTACTTTACATTGTAGAAAGTGTTATTTCTTTAGTAGTCTGTGAAAAGAAAGCAAAGACAGGCGCAGCCCAATTCAAGTGTAGTATTCTTTAATTCAGTGTAAGTGCACACATACAAATGGCTACTTACAAGAGGCACAAATAAAATCTGCATATAAAGGTATCTTTACATCCAAACTGTGTTATAATATAACATACAGCTATGAAACAAACTCTACGCGTTTCGTCTGAGGACGCCCAGACTTTCTCAAGAGATGAAAAATTAGAAGTGTTGCAAGCATGGTGCCTACCGGCTTTATAAAAGGGACCATTAATTGCATGATTAGTTACCAGCCAGTCAGAGTGTGGTGATACTGATTGGCAGGTGAGCTTGTTAAAGCTTTGCATTATTGTATGTTTGAAAAACATATAGGATTTGTTCAGTGTTACCACCTTGAATGCTATAGTAAACATTAAAATATGAACATAGATAAGAAAATAGACAATAAACTTTATGTTAAAAAACCTTGTTTGTTAAAAACTAGAAAGAATCTTAAAAACAATTTGTAGTTGTATACACTAAAATTAAAAATCTGATATTGTGTTTTTTTTTTTTTTTTTTTTTTTTAAAAAAAAAGAAAAAAAAAAAATGTTTTTTTAAAAATAAAGCTACATGAAAGCTTGCAGGTCTAATTCTAGGTTTAGACCTGATGGTTGCATGGTGTTAAGTGAATCGAATATATAGAGGCGCTGATCTTGAATCTCGTGTATATGGACGTACACACTGAAGAAAGAAAAACTTGGCTTGTGATTTGCAGAAGTTAACAACAAATTAATGTGCAGTATACTCACTCCGAAAAATTCAGAGTTCAGCTTCTTCGAAAGGTTTTTCTGTCTCAACTTTCCCAATTTCCACACTGTGTTTGTGTCTGTGGATAATGAAAATTGCACTGCAGATAATTGAATCTTTTGCTTGATAAAAAGTGCAATATACTCACTCCGATAAATTTCGGAATCCGGCTCCTCAGAACGTATTGTGTAGTTTGAAATTACTTCCAAAAAGGCAGCAAAAATACTTGTTGTGGTAAAAAACAAATATTTATTAAAACATAATAAAATGCTCTTATTTATCTTGGCTCTACGCGTTTCAACGACAGTGTCGTCTTTTTCAAGAGCAGTAAAAACAATTGGAAGTGCTTTTTTCATTATCCACAGACACAAACACAGTGTGGAAATTGGGAAAGTTGAGACAGAAAAACCTTTCGAAGAAGCTGAACTCTGAATTTTTCGGAGTGAGTATACTGCACATTAATTTGTTGTTAACTTCTGCAAATCACAAGCCAAGTTTTTCTTTCTTCAGTGTGTACGTCCATATACACGAGATTCAAGATCAGCGCCTCTATATATTCGATTCACTTTCTACTCACAGTCCGGTTGGGAGAGACTGTTAGAGAGCAGCGGTCATTTGAGAGGGGAGTATTGTACTCTATTCTAGTCACCCTGTACATTGTGTTGTTTAACATCTGACATATTTGTATAGTTTTAGATTATTTTTGCATGGTGTTAAGTTGGTAAATCCACCATGATTCTCTGCGTCTGAGTGTTAGAAGCCTGTTTGGAAATATATTGGGGGGTATCCAGTCTATGACTTGGATTTTAAGGGATGCAGGATTTGAATTATGATGTAATTTGAAATGTTCTGGCACACTGTGTGTCATGAGGCCATTTTTTATATTATTGACATGTTCTCCCAGCCTTGTACGTATATTTCTTTTGGTTCTTCCTATGTAAATCAAATTGCAGCTGCATTTTAGCAAGTAAACTACATAGGTGGTACTGCAGTTGCTCTTATATTTCTGTTTGAATGTAATGTCACCCCCTGAGTTGGTAAAGGTAATCTCTCTATTTACATATTGGCACATGCCACATCTTGATACCCCACATTTGTAGGTGCCGGGTTTTTGTTGTAACCAGTGTGTTTTATCCTTAATTATACCAGGTTTATTGAAGTTACGCAATCTTGTGGGTGCTAAAATGTTTTTAAAATCCATATTTTTTCTGAAAGTTACCAATGGGTGATCTGGTAAAACATCGCCCAATATAGGATCTGCCTTTAAAACACCCCAGTGTTTCTTTAGGATGTTTTGTATTTCTCTGGAGCCCTGACTGTATGTTGTGATGAATCTGACATTGTTTAATGTATTTGATTGGCTCCTTCGTTTTAACTTATCAGTGGGGAGTAAAAGAGTTTTCCTGTCCATTAGAGAAACTTTAGTTTTGGCCTGTTCTAATAGCTCAATGGAATAGCCTTTTTCAGTGAATCTGGAGTCTAGTAGAGCGCACTCTTGATTGTAATCGCTTGTTTTGGTGCAGTTTCTCTTCACCCTTTGGTATTGCCCCAGAGGAATGTTAGTCTTCCATCTGGGTAAATGGCCACTGCTAGCGTTGAGAAACCCATTCTTGTCAGTTGGTTTTCTAAAATTCTTCACTGCTACCTTATTATGTTCATCAATATATAAAATCAAATCCAGAAACTCTATTTGTGTAGTAACTATTTTTGACGTAAATTTAAGGTTATAATTATTGGTGTTGATGTGTTCTATGAACTCCTTACATAGTGTTTCACTTCCTCTCCAGATGATAATTACATCATCTATATACCGGAAATAACGTATTAGGTGACTGTAATAAGGGTTATTTGTCCAAATGTGATTGTTCTCAAAATGATGCATGTAGAGATTGGCATACGATGGGGCAAATGTGGTCCCCATCGCAGTGCCCTGTATCTGTCTGTAAAACTGTTTATCAAATGTGAAATAATTATGTGAAAGTATAAATTCAATGCCTGTTAAGATAAACTGAAGGTGTTGGTGGGGTGAGAAGTCTTCAATGAGTATTTCTTTAATGGCCTTAATTCCTTGGTCGTGCGGTATACAAGTGTATAGCGACGATACGTCGCAAGATACCCACAGGAAGTCATTAGACCAATCTAACCCTTCAAATGTGTTGATAGTGTGGATTGTGTCCCTGAGGTACGCCTTGGTGGATTGTACTACAGGCTGTAAGTAATGATCTATGTATACAGATAAGTTGTTAGTTAGTGATCCAATCCCAGAAATTATGGGTCTACCTGGTGGAGATATTAGGGTTTTATGCACCTTGGGAAGGTGATAAAACGTGGGTATGGTGGGGTGGTTTTCTGTTAAGAAATTAAATTCATCATTATTAAGTATGTTGTTATTTTTTGCTTCTTTCAAAATAATATTGAGTTCCTTTTTAAATTTAAGGGTGGGATCAAAGTTTAATTTTTTATATGTACTTTGATCATTTAGTATATTGGAAGCCTCTTTAAGATAGTCTTCTCTGTTCTGTATAACCACCCCACCACCCTTGTCCGCTGCCCTGATAATAATATTATGATTATTTTCTAGATTTTTGAGTGTTTTTCTTTCACTTATTGTTAAATTATCATTATATTTATGTATCCAATTGTCTCCTTTCTTTTCCCAAAGTTTGGTGAGATCATCACATATTAGTTTATTGAAAGTATTTACAAATTGGCCTTGGGAGGTGTATGGGTAAAAACTAGATTTACGTTTAAATTCACTGTGTTTGATACTTTCCTCAAGGTCATGTATGCTGAGATCAAGCAAATCTGATTGATTTTGGGTCAATGTATTAGTTAGAGTCACCCCCGTGTCTAATTCGTTGAGTGTCGCCAAAGCAGATTGGTCAGAATGGTCCAAAGTGATGGGTAATGTTGGTGTGATTCTGGGTGTGTTTTTTAAAAAATACCTTTTTAGGGTCAGGTTTCTAATATATTTTTGTATATCTATGTAAGTCTGAAATTTATTTGGGGCTTTTTTGGGGGCAAAATTGAGGCCTTTCGCCAAAAGATTAATTTCTTTATTGCCCAATGGTACAGTGGAAAGATTGAATATATTAGCTTTATTTTTATCTATCTCATTCTTTTTGTGTTTGAGAAGTTGGATCTTTCTCCCCCCTCTACATCCCCGCTTGCTCTTCTTCTTTTGCCTGGCAAAAGCCTTGGGTTTTCTATTGTGTTTTCGTGTGTCTGGTTTCGAAATCTTCCTGTTGGGGAAGTGGCGAGATCTAAAAAATGCAATTGGTGGCTTCTATTACCTTGATTGGATGTATTATGTGTTGAATGTGTGAACTTAGGTTTCGCCCCCTGTATTTGCCAGTTGGGCTTTAGAACTGTATTTGAGTTGCCATTTCCTAAGTGCTCCAAAGTATTGAATCTATTTGTGGTTGGAATGTTGAATCTAGATTCTTTAAGATATGGTGGAGTAAAGCAGCTGGAATTATTTCTGCTTCGCCAGGATTCCTTCCTGGCAGTGTGGAAGCCTGTATTTGTAGTATGATGTGTAATGTGGTTTCCTGTGTTGGAATTTCTCCTAAAATTGCCATTTTTATTATCACGATAATGATTGTTGTTAAATTGATGATTATCATTTCTGTGTTCTGTGTTACCACCTGTATGGGGGACTGAAAGGGGCCTATTGACAGTGTTAATGTTTTGATTTCTTTTACTATTTGATGGGTGTGAGCTTGTATTAAAACTCTGTTGTCCATTGTGTTGTATAGTTTGTTGATGGCCTTTATTGTGATTTTCAGTTGAGTGTCTATTGTAGTTTTCATTCTGTTGGGTCTGGTATGTATTGCGATTTATGTGTGGATTTCTAGTGTAATGATTGAGAGGTCTTTGTTCACATATGTCATTTCTAGTATCATTCTCAGATATGGTATGAGTGATTTCTTTTGTTTTATAAGTGTGGACCCTATCATTTTGATAGTCTTCCATGTCTCTGCAAAGTTTTTTATATTTTGCACTCATTAGGTCAGACCCATATTTATTATTTCTTTCTTGAATACTATCATTGAGTTTCTTCCAATGATCAATATTCTGAAAGTTCTGAATTTTAGGGAACAATTTATCTAGATCTAATTTAATTTTGTCCAGTTTATATTCTCTATATTTGATGAGGATTTTAATTAAGGTGAGTGAGCAGTCATGGAACGCTTTGTCCCACTCCGTGCTAAATTCTACCTCCTCTAGTTCGAAGGCTGGTTTCTTATACAACCTAAGTCCCCTGGGGACTATGTCATGTAAGACATAGTTATCAAGCAACACTAGGTCCTGCCATTCTCTGGTATCATTATTTAGTAGTTTCTCTAGGTCTTTAAATAAGGCATTTGGGTCAAAGTTTTCAGAATTAGTTGAAACAATGTTAGTCTGATTAAGTAAATTCAGTGCCCTCTTTCTCAGATGTCTATCCGGGCAGTCACCGAATTCAAAATTATTCATGGCTGCCTGGAGGTGTCTAACTGCAATGTAGTTGATTATTGAGTATCTAAGAGATGCCAATGATATGATATATGAGGAAAACTGAACACCCGTGTGAAATATGTGAAAAACAGATAAGTTTCTATATGTACCTGTTAGCAATTTGAACTTCAATATGAGCTACCTGGGCTTTTCCCCCTATTTGTATTTAGTATGGCACCAATAAGTTGGAATCTGCAAATTATATACTTGTATGAAAACAGCTGAATGAGGGAATACTGAATTAAAAAGGCTTATTCCTACCTAAGTGTTGGTTTCAGTTGGCACTATACAGTGATAATAACAACAAGACTTATGTGCAACCCTCTGTTAAGATGAAAATAGATTAAAATTGTTCAAAGTTAGTTGAAGTAAATAAAAATGTAAATAACAAATACAACATGAAATGACGAATAATCGCCACTACAAAGGAATATGCACCTTATTAGATCCTGTTCTTAGGTACTAGTACGTGACTAAAAGCAGGGTACTCACTGAGCGATGCAGCAGTTGTGTACTAAAGGAGCGATTAGGCTCTGTGAGCAGTGACCGCAGCACAAACAAACCAAAATATCAGGGATGCTGGATCACTGCGCTATACACAAGCTCCTGACAAACGGTCCCGACAGAGCAGGTTGAATATACGAGTATCGGTATATTCAAAATACAAAATACACAGGTATGTGACAATTAGGATATGCAAGTGGTGACCGCAGTACAAGGAACCAAAAACTTAGAAAAGAGAAAAACGCTGGATTATTGGTACATTTACACTAAACGTAAATTCTCAACGAGCGGTTCCAACAAAACAGAACAGATATGCAAGTGTTAATATAATCAAATTACAAAGGTATAATAGATACGCTGAAAGAAGAAATGTGTTATATTGAAGGCATAACAAACTTGCCACAATTAAAGTTCGTGATGGACAATGTCTGCCAGTATATACATAAAGTTCAGTCACTTGGCATTTAGAGGTATACTCCCAGGGAGATGTAGCAGCCCCAAAGGACTAGGAAAAAGTTAGTGTAGAAAAACAGAGAAACTGAAAAGCAGAGGGGTGCTTACGTTCCTGGGTTAAGTCTGTGAGCTGTGAAAAAGCCGGTTGCTCTGTTGAGCAGGAAGTAGATCCACTGTAATAGCGTGTTGCAGGTGTCAGTGAAAGTCTGCTTCCTGTGTCACTGTAGTGATGAGCGCTGCCTGAGACAAAGGGGGGTGTATTCTCCAAACACCTCCAGCAGGTAGTAGTCTGTGAAAAGAAAGCAAAGACAGGCGCAGCCCAATTCAAGTGTAGTATTCTTTAATTCAGTGTAAGTGCACACATACAAATGGCTACTTACAAGAGGCACAAATAAAATCTGCATATAAAGGTATCTTTACATCCAAACTGTGTTATAATATAACATACAGCTATGAAACAAACTCTACGCGTTTCGTCTGAGGACGCCCAGACTTTCTCAAGAGATGAAAAATTAGAAGTGTTGCAAGCATGGTGCCTACCGGCTTTATAAAAGGGACCATTAATTGCATGATTAGTTACCAGCCAGTCAGAGTGTGGTGATACTGATTGGCAGGTGAGCTTGTTAAAGCTTTGCATTATTGTATGTTTGAAAAACATATAGGATTTGTTCAGTGTTACCACCTTGAATGCTATAGTAAACATTAAAATATGAACATAGATAAGAAAATAGACAATAAACTTTATGTTAAAAAACCTTGTTTGTTAGAAACTAGAAAGAATCTTAAAAACAATTTGTAGTTGTATACACTAAAATTAAAAATCTGATATTGTGTTTTTTTTTTTTTTTTTAAAAAAAAAAAAAAAAAAAAAATGTTTTTTTAAAAATAAAGCTACATGAAAGCTTGCAGGTCTAATTCTAGGTTTAGACCTGATGGTTGCATGGTGTTAAGTTGGTAAATCCACCATGATTCTCTGCGTCTGAGTGTTAGAAGCCTGTTTGGAAATATATTGGGGGGTATCCAGTCTATGACTTGGATTTTAAGGGATGCAGGATTTGAATTATGATGTAATTTGAAATGTTCTGGCACACTGTGTGTCATGAGGCCATTTTTTATATTATTGACATGTTCTCCCAGCCTTGTACGTATATTTCTTTTGGTTCTTCCTATGTAAATCAAATTGCAGCTGCATTTTAGCAAGTAAACTACATAGGTGGTACTGCAGTTGCTCTTATATTTCTGTTTGAATGTAATGTCACCCCCTGAGTTGGTAAAGGTAATCTCTCTATTTACATATTGGCACATGCCACATCTTGATACCCCACATTTGTAGGTGCCGGGTTTTTGTTGTAACCAGTGTGTTTTATCCTTAATTATACCAGGTTTATTGAAGTTACGCAATCTTGTGGGTGCTAAAATGTTTTTAAAATCCATATTTTTTCTGAAAGTTACCAATGGGTGATCTGGTAAAACATCGCCCAATATAGGATCTGCCTTTAAAACACCCCAGTGTTTCTTTAGGATGTTTTGTATTTCTCTGGAGCCCTGACTGTATGTTGTGATGAATCTGACATTGTTTAATGTATTTGATTGGCTCCTTCGTTTTAACTTATCAGTGGGGAGTAAAAGAGTTTTCCTGTCCATTAGAGAAACTTTAGTTTTGGCCTGTTCTAATAGCTCAATGGAATAGCCTTTTTCAGTGAATCTGGAGTCTAGTAGAGCGCACTCTTGATTGTAATCGCTTGTTTTGGTGCAGTTTCTCTTCACCCTTTGGTATTGCCCCAGAGGAATGTTAGTCTTCCATCTGGGTAAATGGCCACTGCTAGCGTTGAGAAACCCATTCTTGTCAGTTGGTTTTCTAAAATTCTTCACTGCTACCTTATTATGTTCATCAATATATAAAATCAAATCCAGAAACTCTATTTGTGTAGTAACTATTTTTGACGTAAATTTAAGGTTATAATTATTGGTGTTGATGTGTTCTATGAACTCCTTACATAGTGTTTCACTTCCTCTCCAGATGATAATTACATCATCTATATACCGGAAATAACGTATTAGGTGACTGTAATAAGGGTTATTTGTCCAAATGTGATTGTTCTCAAAATGATGCATGTAGAGATTGGCATACGATGGGGCAAATGTGGTCCCCATCGCAGTGCCCTGTATCTGTCTGTAAAACTGTTTATCAAATGTGAAATAATTATGTGAAAGTATAAATTCAATGCCTGTTAAGATAAACTGAAGGTGTTGGTGGGGTGAGAAGTCTTCAATGAGTATTTCTTTAATGGCCTTAATTCCTTGGTCGTGCGGTATACAAGTGTATAGCGACGATACGTCGCAAGATACCCACAGGAAGTCATTAGACCAATCTAACCCTTCAAATGTGTTGATAGTGTGGATTGTGTCCCTGAGGTACGCCTTGGTGGATTGTACTACAGGCTGTAAGTAATGATCTATGTATACAGATAAGTTGTTAGTTAGTGATCCAATCCCAGAAATTATGGGTCTACCTGGTGGAGATATTAGGGTTTTATGCACCTTGGGAAGGTGATAAAACGTGGGTATGGTGGGGTGGTTTTCTGTTAAGAAATTAAATTCATCATTATTAAGTATGTTGTTATTTTTTGCTTCTTTCAAAATAATATTGAGTTCCTTTTTAAATTTAAGGGTGGGATCAAAGTTTAATTTTTTATATGTACTTTGATCATTTAGTATATTGGAAGCCTCTTTAAGATAGTCTTCTCTGTTCTGTATAACCACCCCACCACCCTTGTCCGCTGCCCTGATAATAATATTATGATTATTTTCTAGATTTTTGAGTGTTTTTCTTTCACTTATTGTTAAATTATCATTATATTTATGTATCCAATTGTCTCCTTTCTTTTCCCAAAGTTTGGTGAGATCATCACATATTAGTTTATTGAAAGTATTTACAAATTGGCCTTGGGAGGTGTATGGGTAAAAACTAGATTTACGTTTAAATTCACTGTGTTTGATACTTTCCTCAAGGTCATGTATGCTGAGATCAAGCAAATCTGATTGATTTTGGGTCAATGTATTAGTTAGAGTCACCCCCGTGTCTAATTCGTTGAGTGTCGCCAAAGCAGATTGGTCAGAATGGTCCAAAGTGATGGGTAATGTTGGTGTGATTCTGGGTGTGTTTTTTAAAAAATACCTTTTTAGGGTCAGGTTTCTAATATATTTTTGTATATCTATGTAAGTCTGAAATTTATTTGGGGCTTTTTTGGGGGCAAAATTGAGGCCTTTCGCCAAAAGATTAATTTCTTTATTGCCCAATGGTACAGTGGAAAGATTGAATATATTAGCTTTATTTTTATCTATCTCATTCTTTTTGTGTTTGAGAAGTTGGATCTTTCTCCCCCCTCTACATCCCCGCTTGCTCTTCTTCTTTTGCCTGGCAAAAGCCTTGGGTTTTCTATTGTGTTTTCGTGTGTCTGGTTTCGAAATCTTCCTGTTGGGGAAGTGGCGAGATCTAAAAAATGCAATTGGTGGCTTCTATTACCTTGATTGGATGTATTATGTGTTGAATGTGTGAACTTAGGTTTCGCCCCCTGTATTTGCCAGTTGGGCTTTAGAACTGTATTTGAGTTGCCATTTCCTAAGTGCTCCAAAGTATTGAATCTATTTGTGGTTGGAATGTTGAATCTAGATTCTTTAAGATATGGTGGAGTAAAGCAGCTGGAATTATTTCTGCTTCGCCAGGATTCCTTCCTGGCAGTGTGGAAGCCTGTATTTGTAGTATGATGTGTAATGTGGTTTCCTGTGTTGGAATTTCTCCTAAAATTGCCATTTTTATTATCACGATAATGATTGTTGTTAAATTGATGATTATCATTTCTGTGTTCTGTGTTACCACCTGTATGGGGGACTGAAAGGGGCCTATTGACAGTGTTAATGTTTTGATTTCTTTTACTATTTGATGGGTGTGAGCTTGTATTAAAACTCTGTTGTCCATTGTGTTGTATAGTTTGTTGATGGCCTTTATTGTGATTTTCAGTTGAGTGTCTATTGTAGTTTTCATTCTGTTGGGTCTGGTATGTATTGCGATTTATGTGTGGATTTCTAGTGTAATGATTGAGAGGTCTTTGTTCACATATGTCATTTCTAGTATCATTCTCAGATATGGTATGAGTGATTTCTTTTGTTTTATAAGTGTGGACCCTATCATTTTGATAGTCTTCCATGTCTCTGCAAAGTTTTTTATATTTTGCACTCATTAGGTCAGACCCATATTTATTATTTCTTTCTTGAATACTATCATTGAGTTTCTTCCAATGATCAATATTCTGAAAGTTCTGAATTTTAGGGAACAATTTATCTAGATCTAATTTAATTTTGTCCAGTTTATATTCTCTATATTTGATGAGGATTTTAATTAAGGTGAGTGAGCAGTCATGGAACGCTTTGTCCCACTCCGTGCTAAATTCTACCTCCTCTAGTTCGAAGGCTGGTTTCTTATACAACCTAAGTCCCCTGGGGACTATGTCATGTAAGACATAGTTATCAAGCAACACTAGGTCCTGCCATTCTCTGGTATCATTATTTAGTAGTTTCTCTAGGTCTTTAAATAAGGCATTTGGGTCAAAGTTTTCAGAATTAGTTGAAACAATGTTAGTCTGATTAAGTAAATTCAGTGCCCTCTTTCTCAGATGTCTATCCGGGCAGTCACCGAATTCAAAATTATTCATGGCTGCCTGGAGGTGTCTAACTGCAATGTAGTTGATTATTGAGTATCTAAGAGATGCCAATGATATGATATATGAGGAAAACTGAACACCCGTGTGAAATATGTGAAAAACAGATAAGTTTCTATATGTACCTGTTAGCAATTTGAACTTCAATATGAGCTACCTGGGCTTTTCCCCCTATTTGTATTTAGTATGGCACCAATAAGTTGGAATCTGCAAATTATATACTTGTATGAAAACAGCTGAATGAGGGAATACTGAATTAAAAAGGCTTATTCCTACCTAAGTGTTGGTTTCAGTTGGCACTATACAGTGATAATAACAACAAGACTTATGTGCAACCCTCTGTTAAGATGAAAATAGATTAAAATTGTTCAAAGTTAGTTGAAGTAAATAAAAATGTAAATAACAAATACAACATGAAATGACGAATAATCGCCACTACAAAGGAATATGCACCTTATTAGATCCTGTTCTTAGGTACTAGTACGTGACTAAAAGCAGGGTACTCACTGAGCGATGCAGCAGTTGTGTACTAAAGGAGCGATTAGGCTCTGTGAGCAGTGACCGCAGCACAAACAAACCAAAATATCAGGGATGCTGGATCACTGCGCTATACACAAGCTCCTGACAAACGGTCCCGACAGAGCAGGTTGAATATACGAGTATCGGTATATTCAAAATACAAAATACACAGGTATGTGACAATTAGGATATGCAAGTGGTGACCGCAGTACAAGGAACCAAAAACTTAGAAAAGAGAAAAACGCTGGATTATTGGTACATTTACACTAAACGTAAATTCTCAACGAGCGGTTCCAACAAAACAGAACAGATATGCAAGTGTTAATATAATCAAATTACAAAGGTATAATAGATACGCTGAAAGAAGAAATGTGTTATATTGAAGGCATAACAAACTTGCCACAATTAAAGTTCGTGATGGACAATGTCTGCCAGTATATACATAAAGTTCAGTCACTTGGCATTTAGAGGTATACTCCCAGGGAGATGTAGCAGCCCCAAAGGACTAGGAAAAAGTTAGTGTAGAAAAACAGAGAAACTGAAAAGCAGAGGGGCGCTTACGTTCCTGGGTTAAGTCTGTGAGCTGTGAAAAAGCCGGTTGCTCTGTTGAGCAGGAAGTAGATCCACTGTAATAGCGTGTTGCAGGTGTCAGTGAAAGTCTGCTTCCTGTGTCACTGTAGTGATGAGCGCTGCCTGAGACAAAGGGGGGTGTATTCTCCAAACACCTCCAGCAGGTAGTAGTCTGTGAAAAGAAAGCAAAGACAGGCGCAGCCCAATTCAAGTGTAGTATTCTTTAATTCAGTGTAAGTGCACACATACAAATGGCTACTTACAAGAGGCACAAATAAAATCTGCATATAAAGGTATCTTTACATCCAAACTGTGTTATAATATAACATACAGCTATGAAACAAACTCTACGCGTTTCGTCTGAGGACGCCCAGACTTTCTCAAGAGATGAAAAATTAGAAGTGTTGCAAGCATGGTGCCTACCGGCTTTATAAAAGGGACCATTAATTGCATGATTAGTTACCAGCCAGTCAGAGTGTGGTGATACTGATTGGCAGGTGAGCTTGTTAAAGCTTTGCATTATTGTATGTTTGAAAAACATATAGGATTTGTTCAGTGTTACCACCTTGAATGCTATAGTAAACATTAAAATATGAACATAGATAAGAAAATAGACAATAAACTTTATGTTAAAAAACCTTGTTTGTTAAAAACTAGAAAGAATCTTAAAAACAATTTGTAGTTGTATACACTAAAATTAAAAATCTGATATTGTGTTTTTTTTTTTTTTTTTTTTGTTTTTTTTTTTGTGTTTTTTTAAAAAAAAAAATAAAAAAAAAATGTTTTTTTAAAAATAAAGCTACATGAAAGCTTGCAGGTCTAATTCTAGGTTTAGACCTGATGGTTGCATGGTGTTAAGTTGGTAAATCCACCATGATTCTCTGCGTCTGAGTGTTAGAAGCCTGTTTGGAAATATATTGGGGGGTATCCAGTCTATGACTTGGATTTTAAGGGATGCAGGATTTGAATTATGATGTAATTTGAAATGTTCTGGCACACTGTGTGTCATGAGGCCATTTTTTATATTATTGACATGTTCTCCCAGCCTTGTACGTATATTTCTTTTGGTTCTTCCTATGTAAATCAAATTGCAGCTGCATTTTAGCAAGTAAACTACATAGGTGGTACTGCAGTTGCTCTTATATTTCTGTTTGAATGTAATGTCACCCCCTGAGTTGGTAAAGGTAATCTCTCTATTTACATATTGGCACATGCCACATCTTGATACCCCACATTTGTAGGTGCCGGGTTTTTGTTGTAACCAGTGTGTTTTATCCTTAATTATACCAGGTTTATTGAAGTTACGCAATCTTGTGGGTGCTAAAATGTTTTTAAAATCCATATTTTTTCTGAAAGTTACCAATGGGTGATCTGGTAAAACATCAACAACAACAAAGTTTCTCTAATGGACAGGAAAACTCTTTTACTCCCCACTGATAAGTTAAAACGAAGGAGCCAATCAAATACATTAAACAATGTCAGATTCATCACAACATACAGTCAGGGCTCCAGAGAAATACAAAACATCCTAAAGAAACACTGGGGTGTTTTAAAGGCAGATCCTATATTGGGCGATGTTTTACCAGATCACCCATTGGTAACTTTCAGAAAAAATATGGATTTTAAAAACATTTTAGCACCCACAAGATTGCGTAACTTCAATAAACCTGGTATAATTAAGGATAAAACACACTGGTTACAACAAAAACCCGGCACCTACAAATGTGGGGTATCAAGATGTGGCATGTGCCAATATGTAAATAGAGAGATTACCTTTACCAACTCAGGGGGTGACATTACATTCAAACAGAAATATAAGAGCAACTGCAGTACCACCTATGTAGTTTACTTGCTAAAATGCAGCTGCAATTTGATTTACATAGGAAGAACCAAAAGAAATATACGTACAAGGCTGGGAGAACATGTCAATAATATAAAAAATGGCCTCATGACACACAGTGTGCCAGAACATTTCAAATTACATCATAATTCAAATCCTGCATCCCTTAAAATCCAAGTCATAGACTGGATACCCCCCAATATATTTCCAAACAGGCTTCTAACACTCAGACGCAGAGAATCATGGTGGATTTACCAACTTAACACCATGCAACCATCAGGTCTAAACCTAGAATTAGACCTGCAAGCTTTCATGTAGCTTTATTTTTAAAAAAACATTTTTTTTTTATTTTTTTTTTAAAAAAAACACAAAAAAAAAAAAAAAAAAAAAAAAAAAAAAACACAATATCAGATTTTTAATTTTAGTGTATACAACTACAAATTGTTTTTAAGATTCTTTCTAGTTTTTAACAAACAAGGTTTTTTAACATAAAGTTTATTGTCTATTTTCTTATCTATGTTCATATTTTAATGTTTACTATAGCATTCAAGGTGGTAACACTGAACAAATCCTATATGTTTTTCAAACATACAATAATGCAAAGCTTTAACAAGCTCACCTGCCAATCAGTATCACCACACTCTGACTGGCTGGTAACTAATCATGCAATTAATGGTCCCTTTTATAAAGCCGGTAGGCACCATGCTTGCAACACTTCTAATTTTTCATCTCTTGAGAAAGTCTGGGCGTCCTCAGACGAAACGCGTAGAGTTTGTTTCATAGCTGTATGTTATATTATAACACAGTTTGGATGTAAAGATACCTTTATATGCAGATTTTATTTGTGCCTCTTGTAAGTAGCCATTTGTATGTGTGCACTTACACTGAATTAAAGAATACTACACTTGAATTGGGCTGCGCCTGTCTTTGCTTTCTTTTCACAGACTACTACCTGCTGGAGGTGTTTGGAGAATACACCCCCCTTTGTCTCAGGCAGCGCTCATCACTACAGTGACACAGGAAGCAGACTTTCACTGACACCTGCAACACGCTATTACAGTGGATCTACTTCCTGCTCAACAGAGCAACCGGCTTTTTCACAGCTCACAGACTTAACCCAGGAACGTAAGCGCCCCTCTGCTTTTCAGTTTCTCTGTTTTTCTACACTAACTTTTTCCTAGTCCTTTGGGGCTGCTACATCTCCCTGGGAGTATACCTCTAAATGCCAAGTGACTGAACTTTATGTATATACTGGCAGACATTGTCCATCACGAACTTTAATTGTGGCAAGTTTGTTATGCCTTCAATATAACACATTTCTTCTTTCAGCGTATCTATTATACCTTTGTAATTTGATTATATTAACACTTGCATATCTGTTCTGTTTTGTTGGAACCGCTCGTTGAGAATTTACGTTTAGTGTAAATGTACCAATAATCCAGCGTTTTTCTCTTTTCTAAGTTTTTGGTTCCTTGTACTGCGGTCACCACTTGCATATCCTAATTGTCACATACCTGTGTATTTTGTATTTTGAATATACCGATACTCGTATATTCAACCTGCTCTGTCGGGACCGTTTGTCAGGAGCTTGTGTATAGCGCAGTGATCCAGCATCCCTGATATTTTGGTTTGTTTGTGCTGCGGTCACTGCTCACAGAGCCTAATCGCTCCTTTAGTACACAACTGCTGCATCGCTCAGTGAGTACCCTGCTTTTAGTCACGTACTAGTACCTAAGAACAGGATCTAATAAGGTGCATATTCCTTTGTAGTGGCGATTATTCGTCATTTCATGTTGTATTTGTTATTTACATTTTTATTTACTTCAACTAACTTTGAACAATTTTAATCTATTTTCATCTTAACAGAGGGTTGCACATAAGTCTTGTTGTTATTATCACTGTATAGTGCCAACTGAAACCAACACTTAGGTAGGAATAAGCCTTTTTAATTCAGTATTCCCTCATTCAGCTGTTTTCATACAAGTATATAATTTGCAGATTCCAACTTATTGGTGCCATACTAAATACAAATAGGGGGAAAAGCCCAGGTAGCTCATATTGAAGTTCAAATTGCTAACAGGTACATATAGAAACTTATCTGTTTTTCACATATTTCACACGGGTGTTCAGTTTTCCTCATATATCATATCATTGTCATCTCTTAGATACTCAATAATCAACTACATTGCAGTTAGACACCTCCAGGCAGCCATGAATAATTTTGAATTCGGTGACTGCCCGGATAGACATCTGAGAAAGAGGGCACTGAATTTACTTAATCAGACTAACATTGTTTCAACTAATTCTGAAAACTTTGACCCAAATGCCTTATTTAAAGACCTAGAGAAACTACTAAATAATGATACCAGAGAATGGCAGGACCTAGTGTTGCTTGATAACTATGTCTTACATGACATAGTCCCCAGGGGACTTAGGTTGTATAAGAAACCAGCCTTCGAACTAGAGGAGGTAGAATTTAGCACGGAGTGGGACAAAGCGTTCCATGACTGCTCACTCACCTTAATTAAAATCCTCATCAAATATAGAGAATATAAACTGGACAAAATTAAATTAGATCTAGATAAATTGTTCCCTAAAATTCAGAACTTTCAGAATATTGATCATTGGAAGAAACTCAATGATAGTATTCAAGAAAGAAATAATAAATATGGGTCTGACCTAATGAGTGCAAAATATAAAAAACTTTGCAGAGACATGGAAGACTATCAAAATGATAGGGTCCACACTTATAAAACAAAAGAAATCACTCATACCATATCTGAGAATGATACTAGAAATGACATATGTGAACAAAGACCTCTCAATCATTACACTAGAAATCCACACATAAATCGCAATACATACCAGACCCAACAGAATGAAAACTACAATAGACACTCAACTGAAAATCACAATAAAGGCCATCAACAAACTATACAACACAATGGACAACAGAGTTTTAATACAAGCTCACACCCATCAAATAGTAAAAGAAATCAAAACATTAACACTGTCAATAGGCCCCTTTCAGTCCCCCATACAGGTGGTAACACAGAACACAGAAATGATAATCATCAATTTAACAACAATCATTATCGTGATAATAAAAATGGCAATTTTAGGAGAAATTCCAACACAGGAAACCACATTACACATCATACTACAAATACAGGCTTCCACACTGCCAGGAAGGAATCCTGGCGAAGCAGAAATAATTCCAGCTGCTTTACTCCACCATATCTTAAAGAATCTAGATTCAACATTCCAACCACAAATAGATTCAATACTTTGGAGCACTTAGGAAATGGCAACTCAAATACAGTTCTAAAGCCCAACTGGCAAATACAGGGGGCGAAACCTAAGTTCACACATTCAACACATAATACATCCAATCAAGGTAATAGAAGCCACCAATTGCATTTTTTAGATCTCGCCACTTCCCCAACAGGAAGATTTCGAAACCAGACACACGAAAACACAATAGAAAACCCAAGGCTTTTGCCAGGCAAAAGAAGAAGAGCAAGCGGGGATGTAGAGGGGGGAGAAAGATCCAACTTCTCAAACACAAAAAGAATGAGATAGATAAAAATAAAGCTAATATATTCAATCTTTCCACTGTACCATTGGGCAATAAAGAAATTAATCTTTTGGCGAAAGGCCTCAATTTTGCCCCCAAAAAAGCCCCAAATAAATTTCAGACTTACATAGATATACAAAAATATATTAGAAACCTGACCCTAAAAAGGTATTTTTTAAAAAACACACCCAGAATCACACCAACATTACCCATCACTTTGGACCATTCTGACCAATCTGCTTTGGCGACACTCAACGAATTAGACACGGGGGTGACTCTAACTAATACATTGACCCAAAATCAATCAGATTTGCTTGATCTCAGCATACATGACCTTGAGGAAAGTATCAAACACAGTGAATTTAAACGTAAATCTAGTTTTTACCCATACACCTCCCAAGGCCAATTTGTAAATACTTTCAATAAACTAATATGTGATGATCTCACCAAACTTTGGGAAAAGAAAGGAGACAATTGGATACATAAATATAATGATAATTTAACAATAAGTGAAAGAAAAACACTCAAAAATCTAGAAAATAATCATAATATTATTATCAGGGCAGCGGACAAGGGTGGTGGGGTGGTTATACAGAACAGAGAAGACTATCTTAAAGAGGCTTCCAATATACTAAATGATCAAAGTACATATAAAAAATTAAACTTTGATCCCACCCTTAAATTTAAAAAGGAACTCAATATTATTTTGAAAGAAGCAAAAAATAACAACATACTTAATAATGATGAATTTAATTTCTTAACAGAAAACCACCCCACCATACCCACGTTTTATCACCTTCCCAAGGTGCATAAAACCCTAATATCTCCACCAGGTAGACCCATAATTTCTGGGATTGGATCACTAACTAACAACTTATCTGTATACATAGATCATTACTTACAGCCTGTAGTACAATCCACCAAGGCGTACCTCAGGGACACAATCCACACTATCAACACATTTGAAGGGTTAGATTGGTCTAATGACTTCCTGTGGGTATCTTGCGACGTATCGTCGCTATACACTTGTATACCGCACGACCAAGGAATTAAGGCCATTAAAGAAATACTCATTGAAGACTTCTCACCCCACCAACACCTTCAGTTTATCTTAACAGGCATTGAATTTATACTTTCACATAATTATTTCACATTTGATAAACAGTTTTACAGACAGATACAGGGCACTGCGATGGGGACCACATTTGCCCCATCGTATGCCAATCTCTACATGCATCATTTTGAGAACAATCACATTTGGACAAATAACCCTTATTACAGTCACCTAATACGTTATTTCCGGTATATAGATGATGTAATTATCATCTGGAGAGGAAGTGAAACACTATGTAAGGAGTTCATAGAACACATCAACACCAATAATTATAACCTTAAATTTACGTCAAAAATAGTTACTACACAAATAGAGTTTCTGGATTTGATTTTATATATTGATGAACATAATAAGGTAGCAGTGAAGAATTTTAGAAAACCAACTGACAAGAATGGGTTTCTCAACGCTAGCAGTGGCCATTTACCCAGATGGAAGACTAACATTCCTCTGGGGCAATACCAAAGGGTGAAGAGAAACTGCACCAAAACAAGCGATTACAATCAAGAGTGCGCTCTACTAGACTCCAGATTCACTGAAAAAGGCTATTCCATTGAGCTATTAGAACAGGCCAAAACTAAAGTTTCTCTAATGGACAGGAAAACTCTTTTACTCCCCACTGATAAGTTAAAACGAAGGAGCCAATCAAATACATTAAACAATGTCAGATTCATCACAACATACAGTCAGGGCTCCAGAGAAATACAAAACATCCTAAAGAAACACTGGGGTGTTTTAAAGGCAGATCCTATATTGGGCGATGTTTTACCAGATCACCCATTGGTAACTTTCAGAAAAAATATGGATTTTAAAAACATTTTAGCACCCACAAGATTGCGTAACTTCAATAAACCTGGTATAATTAAGGATAAAACACACTGGTTACAACAAAAACCCGGCACCTACAAATGTGGGGTATCAAGATGTGGCATGTGCCAATATGTAAATAGAGAGATTACCTTTACCAACTCAGGGGGTGACATTACATTCAAACAGAAATATAAGAGCAACTGCAGTACCACCTATGTAGTTTACTTGCTAAAATGCAGCTGCAATTTGATTTACATAGGAAGAACCAAAAGAAATATACGTACAAGGCTGGGAGAACATGTCAATAATATAAAAAATGGCCTCATGACACACAGTGTGCCAGAACATTTCAAATTACATCATAATTCAAATCCTGCATCCCTTAAAATCCAAGTCATAGACTGGATACCCCCCAATATATTTCCAAACAGGCTTCTAACACTCAGACGCAGAGAATCATGGTGGATTTACCAACTTAACACCATGCAACCATCAGGTCTAAACCTAGAATTAGACCTGCAAGCTTTCATGTAGCTTTATTTTTAAAAAAACATTTTTTTTTTATTTTTTTTTAAAAAACACAAAAAAAAAAAAAAAAAAAAAAAAAAAAAACACAATATCAGATTTTTAATTTTAGTGTATACAACTACAAATTGTTTTTAAGATTCTTTCTAGTTTTTAACAAACAAGGTTTTTTAACATAAAGTTTATTGTCTATTTTCTTATCTATGTTCATATTTTAATGTTTACTATAGCATTCAAGGTGGTAACACTGAACAAATCCTATATGTTTTTCAAACATACAATAATGCAAAGCTTTAACAAGCTCACCTGCCAATCAGTATCACCACACTCTGACTGGCTGGTAACTAATCATGCAATTAATGGTCCCTTTTATAAAGCCGGTAGGCACCATGCTTGCAACACTTCTAATTTTTCATCTCTTGAGAAAGTCTGGGCGTCCTCAGACAAAACGCGTAGAGTTTGTTTCATAGCTGTATGTTATATTATAACACAGTTTGGATGTAAAGATACCTTTATATGCAGATTTTATTTGTGCCTCTTGTAAGTAGCCATTTGTATGTGTGCACTTACACTGAATTAAAGAATACTACACTTGAATTGGGCTGCGCCTGTCTTTGCTTTCTTTTCACAGACTACTACCTGCTGGAGGTGTTTGGAGAATACACCCCCCTTTGTCTCAGGCAGCGCTCATCACTACAGTGACACAGGAAGCAGACTTTCACTGACACCTGCAACACGCTATTACAGTGGATCTACTTCCTGCTCAACAGAGCAACCGGCTTTTTCACAGCTCACAGACTTAACCCAGGAACGTAAGCGCCCCTCTGCTTTTCAGTTTCTTTATTTCTTTAGTGTTGTCACATAAATAGATATAATAAAATATTTACAAAAATGTGAGGGGTGTACTCACTTTTGTGAGATACTGTATATACTGTCATTGGCTCACCCATGTGTTCAGTTAGAAACCATTAGTGCATTGCTGCTCCTTCAACAAATTTTACCAAGAGAATGAAACAGATGAGATAATAGAAGTAAATTAGAAAGTTGTTAAAATTGTATTCTCTATCTGAGAATACTCACTTTAATCTGGTTTTGAGAAGTCTAGAAGTAAGGGATTACATGAGCAGCATAATAAATACACCATATTTTTACTATTACAAGTAATGAATTGATTTATGTTATATTTTTTGTACCATCTTATGAGTAAAATGTTTTCGTCAATTTATCAGACTTTTTATTTGTTTACACGCTTTGCAATATTGACAGTGCCTGAAACCCATCTTAGTGGGTAATAGACATTTATTACATGTATCTGCGTCTTTTATTATATTATTAGACAGTTGTTTTTTAAGGTTGGATACTTTTTTGAAAATAATTTTAGGTTTGTCTCCTATAATTTCGGCCACTAAGGGGTCCCGTGTAAGAATACCCCAATGTTTATTGTCTATATTTCTCAGTTCTGAACTGGGTTTCAACATGGTACCAAAACTGAGAAATATAGTCAGAAATCTTTTGCAAACATATTTACATGAACCTGAATTCCTATTTTTGTTTTAAAAAATGTTGTCTTTCATATCTCTGTGCTTAATCCTACCACTATATGCATATAGTGTACATTTAATATTATTCTCAGCATGAATAATTGCGAATATAACCTGTAATCAGGGTATCATATGTATTCATTTGCAAATGGATATTTTAAGAGCTGGGACAGCTTTCTCTCTGCTTCTGTGTAACCCCTCCTGATTGCAGTATAGTTTTAAACACCACCCCTACACAGGTGTTATAAAATGGGCTGGCATATAAAATGACATTTCTTAATGAAAATGAAATTCAAGAGAAGGAAGAAAAACACTAGAAATCATGACAGTAAAGAGGTGATTTTAATTTCTGCTGTATCTGAATCATGACAGTTTGTTATTAGGTAAACTATCCCTTTGAGCTATCATCTTAAGATTATATTGAATCAAACATAATTCAAATTTTAAAATCATTGTCTAAAATATTACACTGTGTCCTAATGTCAGCATCAACTTTATCTTTAATACTAATTACACATATACATACTTTCAAAGTATAATACACAATGTAACAAATTGCACTTACAAGTTCTGAAGAGTGATCAATGACACAAGTATCAAGCAATTTGATTTGTGGGTTTTGGGTTGTTTAGGAGTATCGCGTCAAATTTGGTGGGAAAAGTGTTGTGTCAAATGTGGTGCACAGTGGAGAGTGAGACTTGTATTATATGCCTTAAACATGGTGCAAATAGATTTATAAAAAAAAAAGAAAAAGTTAGCTATAGTATCTTATGTATTTATTTAAATTGTATCTCTATATCTACTTTGCACCAAATTTGGAGCAATAATAATGTTATTTTAATAAAGTTTCTAATTTAATTTTATTATCTTACATGCTTCATTGTCTTGCAGTATTGAACATAACCTTTTTGTGTTTTCAGACTCCCATTGATTTCTATGGCATTCACGGCCTCAAGAGTGGCAGTTTGAACAATAGATACGCTGCGTCAGAATTGATGCGAGCGTACCTGTTGAATGTTTGATAAATTGGGAAGAGGGTCAAATAGAGTTGAATGTGAATTTGAAACATCTGGAATGACGCAAGCATTGATCTGCGTCAGATTGAGATTGCGGGAGCGTATATTACGTCACACATTTCAACATTTGATGATCTTGACGCTTTAACTACGGCAAATCAATCTTGCTTCAAATTTGACGCGGGATTCCAGCGTGTTATTAGTTAAAACTTTAATAAATCTACCCCTAAGTATAACATGTTTCCGTGTTGATAATATGAATGTAACTTTTGTTCCTTGCAACGATGTCCTTATGGCAAACAATGCACTTTACATATTATTGTTTATATATTTTATTATTATATATATGCAAAGTTAATTTTGTTTATAATTGACATTTTTATTCTGAACTTTAAATTTAAGGTCCTTAATTGGCATATAGATATTTTCAATGTATATAGGAAAATACTGTTTCCAATAACAAATATGGTGGATTGGCAAAAAAAAATAATTGCGGTCATGTGACTAATACCATACAAAAGACTCCTTCAGACATGCGCACTTTACTCCTTGACAAAGCTGACAAAAACCAGTGAAACGTACATCAGAACTTCTTCTACAAACATCCACGCCATCTACTGTCGGTTTCTCACAGGAGGTGGAGTTTTGCCCTGTAGGTCTGAGACTTAGATGTGCGGAGTAGTTTTCTAACTATTCCCTATCCGCATCCATCCGGTTTTGTGGCTTACTCTACACAGTTTATTTGAACTGCCTCATATTGAGACTCCATAAATGTGATATTTATACTGTGCATTTAACGGTTTTATACCTTTTTAATATTTAATAAATTGTATACTTTATACTTCGTGGATGACTGTTTACCCACCAGGATAAAAGAGGGTGTGCGCATGAAATAGAGCGGATCTTAGTTCTATTAAACGTGATTAGTGAATCTTCACAACCACATATCACAACATTGTATTTACAATATTACGCTATGTTATACCCTTCTTCCATTTGAGGGACATCTGGAAATATCACTCCATATTATTACAACTAGAGTGGATGAAAATACCTTGGATTTCTACTTAAAGGCACAGTCCTGAACTTTTTAAGATCGAATATATTCTTTTTTATTTTTTTCTCTTTATTTGTTTTTTTGTTTTTCTTCACCAAGATCACATTTATAGTCACTTATTATTTTTGCATTGTGATTTAGTGTATATTTATTTCACGTTATAAGAACCAGAAAATACATTTTATGGAGATTTATATGGGGTGAACTAATGGCTATAAAAGTCTCAATATATATATATAAAGGTAAATTAATCTTAAAATGTAAATTCCCCTAAAATATTTAATTATGTGCAGTAAAAAAACCAACAGCTGTTTGTATAAGTTCTGTTTTATTTTGTCAGTTTTTCCTTCTTATCTTATCTCCTTTGCTGTGGGTAGTTAAGGACAAATATACATGAGAGCCTGTACATATCAAGCAATCACTGTGTGGAATGTTCTAAGATAAGGGTTCAGAATTCCATGGAACACACTTCAGCCTCTGAGGGCACAAGAAAACTAAGTATCAGATTAAATTTATAGGGAAATTAGAAAAAAAGTTGAATACCGTTTTTTTACTGTACATAAGTAAACCTTTTATAAATCTTTAAGTGGAATGTCCCTTTGATTTATAAGTAAACCGATTGGCTAAGTGCTTATCAAATTTTTCAGACAAGTAAAAAAATGTGATCATCAACATTTCCCCTCCATGATACGGTGAGAGTATTTTGCTGCTCATCAAGGGATATTAGATTTGCCAATAAAGCGACGATACATGTTTAGCAGTTTAGCTCAAACATATAAATATATTATTATTACTACTATTATTATCATCATCATCATCATCATCATTATTATTATTATTAATACTGAAGCTGGTGCCTCAGAAAGTGTGTATATAACTGTATCATGTGACAGGCATAAACCAATCACAGGCTAATATACATACACACTGTGATCTCTTGCACATGCCCAGTAGTAGCTGGTGTCTTAGAAAGTGTGCATATAAATGTATCATGTGACAGGCATCAGCCAATCACAGGCTAATATATGTACACTGTGATCTCTTGCACATGCCCAGTAGTAGCTGGTGCCTTAGAAAGTGTGCACATAACTGTGTCATGTGACAGGCATAAGCCAATCACAGACTCATATACGTACACACTGTGATCTCTTGCACATGCCCAGTAGTAGCTGATACCTCAGACAGTGTGCATATAACTGTATCATGTGACAGGCATCAGCCAATCACAGACTAGTACACAAACACAATGTGATCTCTTGCACATGCCCAGTAGTAGCTGGTGCCTTAGAAAGTGTGCATATAACTGTATCATGTGACAGGCATAAGCCAATCACAGGCTAATATACGTACAGACTGTGATCTCTTGCACATGCCCAGTAGTAGCTGGTGCCTTAGAAAGTGTGCATATAACTGTACCATGTGACAGGCATCAGCCAATCACAGACTAGTACACAAACACACTGTGATCTCTTGCACATGCCCAGTAGTAGCTGGTGCTTCAGACAGTGTGCATATAACTGTATCATGTGACAGGCATAAGCCAATCACAGGCTAATATACGTACAGACTGTGATCTCTTGCACATGCCCAGTAGTAGCTGGCGCCTCAGAAAGTGTGCATACAATAGACAGGGCACAATTTGATAATAGAAGTAAATTTGAGAGTCTCATAAAACTGCTGCTGTATCTGAATAATGACAGTTTAAGTTTGGTTTTCCTGTCCCTTTATAAAACAAAGATAAGTTACGACCACTTGGGGCACTTACCTGGCTTCAGGCATTTAGGATATTGCATCACCCCTAGGTTGCACGGAACTCTGAGCAATTTATAATCAGATATTTCATATCCAGGTCGACAATTAAATTCCACAAAGTCTCCGTTTCTCACGTCTATTGTACCAGACGGTTTCCATTTCAGCTCTATATTATTTGCAATCATTTCACTCATCTCTGTGGTGCACAACACTGAGATACAGGAAAAGTATAAATCGGTCACAGAGTTTCCCGCAGTAACATTAATTTGTTTCCTTTTACTAAAACATAATCTGCCTTCTAATATCTCACTTGCTGTCCAAAGCAGCTGTTCACAACCGGCCAATAGCATCTGAAATCCTCTGTCTAATCTTATCCAGTTTATTGAACCTTATTATCTCAAGTAATTATCGTATTGATAGGGAAAAAAGAACAACTCCCCCTTAGAACAATCCAACCTTCCTCTCTCCCTTCTGTCAATAATGAATCTAACTCCTCCCATAATAATCTTAAAACTAATGTCGATCCATTTGTATAAATCTTCTAACATGCCAGGAATCCTGTAACGGGAATATAAACCGTCTGAATATTATTTGCCTGAGATTAAATTAAATCTGACCATTTTATGCAATATTTCTTGATCCTTTTCTCTGATAACATTGTAATATCAAAATGCTCAATTATTGCTTGTTTCTTTAGTGTTTTTTTACTTCATTATTGCTTGTTTCTTTAGTGTGTTTTTTTAACTTTATTATTGCTTGTTTCTTTAGTGTTTTTTTACTTTATTATTGCTTGTTTCTTTTGTGTCTTTTTAACTTTATTATTGCTTGTTTCTTTAGTGTCTTTTTAACTTTATTATTGCTTGTTTCTTTAGTGTTTTTTTGACTTTATTATTGCTTGTTTCTTTAGGGTCTTTTTAACTTTATTATTGCTTGTTTCTTTAGTGTCTTTTTAACTTTATTATTGCTTGTTTCTTTAGTGTTTTTTAACTTTAATATTGTTGTTTCTTTAGTGTTTTTTTAACTTTAATATTGTTGTTTCTTTAGTGTTTTTTTAACTTTAATATTGTTGTTTCTTTAGTGTTTTTTTTACTTTATTATTGCTTGTTTCTTTAGTGTTTTTTTTACTTTATTATTGCTTGTTTCGTTAGTGTTTTTTACTTTATTATTGCTTGTTTCTTTAGTGGTTTTTTTAACTTTAATATTGCTTGTTTCTTTAGTGTTTTTTTTTACTTTATTATTGCTTGTTTCTTTAGTGTTTTTTACTTTATTATTGCTTGTTTCTTTAGTGGTTTTTTTTAACTTTAATATTGCTTGTTTCTTTAGTGCTTTTTTACTTTATTATTGTTGTTTCTTTAGTGTTTTTTACTTCATTATTGCTTGTTTCTTTAGTGTGATTTAACTTTATTATTGCTTGTTTCTTTAGTGTTTTTTTTACTTTATTATTGCTTGTTTCTTTAGTGTTTTTTTACTTTATTATTGCTTGTTTCTTTAGTGTTTTTTTTACTTTAATATTGCTTGTTTCTTTAGTGTTTTTTTACTTTATTATTGTTGTTTCTTTAGTCTTTTTTACTTTATTATTGCTTGTTTCTTTAGGTTTTTTTTACTTTATTATTGCTTGTTTCTTTAGTGTTTTTTTACTTTATTATTGTTGTTTTTTTAGTGTTTTTTTCTTTATTATTGCTTGTTTTTTTAGTGTGTTTTACTTTATTATTGCTTGTTTCTCTAGTGTTTTTTTTAACTTTATTATTGCTTGTTTCTTTAGTGTTTTTTTTACTTTATTATTGCTTGTTTCTTTAGTGTTTTTTTTTACTTTATTATTGCTTGTTTCTATAGTGTTTTTTTACTTTATTATTGGTTGTTTCTGTAGTGTTTTTTTTTTTTTTTACTTTAACATTGCTTGTTTCTTTAGTGTTTGTTTTACTTTAATATTGCTTGTTTCTTTAGTATTTTTTACTTTATTATTGCTTGTTTCTTTAGTTTTTTTTACTTTATTATTGCTTGTTTCTTTAGTGTTTTTTTTAACTTTATTATTGCTTGTTTCTGTAGTGTTTTTTTACTTTATTATTGTTGTTTCTTTAGTGTTTTTTTACTTTATTATTGCTTGTTTCTTTAGTGGTTTTTTTACTTTAATATTGCTTGTTTCTTTAGTGGTTCTTTTACTTTATTATTGTTGTTTCTTTAGTGTATTTTTACTTTATTAATGCTTGTTTCTTTAGTGGTTTTTTACTTTATTATTGCTTGTTTCTTTAGCGTTTTTTTACTTTATTATTTCTTGTTTCTTTAGTGTTTTTTTACTTTATTATTGCTTGTTTCTTTTGTGTTTTTTTACTTAAATTATTGCTTGTTTCTTTAGTGTTTTTTTACTTTATTAGTGCTTTTTTTCTTTAGTGTTTTTTTTTACTTTATTATTGCTTTTTTTCTTTAGTGATTTTTTTAACTTTATTATTGCTTGTTTCTTTAGCGTTTTTTTAAACTTTATTATTGCTTGTTTCTTTAGTGTTTTTTTACATTATTATTGCTTTTTTCTTTAGTTTTTTTTTTTAGTTTAGTAATGCTTGGTTCTTTTGGATTTTTCCAGGCTTTAAGAATCAGGGGCGAGATTACATATACAACGCAGGCTTCAGTGCAAGCGCTGCAACACACGCCGGCCGTAATTTCACCTCGCACATTGGGCTATTACATATATGGCGCCGGCAGTTCATAAAGTGCCGTAAGCCGGATAAACTAGCGATGTCCAGAAATTAGCGTAAATACAAATTTCTGGAGTCGCCAGTGACTTACGGCACTTTAGAAACTGCCGGCGCCTAAGAAAAGTAAAGAAAATAACAAGTCTCCTGTAAAAGTCTAACACGTGTCTCAAAAATAAGCCTGACGCGTAAAAACCCCTATATCTGCAATCCCCCCTTTCACTACTAATAATAAATGTATTAACCCCTAGATCAACAACCCCCCACAACTCAATAAGCCTAATTAAACTATTAACCATTATATCCACCATCAAACCCACACCGCAAGTAATAACTAAATTATTAACCCCTAAATCCGCCAACCCCAACCTCGCAAACTACCTATTAAAACTATTAACCCCTAATCTGCCATTAACCCACAACACAAGAAATCTATTAAAGTCTTAACCCCTAAACTGCCAAGCCCACAATGCAATAAACCTATTAAAGTATTAACCCCTAAACCGCCAAAGCCCACAACGCAATAAACATATTAAAGTATTTACCCATAAACCACCAAAGTCCACAACACAATAAACCAAACCCCTAACCTAACCCCCCTAACCTAACACCCCCTAAATGAACCCAAATTACCTAATTTACAAATTACTAAAGTTACTATTAAATTAAAAAACCTAACACTACTTTAAAAATACAAATAAACCTATAATAAATAAATAAAAGTATAAATGAAAGGGATAGTCTATTCAAAATTCTGGAGTAGACTGTCCCTTTAAGGTACAATTACAGAAAATAAAAAAAATCTAAGATTACAGAAAATAATAAAAAAAATTACCAAATTTTACAAAAATTATACCTAATCCCTATGAAAATAAAAAAGCCCCCCCAAAATAAAAACACCCCCTAATCTAATAAACTACCAGTAGCCCTTAAAAAGGCTTTTTGCAGGGCATTGCCCCAAGATAATCAGCTCTTTTTCAAGGAAATACACAACCCCCTCTAACAGTAAAACCCCCACCCATCAAAACCCCTCAAATAAAATAACCTAACACTAAAAACCCTAAACTACCCATTGACCTGAAAAGGGCATTTGTTGGGCATTGCCCTAAAAAAGGGCATTCAGCTCTTTTACTGCCCACCCTATCTAAATAAAAAAAAATCTCTTTAAAAACCCTAAATCTAACCCCCAAGTGGTCCTCACCTTTCCTGAAGTCCGGTGGAGAAGGTCCTGTTCCAGGCGGTGATGTCTTCTTCCAAGCAGCGTCCTCTTCTTTCTTCTTCCAGGAACCAGCCGGCGTGGAGTTTAGGGTGGAGCTGAAGACCGATGACCGCGGAGCTGAAGACCGGCGAGCCTGGAACTGAAGACCGGCGATCGCTGAGCCATGGAGCGTGGAGGATCGTCTTCATACGATCTCCACCGTACACTGAATAGGAATTCAAGCCTTCAAATTCAAATCAGCCAATAGGATGAGAGCTACTGAAATCCTATTGGCTGTTAAAATCAGCCAATAGAATAAGATCTACTGAAATTCTATTGGCTATTCAAATCAGCCAATATAATTTCAGTAGCTCTTATCCTATTGGCTGATTTGAATTTGAAGGCTTAAATCAGCCAATAGGAATTCAAGGGACACCATTTTTAATCGCGTACCTTGAATTCCTATTCAGTGTACGGCGGAGATCATATGAAGAGGATACTCCACGCTCCATGTCTCTGCGGTCGCCGGTCTTCAGTTCCAGGGTCGCCGGTCTTCAGCTCCGCGGTCATCGGTCTTCAGCTTCGCCCTCCGCTCCGCACCTGCTGGTTCCTGGAAGAAGAAAGGAGAGGTCGCCGCTTGGAAGAAGACTTCACCGCCTGGAACAGGACCTTCTCCGCTGGACTTCAGGACAGGTGAAGACCACTTGGGGGTTAGACTTAGAGTTTTTTAAGGGATTTTTGTTTTTTTTTATTTTATTTATATAGGGTGGGCAGTAAAAGAGCTGAATGCCCTTTTAAGGGCAATACCCAACAAATGCCCTTTTCAGGGCAATGGGTAGTTTAGGGTTTTTAGTGTTAGGTTATTTTATTTCGGGGGGTTTGGTGGGTGGGGGGTTTTACTGTTAGGGGGGGTTGTGTATTTTCTTGAAAAAGAGCTTATTATATTGGGGCAATGCCCTGCAAAAAGTCCTTTTAAGGGCTACTGGTAGTTTATTAGATTATTTGGTGTTTTTATTTTGGGGGGGGGCTTTTTTATTTTCATAGGGATTAGGTATAATTTTTGTAAAATTTGGTAATTTTCTTTATTATTTTCTGTAATCTTAGATTTTTTTTATTTTCTGTAATTGTAGCTTAAATGGACAGTCTACTCCAGAATTTTGAATAGACTGTCCCTTTAATTTATACTTAGTTTATTTGTATTTTTAAAGTAGTGTTAGGTTTTTTTAATTTAATAGTAACTTTAGTATTTTGTAAATTAGGTAATTTGGGTTCATTTAGGGGGTGTTAGGTTAAGGGTGTTAGGTTAGGGGGGTTAGGTTAGGGGTTAGGTTTATTGCGTTGTGGGCTTTGGCGGTTTAGGGTTTACTACTTTAATAGGTTTATTGCGTTGTGGGTTAATGGAGGATTAGGGGTTAATAGTTTTAATGGGTTTATTGCGTTGTGGGTTAATGGTGGATTAAGGGTTAATAGTTTTAATAGGTAGTTTGCGATGTTGGGGTTGGCGGATTTAGGGGTTAATAATTTAGTTATTACTTGCGGTGTGGGTTTGATGGTGAATATAGGGGTTAATACACTTTATTAGTTATTGCGGTGGGGGATTGCAGTTGACAGGTAGACATTGCGCATGCATTAGGTGTTAGTTTATTTTTGCAGGCATTTTCGGGAGTTACGGTGCTCCCATACTCAGCGCAAGGCTTGCTACGGCTGCCTTTTATGGCAAGGTAAAAATGGAGTAAGATTTCTCCATTTTCGCCATGTAAGTCCTTGTGCTGGATATTGGATACCGATTTACATCGCGGTCCCATGATAGCCTATGGGAGTAAAAATTGTGAGCGATGGGTGAAATATACGTGCCACATATAAGCGGCGCCGTTATGTAATAGCAAAATTGTGTAAAAAACGATGGCGGCAGCTTTTGCGGGCAACGGCGGATATGTAATGGAGCCCCAGATGTCTAGCTAATAAAATTACTGCATTAATAAAACATCTATTTTCCTCAGTATCCTCTCTATGAAATAATAGTAAAACATATCTTTTCTGCATCACAAAAATAATTTCAAGAACCTTGGTTAGCCAAAAAGAGATCCTATTGAAAAATGTTTGGATTTTAGGACAGGCCCAAAATAAGTGTATTAGATCTGCTTCTATTATTTTACATTTTACACTCTGTGACTGTAAGTTAGTTTTGACAAATTCCCCCCCCCCCCTATTTGCTGGCCCTTGTATCATGTGACAGCTATCAGCCAATCACAGACGAGTATACGCACACACTGTGATGTCTTGCACATGCTCAGTAGGAGCTGCTGCCTGAGAAAGTGTGCATATAACCATCATGTGCCAGTTATCAGCCAATCACAAACTCATATATGTATACACTGTGAACTTTTGCACATACCCAATAGGAGCTAGTGTCTGAGAAAGTGTGCATTTAACGGTATCATGTGACAGCCATCAGCCAATCACAGACTAGTAAACGTACACATTGTGATCTATTGCACATGCCCAATAGGAGCTGGTGCCTCAGACAGTGTGCATATAACTGTATCATGTGACAGCCATTAGCGAATCACAGACTCATATACGTACACACTGTGATCTCTTGCACATGCCCAGTAGTAGCTGGCGCCTCAGAAAGTGTGCATACAATAGACAGGGCACAATTTGATAATAGAAGTAAATTTGAGAGTCTCATAAAACTGCTGCTGTATCTGAATAATGACAGTTTAAGTTTGGTTTTCCTGTCCCTTTATAAAACAAAGATAAGTTACGACCACTTGGGGCACTTACCTGGCTTCAGGCATTTAGGATATTGCATCACCCCTAGGTTGCACTTAACTCTGAGCAATTTATAATCAGATATTTCATATCCAGGTTGACAATTAAATTCCACAAAGTCTCCGTTTCTCACGTCTATTGTACCAGACGGTTTCCATTTCAGCTCTATATTATTTGCAATCATTTCACTCATCTCTGTGGTGCACAACACTGAGATACAGAAAAAGTATAAATCGGTCACAGAGTTTCCAGCAGTAACATAAATTTATTTCCTTTTACTAAAACATAATCTGCCTTCTAATATCTCACTTGTTGTCCAAAGCAGCTGTTCACAAGAGGACCGGCCAATAGCATCTGAAATCCTCTGTCTAATCTTATCCAGTTTATTGAACCTTATTATCTCAAGTACTTATCGTATTGATAGGGAAAAAAGAACAACTCCCCCTTAGAACAATCCAACCTTCCTCTCTCCCTTCTGTCAATAATGAATCTAACTCCTCCCATAATAATCTTAAAACTAATGTCGATCCATTTGTATAAATCTTCTAACATGCCAGGAATCCTGTAACGGGAATATAAACCGTCTGAATATTATTTGCCTGAGATTAAATTAAATCTGGCCATTTTATGCAATATTTCTTGATCCTTTTCTCTGATAACATTCGGCTAGATTCCGAGTTTTTGTCGGTAAGGCTTGCGGGGCTAACGAGCAGTTTCACCTCACTGCTCACCTACAGACAACTATGATTGTCTTATATGTGTGCGCCTGTGTGCAAACACTGGCTTAATATCTACCAAATGACAATGGTCTTAGTAGTATTTGTATTTCTATGTCTATGTTTATATAAAGAAATGTATAGAAAAAAACGTTTTTTAGTTTTTAAAGAATTTTCATAGAATAATATCTTAAAATTAGTAAGTTCTAATTCAAAAATAAAAATAAAAAATAATAATAAAAAATATACAAAGA
This sequence comes from Bombina bombina, assembly GCF_027579735.1. Taxonomy (NCBI): domain Eukaryota; kingdom Metazoa; phylum Chordata; class Amphibia; order Anura; family Bombinatoridae; genus Bombina; species Bombina bombina. Next base: position 17,033,159 of record NC_069508.1, read on the forward strand.
TTATTGGTTAAAAATAATATTCTTTTATTAGAATCAATATAAAACAGTCAGTTGAAATTGCTTAATCTTAAAGTGGTTATGTGAGAAAGTTGGTACCAACCAATTGTATTGAGGTGTAGCTAAAATTAGTATATGATATATGTGTGTAAAATTAGCAAGTCCAGTTTATACCTTGGTAGGTATTTAAAAATACTTTTTGTAAAAGATTTGGCTTTTCGCTCATAAAATGCACCAAAGGTAGAAAATAAGGTATAATTGGTAGAAATACAGTTGTTAGAGATCGTTGTTGAAGACAACTATTGACACCTGGTTCAACAATAGGTGTTTATTTTCAGCCTTTTTGAAATAAGCCTTTTTGTGATATGACCAAAAGATTTAGGCTAGGTGTTTGAGCCGTTTTCTGTATGTCACAGTAATTATATCACAATAGTTATTGAACACTTAGTTTGTCTTTTGCGATATTATTAATCAACAGACTTTAAATAAGGTACCTTATTTCCAGTTCCAAGTCATATAAGAAGGTTCTTGCGTGTCCAAATGAGGTATAGATGAGAAACTTTCTTTGTCCTTTCAAAGTTTCTAGGAGTGCTTGTTGCAGCGTGTATGTCTCCTGTGAAAGTTGCCTCTGTCACTTCCGTGTCCGGTCTTGACACGCCCACCAAATGCGAGATTGACAGATAGGTAGAGAGCAGGGTTTCTCCAGTGCAGTGTAAGCAGTCTGTATCCAAGGTGATCAGTAAGCAGTCTTTATCCAAAGCAACGCGTTTCAGCTCCAAAGAGCCTTTCTCAAGCTTCTGTCAGACCTGCTTAGAATCTTATCTTTTATACCTTTTTTCCTGATTGAGTAAATTGTTTAATTGTTTTATTGAAGCATTGTCAAAGCCAATATCATTTCTGTGTGTGGTTCCAATATGCTTAAAAGCCACTGTAGATTATTCATGTATTCTTATTTGAAAAAAAATATATAAACAACTAAATAAATAATTTTAGTAAAAAACTGGAATAGTTCTCTTTTTTTCCTTTGTTGAAAAGATATTTTTTATATTTATAATGGTACTATACTGTGTGTGGTTTCAATATGTTTAAAAGCCACTTTAGATTAAGTAAATAATTATAGTGAAAACTGGAATAGAATCGGTTGGCTTAGTGCGCTTTTTTCCTTTGTTGAAAAAATATTTTTACATTTTTATATTTCTATTGATACTTTGCTGGTGTATTTCCAAGTTATTACTGTACATTAAAAAGACTGTACATATCTATATATGACCTGCATCATATGAAAAATAAAAATTAAAAATTTGTTGTTAGAAAAATTATCAGATTTATATATATACTTTAAAAACGTTTTTTTCTTTGGTAATAAAGGACTAAATAATATATACATATAAAGCTGGACATTCTAAGTTTTATAGAGCAAACCAATGTGTAATAGATGGGTGAAACAGTCTCAATATAGAGACTGTAGGTATTTATGATTTCTTGTAGTATTGTGTTATGATCTATGTGAAAAAACTTCTCAGTTCAATTTCTAAATTCAGACCTTGTGGGTGAACAGTGTCTAAATTGTAAATCCATTTGCTTTCTAGCTGCAATAATCTTTTTTGATTATCTCCCCCTCTCTTTTGTTTTTGTAATTTGGCTATGCCCATATAGTTAAAAATTTTTAGATTACCATTATTACAGGCTTTAAAATGCTTAGGGATGGGTAGGTCCTTATTTCTATCCTCGTCCATATTTTCGATGGATAAAATATGCTCTCGTATTCTTTCACGTAGGGGGCGTTCTGATTCGCCTACGTATTGCATTCCACATTTACACTGAATCATGTAGACAATATTTTTATCTGTGCATCTTATACATTCTTGGATTTTAAATTCCCTTTTATTAATATGTGATGTGACTGTTTTACTTTTCTTGGAGTGTCTGCAAGATTTGCATATAAAACATGGGAAAAAACCTTTTAGGTCCTGTCCTGTAAAATCTTTGTCTATTTTTTTATGCTGTTTAATTTGGGTTGGGGCAAGTATGTTTTTTAAATTATTAGCTTTTCTGTATATGAACCTTGGTTTTTTAGTGATAAGGGGGCCAATGATTTCATCTTGATGTAGTATGTGCCAATGTTTCTTAGTATTTTTTCTGTTATTTTATAGTTTGCATTGAAATCACTTATGAATGGGATATTTAGTTTATTATGTTCTAAGTGAGTGTTGTCACTAAATTTTTTATTATTTTTGTTTAATATGGTATTTCTTTCCATTTTTCCTACTCCTTGTCTAATATTCTCTACAAATTCTTCCCTGTAGCCTCTTTCTATAAACTTTGCCTTAAGTACTTTCGATTGGTTATCATAATCCTCAGGTCTGTTACAATTTTTCATTACCCTCAGCATTTGTCCTTTCGGTATATTGTTCTTCCAGGCTTGATGATGGCAGCTACTTGAATGGATAAAATTGTTACTATCTACCGGTTTAAAGTAGGTTCTTGTATTGATAGTATTGTTTTCAATATAGATTTCTAAATCTAGGAAGTTCAAATTTGTGTTGCTTATTTCTTTGGTGAAGCGTATATTATAATTGTTATTATTCATTTCGTTAAAAATTATTTCAAAATTCTCAGGGGTCCCTCTCCAAATAATTATTACATCGTCTATATATCTTTTATATAGGACTAGGTTTGCACCCAGCTTGCGAGTGTCAAGGGATTGTTTTTCCCAAATTCCCATAAAAAGATCCGCATAGCTGGGTGCAAACCTAGTCCCCATTGCAGTTCCACAAATTTGAGTGTAAAAAAAGTCTTCAAATAGAAAATAGTTGTGTTTTAAAATAAAATCAATACTCTCCAGAATAAAATCTTTCTGTTCTTGTTTCATATTATTGTCATCATTAAGAAATTGTTTAACTGCCTCTATTCCTTGGGTATGATCAATGATCGTGTACAATGATGTGACGTCACAACTTATTAGCCACATATTTTCTTCCCAAGTTATATTTTCTAGGAGTTTTAGGACTTCTGTGGAGTCTTTTAGATAGGAATCTAATTTTACTACATAATTTTGGAGATACCTATCAATGTATTGGGAAAGGTTCGCTGTGACGGATTCTATGCCTGATATTATCGGCCTACCTGGGGGGTTAGTTAAAGATTTATGTATTTTTGGTAATATATAAAAGACTGGGATCCTTGGTGTTTTGTTAAGTAAAAAGTCAAATTCTCTTTCCTTAATGACCCCTAGTAGTTTATTCTTTGTCAGTAATGTTTTTAATTCCCAGGTGAAAAACGTGGTGGGGTTAATTCTACTTTTTTATATGTGTTTGTATCATTAAGAAGATCCTCACAAATCTTTTTGTAGTGTGTTTTTTCTAAAATAACAATACCGCCCCCCTTGTCTGCGTTTTTAAAAATTATTTCATGTTTTTTTTTCCAGTTCTTTAATAAACAATTCCTGTTTTCTTGATAAATTAAATTTAACTTTTTTTATTTTTTTGTCAGATATATTTTTTATGTCATTTAGTACAAGTTTTTCAAAGGTCTCTATTATTGGTCCCTTTTCGTGTTTTGGATAAAATGAAGATTTGTTTTTTAGACCTGAATGAATAAAACCATTACAATCTTTTTGATGATTGAGAGACTCGCCTTACTGTATTACTTCTCTTTCTAGTGCTGTTTTTGTAAAATATATTTTGAGAGTCAAAGATCTAACACATTTATGGGCATCTATATAGGTGTTGAACTTGTTCATTTTTTTGGTAGGTGCAAATGAGAGTCCTTTAGATAGAATAGTTTTTTCTTCATCTTTTAAAATGTAATTGCTCAAATTATAAATGCCATTTTTTCTGTTATTATTACTGTTATTTATCTTTTTCTTTTGTCTGTGGGTTTTACATAGACCCCTTCCACGCCTCCCTCTTCTCCTGAGAGATTTCTTTTTCTTTGACCTTGTCTTTGTTCTCTTTGGTCTAAATTTAGGTTTTTGTTTACTAGCGGGCCTCTCACTAAAAAATGATGGGCATTGTCCCCTGAGGTTGATGGTTGTTGTATGTCTCTTTTTTCATTAGTAAAATGATTTTGTACTTCATGGTTTTGGCCGTAGGTATCGGTACTGTCTGTATATAGAGAGTGTCTATTTGTTCCTGATGTAGATTGGTGTGAATGATGTTGTGTGTAGGTTCTATCATTCCAACTGTATTTCTACCAATTATACCTTATTTTCTACCTTTGGTGCATTTTATGAGCGAAAAGCCAAATCTTTTACAAAAAGTATTTTTAAATACCTACCAAGGTATAAACTGGACTTGCTAATTTTACACACATATATCATATACTAATTTTACACACATATATCATATACTAATTTTACACACATATATCATATACTAATTTTACACACATATATCATATACTAATTTTACACACATATATCATATACTAATTTTACACACATATATCATATACTAATTTTAGCTACACCTCAATACAATTGGTTGGTACCAACTTTCTCACATAACCACTTTAAGATTAAGCAATTTCAACTGACTGTTTTATATTGATTCTAATAAAAGAATATTATTTTTAACCAATAATCTTTGTATATTTTTTTATTATTATTTTTTATTTTTATTTTTGAATTAGAACTTACTAATTTTAAGATATTATTCTATGAAAATTCTTTAAAAACTAAAAAACGTTTTTTTCTATACATTTCTTTATATAAACATAGACATAGAAATACAAATACTACTAAGACCATTGTCATTTGGTAGATATTAAGCCAGTGTTTGCACACAGGCGCACACATATAAGACAATCATAACTGCTACTAAAACTATTTATTCAGATGACTTGGGGTATCTGATTTTTATGTGAAGTATTATCTACCACCAGCGCATAGATTTTTAGTTGTTTAATCATAAATACTTCACCTACAGACAACGCTGGTATTACGGGTTTTTACAAACCCAGCGTTAGCAGCAGAAAAGTGAGCGAAGAGCAAAATTTAGCTCCACATCTCACCTCAATACCAGCGCTGCTTACGGTAGCGGTGAGCTGGCTAAACGTGCTCGTGCACGATTTTCCCATAGGAATCAATGGGGCAGATTCGGCTGAAAAAAAAACATAGCACCTGCAAAAAAGCAGCGTTCAGCTCCTAACGCAGCCCCATTGATTCCTATGGGGAAAGAAAATTTCTGTCTACACCTAACACCCTAACATGAACCCTGAGTCTAAACACCCCTAATCTTACACTTATTAACCCCTAATCTGCTGTCCCCGACATCGCAGACACCTGCTTTATATTATTAACCCCTAATCTGCCGCTGTGGACAACGCCTCCACCTACATTATACTTATGAACCCCTAATCTGCTGCCCCCAACATTGCCAAACCCTACATTTTATTTATTAACGCCTACTCTTCCGCCCCCAATGTCGCCGCCACCTAACTACACTTATTAACCCCTAATCTGCCACTGCCAACGTCGCCGCCACTATAATAAATATATTAACCCCTAAACCTAAGTCTAACCCTAACACCCCCCCTAACTTAAATATAATTTTAAATAATCTAAATAAAATAACTTTAATTAACTAAATTATTCCTATTTAAAACTAAATACTTACCTATAAAATAAACCCTAAACTAGCTACAATATAACTAATAGTTACATTGTAGCTAGCTTAGGGTTTATTTTTATTTTACAGGCAACTTTGTATTTATTTTAACTAGGTACAATAGTTATTAAATAGTTATTAACTATTTAATAGCTACCTAGCTAAAATAAATACAAATTTACCTGTAAAATAAAAATAAACCTAAGTTACAATTACACCTAACACTACACTATAGTTCAATTAATTCCCTAAACTAACTACAATTAAATACAATTAAATACAATTATCTAAATTACGGGAAAAAAACACTAAATTACAGAAAATAATAAAATAATTACAATTTTTTAAAACTAATTACACCTAATCTAATCCCCCTAATAAAATAAAAAAGCCCCCCAAAATAATAAAAATCCCTACCCTATACTAAATTACAAATAGCCCTTAAAAGGGCTTTTTGCGGGGCATTGCCCCAAAGTAATCAGCTCTTTTACCTGTAAAAAAAATACAATACCCCCCAACATTAAAACCCACCACCTACACACCCAACCCTACTCTAAAACCCACCCAATCCCCCCTTAAAAAAACCTAACACTAATCCCTTGAAGATCACCCTATCTTGAGACGTCTATACCCAACCGGGCAGAAGTGGTCCTCCAGACGGCCAGATGTCTTCATCCTATCCGAGCAGAAGAGGTCCTCCAGACGGGCAGAATTTTTCACCCAGACGGCATCTTCTATCTTCATCCATCCGGAGCGGAGTGGGTCCATCTTCAAGACATCCGACGTGGAGCATCCTCTTCCTTCCGACGACTAACACTCAATGACAGTATCCAAGATGGCATCCCTTCAATTCCGATTGGCTGATAGAATTCTATCAGCCAATCGGAATTAAGGTAGAAAAAATCCTATTGGCTGATCCAATCAGCCAATAGGATTGAGCTTGCATTCTATTGGCTGTTCCAATCAGCCAATAGAATGCGAACTCAATCCTATTGGCTGATTGCATCAGCCAATAAGATTTTTTCTACCTTAATTCCGATTGACTGATAGAATTCTATCAGCCAATCGGAATTGAAGGGACGCCATCTTGGATGACGTCACTTAAAGGTACCGTCATTTAGTGTTAGTCATCGGAAGGAAGAGGATGCTCCGCGTCGGATGTCTTGAAGATGGACCCGCTCCACTCTGGATGGATGAAGATAGAAGATGCCGTCCGGATGAGGACTTCTGCCCATCTGGAGGACCTCTTCTGCCCGGAGAGGATGAAGACTTCTGGCCGTCTCGAGGACCACTTCTGCCCGGTTGGGTGAAGACGTCTCAAGGTAGGGTGATCTTCAAGGGATTAGTGTTAGGTTTTTTTAAGGGGGGATTGGGTGGGTTTTAGAGTAAGGTTGGGTGTGTGGGTGGTGGGTTTCAATGTTGTATTGTATTTTTTTAACAGGTAAAAGAGCTGATTACTTTCGGGCAATGCCCCGCAAAAAGCCCTTTTAAGGGCTATTTGTTATTTAGTATAGGGTAGGGATTTCTATTATTTTGGGGGGCTTTTTTATTTTATTAGGGGGATTAGATTAGGTGTAATTAGTTTAAAAAAATTGAAATTATTTTGTTATTTTCTGTAATTTAGTGTTTTTTCCCCGTAATTTAGATAATTGTATTTAATTGTATTTAATTGTAGTTAATTTAGGGAATTAATTTAATTATAGTGTAGTGTTAGGTGTAATTGTAACTTAGGTTTATTTTTATTTTACAGATAAATTTGTATTTATTTTAGCTAGGTAGCTATTAAATAGTTAATAACTATTTAATAACTATTGTACCTAGTTAAAATAAATACAAAGTTGCCTGTAAAATAAAAATATACCCTAAGCTAGCTACAATGTAACTATTAGTTATATTGTTGCTAGCTTAGGGTTTATTTTATAGGAAAGTATTTAGTTTTAAAAAGGAATAATTTAGTTAATTAAAGTTATTTTATTTAGATTATTTTAAATTATATTTAAGTTAGGGGGGTGTTAGGGTTAGATTTAGGTTTAGGGGTTAATACATTTAATATAGTGGTGGCGACGTTGGGGGCGGCAGATTAGGGGTTAATAAATGTAGGTAGGTGTCGGCGATGTTAGGGACGGCAGATTAGGGGTTAATAAAATTTAACTAATGTTTGTGAGGCGGGAGTGTGGCGGTTTAGGGGTTAATATATTTATTTAAGTGGCAGCGATGTCCGGTCGGCAGATTAGGGGTTAAAAATTATATTTAAGTGTTTGCGATGTGGGGAGGGGGCTCGGTTTAGGGGTTAATAGGTAGTTTATGGGTGTTAGTGTACTTTTAGCACTTTAGTTAAAGTGAATGTCAATTTTGATGCTAAAGTGCCCGGTTTTTAAAAATTTGATTAAAAAGAGGGGTATTTTAATTCATCAAAATTTACATTTCACTCCTGTTGAGAAAAAAAACTTACCTTTTAATCTTCACAGCAGCTCCAGCTTCCTCCGGTCGTTGCAAGCCATTTCTGATGCAGAAATGATGGATAGGTCATCTTCCAATCACGGCTTCCCCCCCCGGGGGAATCAGTGTCTGATTCAACGCTGTGATTAGAGGAAGCCGGATTCCTTAGACCCAGGAAGAGGCTTTGCGACGGGCGGAGGAAGCTGGAGCTGCTGTGAAGATTAAAAGGTAAGTTTTTTTTCTTACATAAATTTTGATGAATTAAAATACCCCTGTTTTTAATCGAATTTTTAAAAACCGGGCACTTTAGCATCAAAATTGACATTCACTATGTTACGGCGTTAGCTCATAAAACTCTTAACTACTGACTTTTAAATGCGGTACGAGTCTTGACAGGAGAGGGTCTACCGCTCACTTTTTCCAAGACTCGTAATAACGGCGTTATGCAAGTCCCATTGAAAATATGGTATACGCGATTGACCTAAGTGGATTTGCGGTATGTTCAAGTCGCGGAAAAAAGTGAGCATTACACCTGTAATACCAGCGGTCGTTAAAAAGCATCGTTGGGACCCCCTATGCTGCTTTTTAACCCTAACGCAAGACTCATAATCTAGCCGATTGTAATCGCAAACTGCTCAATTATTGCTTGTTTTTTGGGTTTTTTTCTTTACTTTTATTATTGCTTGTTTCTTTAGTGTTTTGTTTACTTTATTATTGCTTGTTTCTTTAGTGTTTTTTTTACTTTATTATTGCTTGTTTCTTTAGTGTTTTTTACTTTATTATTGCTTGCTTCTTTAGTGTTTTTTTTTTTTACTTAAATTATTGCTTGTTTCTTTTGTGTTTTTTACTTTATTATTGCTTGTTTCTTTAGTGTTTTTTTACTTTATTATTGCTTGTTTCTTTAGTGTTTTTTTTTTTACTTTAATATTGCTTGTTTCTTTAGTGTTTGTTTTTTACTTTAATATTGCTTGTTTCTTTAGTGTTTTTTTTTTTACTTTAATATTGCTTGTTTCTTTAGTGTTTTTTTTTTACTTTAATATTGCTTGTTTCTTTAGTGTTTTTTTTTTACTTTAATATTGCTTGTTTCTTTAGTGTTTTTTTTTAACTTTAATATTGCTTGTTTCTTTAGTGTTTTTTTTTACTTTAATATTGCTTGTTTCTTTAGTGTTTTTTTTTTTTACTTTAATATTGCTTCTTTCTTTAGTGTTTTTTTACTTTAATATTGCTTGTTTCTTTAGTGTTTTTTTTTACTTTAATATTGCTTGTTTCTTTAGTGTTTTTTTTTTACTTTAATATTGCTTGTTTCTTTAGTGTTTTTTTTTTACTTTAATATTGCTTGTTTCTTTAGTTGGTTTTTTACTTTAACATTATTTGTTTCTTTAGTGTTTTTTTTTTACTGATTGCTTGTTTCTATAGTGTTGTTTTACTTTATTATTGCTTGTTTCTTTAGTGGGTGTTTTACTTTAACATTGCTTGTTTCTTTAGTGTTTTTTTTACTTTAACATTGCTTGTTTCTTTAGTTTTTTTTAACTTTATTATTGGTTGTTTTTTAGTGTTTTCTTTACTTTAATATTGCTTGTTTTTTTAGTGTTTTTTTACTTTAATATTGCTTGTTTCTTTAGTGTTTTTTTTAACTTTATTATTGCTTGTTTCTGTAGTGTTTTTTTTTTAACTTTATTATTGCTTGTTTTTTTAGTGTTTTTTTACTTTAATATTGCTTGTTTCTTTAGTGTTTTTTTTAACTTTAATATTGCTTGTTTCTTTAGTGTTTTTTTTTACTTTAATATTGCTTGTTTGTCTAGTGTTTTCTACTTTTATATTGCTTGTTTCTTTAGTGTTTTTTACTTTATTATTGCTTGTTTCTTTAGTGTTTTTTTACTTTATTATTGCTTGTTTCTTTTGTGTTTTTTACTTTATTATTGCTTGTTTCTTTAGTGTTTTTTTACTTTATTATTGCTTGTTTCTTTAGTGTTTTTTACTTTATTATTGCTTGTTTCTTTAGTGTTTTTTTACTTTATTATTGCTTGTTTCTTTAGCGTTTTCTTACTTTATTATTGCTTGTTTCTTTAGTGTTGTTTTTTTTTACTTTAACATTGTTTGTTTCTTTAGTGTTTTTTTACTTTAATATTGCTTGTTTCTTTAGCGTTTTCTTACTTTATTATTGCTTGTTTCTTTAGTGTTTTTTACTTTATTATTGCTTGTTTCTTTAGTGTTTTTTTACTTTATTATTGCTTGTTTCTTTAGCGTTTTCTTACTTTATTATTGCTTGTTTCTTTAGTGTTTTTTTTTTTACTTTAACATTGTTTGTTTCTTTAGTGTTTTTTTACTTTAATATTGCTTGTTTCTTTAGCGTTTTCTTACTTTATTATTGCTTGTTTCTTTAGTGTTTTTTACTTTATTATTGCTTGTTTCTTTAGTGTTTTTTTACTTTATTATTGCTTGTTTCTTTAGCGTTTTCTTACTTTATTATTGCTTGTTTCCTTAGTGTTGTTTTTTTTTACTTTAACATTGTTTGTTTCTTTAGTGTTTTTTTACTTTATTATTGCTTGTTTCTTTAGCGTTTTCTTACTTTATTATTGCTTGTTTCTTTAGTGTTGTTTTTTTTACTTTAACATTGTTTGTTTCTTTAGTGTTTTTTTACTTTAATATTGCTTGTTTCTTTAGTGTTTTTTTACTTTAATATTGCTTGTTTCTTTAGTGTTTTTTTGAGTTTAGTAATGCTTGATTCTTTTGGATTTGTCCAGGCTTTAATAATTAAATGTCTAACTAATAAAATGACTGCATTAATAAAACATTTATTTTCCTCAGTATCCTCTCTATGAAATAATAGTAAAACATATCTTTTCTGCATCATAAAAGTAAATTCAAGAACCTTGGTTAGCCAAAAAGAAATCCTATTGAAAAACGTTTGGATTTTAGGACAGGCCCAAAATAAGTGTATTAGATCTGCTTATATTATTTTACATTTTACACTCTGTGACTGTAAGTTAGTAGACCAGACAGTACGTTAATTTTGACAAATCCCCCCCCCCCCATTTGCTGGCCCTTGTATCATGTGAAAGCTATCAGCCAATCACAGACTAGTATACGCACATGCTCAGTAGGAGCTGGTGCCTGAGAAAGTGTGCAGATAACCATCATGTGCCAGTTATCAACTGTATCATGTGCCAGCCAATAGCCAATCACAGATTCATATGTTCACACTGTGATCTCTTGCACATACCCAATAGTAGCTGGTGCCTCAGAAAGTGTGCATATAACTGTATCATGTGACAGCCATCAGTCAATCACAGACTAGTACACAAACAAATTGTGATTTATTGCACATGCCTCAGAAAGTGTGCATATAACTGTATCATGTGACAGCCTTTAGCAATCACAGACTAGTAAACGTACACACTGTGATCTATTGCACATGCCCAATAGGAGCTGGTGCCTCAGACAGTGTGCATATAACTGTATCATGTGACAGCTATCAGCCAATCACAGACTAGTATACACACAGTAATCTCTTGCACATTCCCAGTAGTAGCTGGTGCCTCAGAAAGTGTGCATATAACTGTATCATTTGACAGCCATCAGCCAATCACAGGCTAATATACGTACACACTGTGATCTCTTGCACATGCCCAGTAGTAGCTGGTGCCTCAGAAAGTGTGCATACAATAGACAGGGCACAATTTGATATTAGAAGTAAATTTGAGAGTCTCATAAAACTGCTGCTGTATCTGAATAATGACAGTTTAAGTTTGGTTTTCCTGTCCCTTTAAAAAAACAAAGATAAGTTACGACCACTTGTGGCACTTACCTGGCTTCAGGCATTTAGGATATTGCATCACCCCTAGGTTGCACTTAACTCTGAGCAATTTATAATCAGATATTTCATATCCAGGTCGACAATTAAATTCCACAAAGTCTCCGTTTCTCACGTCTATTGTACCAGACGGTTTCCATTTCAGCTCTATATTATTTGCAATCATTTCACTCATCTCTGTGGTGCACAACACTGAGATACAGAAAAAGTATAAATCGGTCACAGAGTTTCCAGCAGTAACATAAATTTATTTCCTTTTACTAAAACATAATCTGCCTTCTAATATCTCACTTGTTGTCCAAAGCAGCTGTTCACAACCGGCCAATAGCATCTGATGATCTATTTCAGGAATATTCAGCCTCAGGAATCAAGATATTACAAATTGTCTTAAAAAATCCATATTACCTCTGTTTATAAAGTCATAACTGCTTGTCATTTCATAAACAAATCTACATCTAAAACTTATACCGCTCAGACAGAGGAAAAAAACATCTAATCAAGTATATTTGAATTACTAATTCTGCACAAACCTTAGGAGGCTTAATCAGAATCATAGCTGAATATTTAATGGTTATTTAAGTAAATAATTTGATGCTACCCTAATTCTGAAATCCTCTGTCCAATCATATCTAGTTTATTGGACCTTATTATCGTTAGTACTCACCGTACTGATAGGGAAAAACAACCCCCCCCCCCCGAACAATCCAACCTTCCTCTCTCACGTCAATAATTCATCTAGCTCCTCCCATAATAATCTTAAATTACAAGTGGAGTTCTAATTAACGCTCCCACTGAAGTGTTAATTGCGCTAGAAGAAAGCTTTTTGTGCTCGTCGGGTTGTGCACTTATTATGAGTTGAAAGTAAACTGTTTACACTCGCACGCTAACCCGACGAGCGTATTCCCCCATTAAAGTCAATGGAGCAAAAAAAGGGGAAAAAACACCCTGCTCACGCACAAACCCGATTGTATATTCTCAAGTGCGCTAACCTGACATAAAAATATGAATATTTCACATTCCGATGTTCTTCACATAGAAGAATATGTTCCATTTATTCTGTAATAAATATTTCTACATAAATATGATTTTTTTGGTACAATATATATTCATACCTATATGTTTACATGATTATATACTGTATATATATATATATATATATATATATATATATATATATATATATATATACATATCTATAGGAATATCTATTTATAAATACATAAAACATATTCTGCTATGTGCAGAATATTGGAATGTCAAATATTTACAGTAACTACATAGTTAAAAACTTTATTAAAAATTAATATTGCATAAATATGCTTTTACATGTTTCATCTACTTAACTGTAAAGGGCTCCAATGTATATATATATATATATATATATATATATATATATATATATATATATATATATATATATATATATATATATATATATATATATATATATACATATATATGTGTATATTTGTATTTATGTGTTTATATGTGTAATTATGTCTTTAAATACATATAAATATATATATACATATACTTATTTAGACATGTACTGTATGTATGTATCTCTATGTTAAAGCCCTTTGTCTGCCTTTTTTTGTATAACACCTGAGATCTCATATTTTTGAGCCCTTATAACTTTTGTGTGCAATATTTTTTTTAACATAATTTTTATTAGATTGTGTTATTATGAGTGTAATTATACTTTGTAATGTATTTTTTATGTATTTTGAGCACATTTTTAGTTTTGTTCTATAGCTAACCATAGCTCTGAAGTCGCGGTAATCATTCTAGCACAAATCGCAATTGCCTTCACTTATTAGTGCAAACGTTTTAGATATGCATATGAAAAATTACGTATACGTTTTTTTTTCTACTTTATTGCATATGATTGTATCACACAGGTAATTGTGGGGAATTTCTCCTTGTGTTTTTGCCTTTTTCCCTTACTTCTATTTTGTAAGCCCTCATCTATAGCCGGTGTTATAGAATTGTTATGTCTGTTTTTTTGTTGATTAAGCATTGCACATATTACTGCAATAAAAATAAAAAGGAATATTCAGCCTCAGTACATGGTGCAAACTATCGGCTAGATTACGAGTTTGGCGTTAGCCATAAAAAGCAGCGTTAAGGGGTCCTAAGCTGCTTTTTACGCCCGCTGGTATTACAAGTTTGGCAGGTACAGGTGCACCGCTCACTTTTCTTCCGCGACTTTTCCATACCGCAAATCCCCTTACGTCAATTGCGTATCCTATCTTTTTAATGAGATTTTGCTAACGGTGGTATTACAAGTCTTGGAAGAAGTGAGTAACACCCATAAACTACCTATTAACCCCTAAACCGAGCCCCCCCCCACATCGCAAACACTATAATAAAACATTTTAACCCCTAATCTGCCAACCGGACATCGCCACCACCTACATTATACCTATGAACCCCTAATCTGCTGCCCCTAACATCGCCGACACCTACATTATATTTATTAACCCCTAATCTGCTGCCCTCAACGTTGCCGCCACCTAACTACAATTATTAACCCCTAATCTGCCGACCGTCGACGCTACTATATTAAATGTATGTGTTAGGTTTTATTAAGGGGGGATCGGGTGGGTTTTAGAGTAGGGGTATGTGGGTGGTGGGTTATAATGTTGGGGGGTATTGTATTTCTTTTTTTTATAGGTAAAAGAGCTGATTACTTTGGAGCAATGCCCCGCAAAAAGCCCTTTTAAGGGCTGGTAAAAGAGCTGATTACTTTGGGGCAATGCCCCACAAAAGGCCCTTTTAAGGGCTATTTGTAATTTAGTGTAGGGTAGGGAATTTTATTATTTTGGGGGGCTTTTTTATTTTATTAGGGGGATTAGATTAGGTGTAATTAGTTTAAAATATTGTAATTTCTTTTTTATTTTCTGTAATTTAGTGTTTGTTTTTTTCCGTAATTTAGTTTATTTAATTTAATTGTATTTAATTGTAGGTAGTTTAGGTAATTAATTTAATTATAGAGTAGTGTTAGGTGTAATTGTAACTTAGGTTAGGGTTTATTTTACAGGTATATTTGTATTTATTTTAGCTAGGTAGTTATTAAACAGTTAATAACTATTTAATAACTATTGTGCCTAGTTAAAATACTATTAGTTATATTGTAGCTATATTAGGGTTTATTTTATAGGTAAGTATTTAGTTTTAAATAGGAATAATTTATTTAATTATAGTAATTTTATTTAGATTTATTAAAAATAGATTTAAGTTAGGGGGGTGTTAGGTTTAGGGGCTAATACATTTATTATAGCAGCGGCGATGTCCGGTCAGCAGATTTGGGGTTAATAATTGTTGGTAGGTGGCGGCGATGTTGGGGGTGGCAGATTAGGGGTTAATAAATATAATGTAGGTGTCGGCGATATTAGGGGCAGCAGATTAGGGGTTCATAGGTATAATGTAGGTGGCGGCCGTGTCTGGAGCGGCAGGTTAGGGGTTAATAATATAATGCAGGTGGCGAGGATGTCGGGAGCGGCAGATTAGGGGTTAATAAGTGTAAGATTAGGGGTGTTTAGACTCCGGGTTCATGTTAGGGTGTTAGGTGTAGATTTAGAAAGTATTTTCCCATAGGAAACAATGGGGCTGCGTTAGGAGCTGAACACTTTTGCAGGTGTTAGGTTTTTTTTCACCCAGCTCAGCCCCATTGTTTCCTATGGGGAAATCTTGCACGAGCATGTTTTAGCCAGCTTACCGCTACCGTAAGCAACGCTGGTATTGCAGGTAGAAGTGGAGCTAAATTTGCTCAACGCTCACTTTTCTGAGGCTAACGCAGCCATTCAGAAAACTTGTAATTCCAGCGTTGTTTAAAGTGAGCGCTGGAAAAAAAAGGCTTGTTAGCAACGCAAGTTTTTACCGACAAAACTCGTAATATAGCCGTATGGCTGCCCACTACATATTTATCTACATATTCCTACAAGTGATAGGGCTTATTCCAATCAGTTTGCAGAGCTGTCTGCACATTTATGGATAGATTACAAGTAGAGCACTGATTTATTGCACGCCCATAAATGGGCAAATTCGCCCCGTTTACGGGCGTGCGATAAATAACCAGCCATTACAAGTGGTTGCTTATTGCTACCGCAAGCTCCCGGTAGCAATTAGCTCTCAGAAAAGTAACCAGAGATCAGATCTCTGGTTACTTTCCTAAAAGTGCCAAATGCCCCAAAGTAAAGGGTCTTTTAGTTTTTTTTATGGAAAAAAAATGTAGCTTTTTTCCATAAAAACTACTGCAATAGGCAGTTTTTATGGGTTAAAAGTGGCGAGTGTGGGGTTCCCTATAAATAGATGTGTATATGCTTATATACATTTATATTTATGTGTTTATATGTTCACATAGATATTATATATATACATAAATATATATACACACACACATAAATATATATACACACACACATAAATATATATACACACACACATAAATATATATACACACACACACACATAAATATATATACACACACACATAAATATATATACACACACACATAAATATATATACACACATACATAAATATATATATATACACACACACATAAATATATATACACACACACATAAATATATATACACACATACATAAATATATATATATAC